>NC_140991.1:290536005-291041005 GCF_052327205.1 Somniosus microcephalus
GCCTGTTACATAGGAAGAGGAGTGGGCCATTCAGCCCCTCGAGCCTGTCTCATAGGAACAGGAGCGGGCCTTCAGCCCCTCGAGCCTGTTACATAGGAACAGGAGTAGGCCATTAAGCCCCTCGAGCCAGTTACATAGGAACAGGGGTAGGCCATTCAGCCCCTCGAGCCTGTTACGTAGGAACAGGAGTGGGCCATTCAGCCCCTCGAGCCTGTCTCATAGGAACAGGAGCGGGCCTTCAGCCCCTCGAGCCTGTTACATAGGAACAGGAGTAGGCCATTCAGCCCCTCGAGCCTGTTACATAGGAGCAGGAGTGGGCCATTCAGCCCCTCGAGCCTGTCTCAAAGGAACCGAAGTGGGCCATTCAGCCCCTCGAGCCAGTTACATAGGAACAAGAGTGGGCCATTCAGCCCTTCGAGCCTGTTACATAGGAACAAGCGTGGACCATTCAGCCCTTCGAGCCTGTTACATAGGAAGAGGAGTGGGCCATTCAGCCCCTCGAGCCTGTCTCATAGGAACAGAAGCGGGCCTTCAGCCCCTCGAGCTTGTTACATAGGAACAGGAGTAGGCCATTCAGCCCCTCGAGCCTGTCTCATAGGAACAGAAGCGGGCCTTCAGCCCCTCGAGCTTGTTACATAGGAACAGGAGTAGGCCATTCAGCCCCTCGAGCCTGTCTCATAGGAACAGAAGCGGGCCTTCAGCCCCTCGAGCCTGTTACATAGGAACAGGAGTGGGCCATTCAGCCCCTCAAGCCTGTCTCATAGGAACAGGAGTGGGCCATTCAGACCCTCGAGCCAGTTACATAGGAAAAAGAGTGGGCCATTCAGCCCCTCAAGCCTGTTACATAGAAACAGGAGTAGGCCATTCAGCCCCTCGAGCCTGTTACATAGGAACAGGAGTAGGCCATTCGGCCATTCAGCCCCTCGACGCTGTTACATGGGAACAGGAGTAGACCATTAATCCCCTCGAGCCTGTTACATAGGAACAGGAGATGGCCATTCAGCCCCTCGAGCCAGTTACATAGGAACATGAGTGGGCCATTCAGCCCCTCGAGCCTGTTACATAGGAAGAGGAGTAGGCCAATCAGCCCCTTGAGCCTGTTATATTGGAACAGGAGTGGGAAATTCAGCCCCTCGAGCCTGTTACATAGGAACAGGAGTCAGCCATTCAGCCCCTCAAGCCAGTTACATAGGAAGTGGAGTAGGCCATTCAGCCCCTGGAGCCTGTTACATAGGAACAGGAGTGGGCCATTCAGCCCCTCGAGCCTGTAACATAGGAACAGGAGTGGGCCACTCAGCTCCTCGAGCCTGTAACATAGGACCAGGAGTAGGCCATTCAGCCCCTCGAGCCTGTTACATAGGAACAGGAGTAGGCCATTCAGCCCCTCGAGCCCGTTACATAGCAACAGGAGTGGGTCATTCAGCCCCTCAAGCCTGTAACATAGGAACAGGAGTGGGCCATTCAGCCCCTCGAGCCCGTTACATAGCAACAGGAGTGGGCCACTCAGCTCCTCGAGCCTGTTACATAGGAACAGGAGCGGGCTATTCAGCCCCTCGAGCCTGTTACATAGGAACAGGAGTGGGCCATTCAGCCTCTCGAGCCCATTACATTGCAACAGGAGTCAGCCATTCAACCCCTCGAGCCTGTTACATAGGAAGAGGAGTAGGCCATTCAGCCCCTCGAGCCTGTTACATAGGAACAGGAGTGGACCATTAAGCCCCTCGAGCCTGTTACATAGGAACAGGAGTGGGCCATTCAGCCCCTCGAGCCTGTTATATAGGAACAGGAATAGACCATTCAGCTCCTCGAGCCTGTTATATAGGAACAGGAGTAGGCCATTCAGCCCCTCGAGCCTGTTACATAGGAACAGGAGTAGGCCATTCAGCCCCTCGAGCCTGTTACATAGCAACAGGAGTGGGCCATTCAGCCCCTCGAGCCTGTTACATAGGAACAGGCGTGTGCCATTCGGCCCCTTGAGCCCGTTACATAGCAACAGGAGTGGGTCAATCAGCCCCTCAAGCCTGTAACATAGGAACAGGAGTGGGCTATTCAGCCTCTCGAGCCCGTTACATAGCAACAGGAGTGGGCCATTCAGCCCCTCGAGCCTGTTACATAGGAACAGGAGTGGGCTATTCAGCCCCTCGAGCCTGTTACATAGGAACAGGAGTGGGCCATTCAGCCCCTCGAGCCCGTTACATAGCAACAGGAATGGGTCATTCAGCCCCTCGAGCCTGTTGCATAGGAACAGGAGTGGGCTATTCAGCCTCTCGAGCCCATTACATTGCAACTGCAGTCAGCCATTCAACCCCTCGAGCCGGTTACATAAGAAGAGGAGTAGGCCATTCAGCCCCTCGAGCCTGTTACATAGGAACAGGAGTGGACCATTAAGACCCTCGAGCCTGTTACATAGGAACAGGAGTGGGCCATTCAGCCCCTCGAGCCAGTTACAAAGGAACAAGAGTGGGCCATTCAGCCCCTCGAGCCTGTTACGTAGGAAGAGGAGTCAGACATTCAGCCCCTCGAGCCTGTTACATAGAAAGAGGAGTAGGCCATTCAGCCCCTCGAGCCTGTTACATAGGAACAGGAGTGGACCATTCAGCCCCTCGAGCCTGTAACATAGGAACAGGAGTGGGCCATTCAGCCCCTCGAGCCTGTTACACAGGAGCAGGAGTAGGCCATTCAGCCCCTCGAGCCAGTTAAATAGGAACAGGAGTAGGCCCTTCAGCCCCTCGAGCATGTTACATAGGTACAAGAGTAGGCCATTAAGCCCCTCAAGCCTGCTACATTGGAACAGGAGTGGGCCATTCAGCCCCTCGAGTCTGTAACATAGGAACAGGCGTGGGTCATTCAGCCCCTCGAGCCTGTTGCATAGGAACAGGAGTGGGCTATTCAGCCTCTCGAGCCCATTACATTGCAACTGGAGTCAGCCATTCAACCCCTCGAACCGGTTACATAGGAAGAGGAGTAGGCCATTCAGCCCCTCGAACCTGTTACGTAGGAACAGGAGTGGACCATTAAGACCCTCGAGCCTGTTACATAGGAACAGGAGTGGGCCATTCAGCCCCTCGAGCCTGTCTCAAAGGAACCAAAGTGGGCCATTCAGCCCCTCGAACCGGTTACATAGGAAGAGGAGTAGGCCATTCAGCCCCTCGAGCCTGTTACGTAGGAACAGGAGTGGACCATTAAGACCCTCGAGCCTGTTACATAGGAACAGGAGTGGGCCATTCAGCCCCTCCAGCCTGTAACATAGGAACAGGAGTGGGCCATTCAGCCCCTCGAGCCCGTTACATAGCAACAGGAGTGGGCCACTCAGCTCCTCGAGCCTGTTACATAGGAACAGGAGCGGGCTATTCAGCCCCTCGAGCCTGTTACATAGGAACAGGAGTGGGCCATTCAGCCTCTCGAGCCCATTACATTGCAACAGGAGTCAGCCATTCAACCCCTCGAGCCTGTTACATAGGAAGAGGAGTAGGCCATTCAGCCCCTCGAGCCTGTTACATAGGAACAGGAGTGGACCATTAAGCCCCTCGAGCCTGTTACATAGGAACAGGAGTGGGCCATTCAGCCCCTCGAGCCTGTTATATAGGAACAGGAATAGACCATTCAGCTCCTCGAGCCTGTTATATAGGAACAGGAGTAGGCCATTCAGCCCCTCGAGCCTGTTACATAGGAACAGGAGTAGGCCATTCAGCCCCTCGAGCCTGTTACATAGGAACAGGCGTGTGCCATTCGGCCCCTTGAGCCCGTTACATAGCAACAGGAGTGGGTCAATCAGCCCCTCAAGCCTGTAACATAGGAACAGGAGTGGGCTATTCAGCCTCTCGAGCCCGTTACATAGCAACAGGAGTGGGCCATTCAGCCCCTCGAGCCTGTTACATAGGAACAGGAGTGGGCTATTCAGCCCCTCGAGCCTGTTACATAGGAACAGGAGTGGGCCATTCAGCCCCTCGAGCCCGTTACATAGCAACAGGAATGGGTCATTCAGCCCCTCGAGCCTGTTGCATAGGAACAGGAGTGGGCTATTCAGCCTCTCGAGCCCATTACATTGCAACTGCAGTCAGCCATTCAACCCCTCGAGCCGGTTACATAGGAAGAGGAGTAGGCCATTCAGCCCCTCGAGCCTGTTACATAGGAACAGGAGTGGACCATTAAGACCCTCGAGCCTGTTACATAGGAACAGGAGTGGGCCATTCAGCCCCTCGAGCCAGTTACAAAGGAACAAGAGTGGGCCATTCAGCCCCTCGAGCCTGTTACGTAGGAAGAGGAGTCAGACATTCAGCCCCTCGAGCCTGTTACATAGAAAGAGGAGTAGGCCATTCAGCCCCTCGAGCCTGTTACATAGGAACAGGAGTGGACCATTCAGCCCCTCGAGCCTGTAACATAGGAACAGGAGTGGGCCATTCAGCCCCTCGAGCCTGTTACACAGGAGCAGGAGTAGGCCATTCAGCCCCTCGAGCCAGTTAAATAGGAACAGGAGTAGGCCCTTCAGCCCCTCGAGCATGTTACATAGGTACAAGAGTAGGCCATTAAGCCCCTCAAGCCTGCTACATTGGAACAGGAGTGGGCCATTCAGCCCCTCGAGTCTGTAACATAGGAACAGGCGTGGGTCATTCAGCCCCTCGAGCCTGTTGCATAGGAACAGGAGTGGGCTATTCAGCCTCTCGAGCCCATTACATTGCAACTGGAGTCAGCCATTCAACCCCTCGAACCGGTTACATAGGAAGAGGAGTAGGCCATTCAGCCCCTCGAGCCTGTTACGTAGGAACAGGAGTGGACCATTAAGACCCTCGAGCCTGTTACATAGGAACAGGAGTGGGCCATTCAGCCCCTCCAGCCAGTTACAAAGGAACAAGAGTGGGCCATTCAGCCCCTCGAGCCTGTTACGTAGGAAGAGGAGTCAGACATTCAGCCCCTCGAGCCTGTTACGTAGGAAGAGGAGTAGGCCATTCAGCCCCTCGAGCCTGTTACATAGGAACAGGAGTGGACCATTCAGCCCCTCGAGCCTGTAACATAGGAACAGGAGTGGGCCATTCAGCCCCTCGAGCCTGTAACATAGGAACAGGAGTAGGCCATTCAGCCCCTCGAGCCAGTTACATAGGAACTGGAGTGGGCCATTAAGCCCCTCAAGCCTGCTACATTGGAACAGGAGTGGGCAATTCAGCCCCTCGAGCCTGTTACATAGGAACAGGAGTGGGCCATTCAGCCCCTCGTGCCCGTTACATAGCAACAGGAGCGGGTCATTCAGCCCCTCGAGCTGTAACATAGGAACAGGAGTGGGCTATTCAGCCTCTTGAGCCCATTACATTGCAACAGGAGTCAGCCATTCAACCCCTCGAGCCTGTTACATAGGAAGAGGAGTATGCCATTCAGCCCCTCGAGCCTGTTACATAGGAACAGGAGTGGATCATTAAGCCCCTCGAGCCTGTTACATAGGAACAGGAATAGACCATTCAGCTCCTCGAGCCTGTTATATAGGAACAGGAGTAGGCCATTCAGCCCCTCGAGCCTGTGACATAGGAACAGGAGTAGGCCATTCAGCCCCTCGAGCCTGTTACATAGCAACAGGAGTGGGCCATTCAGCCCCTCGAGCCTGTAACATAGGAACAGGAGTGGGCCATTCAGCCCCTCGAGCCCGTTACATAGCAACAGGAGTGGGTCATTCAGCCCCTCAAGCCTGTAACATAGGAACAGGAGTGGGCTATTCAGCCTCACGACCCCGTTACATAGCAACAGGAGTGGGCCATTCAGCCCCTCGAGCCTGTTACATAGGAACAGGAGCGGGCTATTCAGCCCCTCGAGCCTGTTACATAGGAACAGGAGAAGGCCATTCAGCCCCTCGAGCCTGTAACATAGGAACAGGAGTGGGCCATTCAGCCCCTCGAGCCCATTACATAGCAACAGGAGTGGGCCATTCAGCCCCTCAAGCCTGTAACATAGGAACAGGAGTGGGCTATTCAGCCTCTCGAGCCCGTTACATAGCAACAGGAGTGGGCCATTCAGCCCCTCGAGCCTGTTACATAGGAACAGGAGTGGGCTATTCAGCCCCTCGAGCCTGTTACATAGGAACAGGAGTGAGCCATTCAGCCCCTCGAGCCCGTTACATTGCAACAGGAATGGGTCATTCAGCCCCTCGAGCCTGTTACATAGGAACAGGACTGGGCTATTCAGCCTCTTGAGCCCATTACATTGCAACAGGAGTCAGCCATTCAACCCCTCGCGCCTGTTACATAGGAAGAGGAGTAGGCCATTCAGCCCCTCGAGCCTGTTACATAGGAACAGGAGTGGACCATTAAGCCCCTCGAGCCTGTTACATAGGAACAGGAGTGGGCCATTCAGCCCCTCGAGCCAGTTACAAAGGAACAAGAGTGGGCCATTCAGCCCCTCGAGCCTGTTACGTAGGAACAGGAGTCAGACATTCAGCCCCTCGAGCCTGTTACATAGGAAGAGGAGTAGGCCATTCAGCCCCTCGAGCCTGTTACATAGGAACAGGAGTGGGCCATTCAGCCCCTCGAGCCTGTAACATAGGAACAGGAGTGGGCCATTCAGCCCCTCGAGCCTGTTACACAGGAACAGGAGTAGGCCATCCAGCTCCTCGAGCCAGTTAAATAGGAACAGGAGTAGGCCCTTCACCCCCTCGAGCATGTTACATAGGTACAGGAGTAGGCCATTAAGCCCCTCAAGCCTGCTACATTGGAACAGGAGTGGGCCATTCAGCCCCTCGAGCCTGTTACATACGAACAGGAGTGAGCCATTCAGCCCCTCGAGCCTGTTACATAGGAACTGGAGTGGGCCATTAAGCCCCTCAAGCCTGCTACATTGGAACAGGAGTGGGCAATTCAGCCCCTCGAGCCTGTTACATAGGAACAGGAGTGGGCCATTCAGCCCCTCGTGCCCGTTACATAGCAACAGGAGTGAGTCATTCAGCCCCTCGAGCCTGTAACATAGGAACAGGAGTGGGCCATTCAGCCCCTCGAGCCTGTTACATAGAAACAGGAGTAGGCCATTCAGCCCCTCGAGCCTGTTACATAGAAACAGGAGTAGGCCATTCAGCCACTTGAGCTTTTCAATTCCCCTCGCACGACTGACCCTTTCTCCCACTTTCAGAATTCCCGTTCGACCTGGACCCCTCCCCCTGGCCTCTTACCCTCTCTAGATCTTTTCATGGCTCACTGCCGCCGTGACATCGGCCATCTCCATTTCTCTGCTCCCCTCACTCACTCCAACCTACCTCCCTCTGAACTTGCAGCACTCCATTCTCTTAGATCCAACCCTGACATTGTCATTAAACCTGCTGACAGGGGTGGTGCTGTTGTTGATTGGCGAACTGACCTCTACCTAGCGGAAGCTGAATGCCAACCCTCCGACACCTCCTCCTACCTCCACCTGGACCATGACCCCACTACCGAATATCAAACCACCGTTTCCAAGACTGTCACTGACCTCATCTCCTCTGGAGATCTTCCCCCCATGGCCACCAACCTCATAGTTCCCCAACCCTGCACAGCCCGCTTCTACCTCCTTCCCAAGATCCACAAACAGGGCTGCCCTGGTAGACCCATCATTTCAGCCTGTTCTTGCCCCACGGAACTTATCTCTTCCTATCTCGACTCTATCTTTTCTCCCCTTGTCCAGTCTCTTCCCACCTACATCCGCGACTCTTCGGACGCCCTCCACCACTTTAACAGTTTCCAGTTTCCTGGCTCCAACCGCTTCCTTTTCACTGGACATACAATCCCTCTACACCTCCATCCCCCACCAGGATGGCCTGAGAGCGCTCTGCTTCTTCCTTGAACAGAGGCCCATCCAGTCCCCATCCACCACCACCCTCCTCCGTCTGGCTGAACTTGTTCTCACATTGAACAACTTCTCCTTTGACTCCACTCATTTCCTCCAAATCAAAGGTGTTACTCTGGGTACCCGCATGGGTCCTAGCTATGCCTGCCTTTTCGTGGGATATGTGGAACACTCTTTGTTCCAGTCCTACTCGGGTCCCCTCCCTCACCTCTTTTTCCGATGCATTGATGACTGTATCGGTGCCGTTCCCTGCTCTCGCCCTGAACTAGACAATTTCATTCACTTTGCCTCCAATTTCCACCCTTCCCTCACCTTCACATGGTCCACCTCCGACTCTTCCCTTCCCTTCCTCGACTTCTCCGTCTCCATCTCTGGGGATAGGTTATTGACCAACATTCACTACAAGCCCACTGACTCCCACAGCTACCTGGACTACACTTCCTCCCACCCCGCCTCCTGTAAGGACTCTATTCCATTCTCCCAGTTTCTCCGTCTCCGCCACATCTGCTCCAACGATGCCACCTTCCACACCAGTGCTTCCGACATGTCTTCCTTTTTCCTCAACCGAGGATTCCCCTCTACCGTGGTTGACACGGCCCTCGACTGTGTTCGTTCTATCTCCCGCACTTCTGCCCTCACCCCTGCTCCTCCCTCCCGGAACCATGATAGGGTTCCCCTTGTCCTCACCTTTCACCCCACCAGCCGCCACATTCAACGGATCATCCTCCGCCATTTCCGCCACCTCCAAAGTGATACCACCACCAAACACATCTTCCCCTTCCCTTTCAGCATTCTGTAGGGACCGCTCCCTCCGAGACACCCTAGCCCACTCCTCTATCACCCCCAGCACCCCTTCCCCTTTGCCTGGCACCTTCCCATGCAAGCGCAGGAGATGAAACACCTGCCCTTATACCTCCACCCTTCCCACTGTCCAGGGCCCCAAACACCCCTTCCAGGTGAAACAGCGATTTACTTGTACTTCTCGCAATCTAGTATACTGTATTCGCTGCTCACGATGCGGTCTCCTCTACATTGGGGAGACCAAACGCAGATTGGGTGACCGCTTTGCGGAACACCTCCGTTCAGTCCGTAAGGTTGACCCCGAGCTTCCGGTTGCCTGTCATTTTAATTCACCGCCCCATTCCCACTCGGACCTCACTGTCCTCGGCCTCTTGCATTGTTCCACGGAAGCTCAACGTAAACTCGAGGAACAGCACCTCATCTTCCGATTAGGCACTTTACAGCCTTCCGGACTCAATATCGAGTTCAATAATTTCTGATCATAACCTCGGCCCCTATTACATTTTTACTTATATTTTTTATCCACACCTTTGTTTTGGCCTTCCCCCCCACCTTTTTTTTTCTCTCTCCCATATGGCAGCCGTCTCCCATTCTGCCAGCGCAATTCACACCTAATCTAGAGCCGTCTTTTGTCTCCACTAGTCCTATCACCATCTCGTCTCGTTTTGAATACCTCTTAATGTCTCTTCTTCTCTTTTGTTCTCTCCCAGCCTGGCCTCTTAATCTATTTCATTCGCTGTGCCGCTTTAGTCTTGACAAAGGGTTTTGACCCGAAACGTCAACTCTAATTTCTCTCCACGGATGTTGCCTGGCCTGCTGAGTTTTTCCAGCATTTTCTGTTGTTATTTCGGATTTCCAGCATCTGCAGTATTTTGCTATCATACAATTATATCATGAATTGTTTCTGTTGCAACTCCATTTTCTCGCCATTGACACTCATACCTAACAAGAATCTATCACTTTGTGTGGTCAGACCTGTGATTCCGAGTGCTCTAATGTCAGACACCAGTTTCAGTGTTGACTTTGCTATAGTTGGTCGTTGGCCCCTCGGAACGCTCCGATTTTAACCCATCCCAACCACTGCGAATAGGATGGGCAGGTAGTTAAAATGGCGGTCGGGGGCTTGCATTGTGTTTGCTGCTCGGTTCCACCCTTCCCTGATTTTAATTCTCGGGTTTTGGGGAGCATGGAGAATGCCAGCTGCAGACAGACGGGGCCTGGTAAATATTGAAATGTCAGGGTCCGATGAGATCATTCGGACCCTGATGTAATTTTACTGATGAAAAGTGTGAAGCCAGTAAATGAAAGTGGCAAACAGGATCGGTCCAGAAAAGACCCTGGTAAGTGCTCCTCCTGGACCAACAAGGAAACCTCAGGCCTCCTCTACCCTGGTCTTTCCCCCCAACCGCCTCCGGCCAGGACCCTCTTGCCTTGCCTATGATCCCTGTCAGCGTCCGGCTCCCGCCCTGATTTCAGCCCCACTTCCAGCTCCCACTCCGATTCTGGCTCCTTCCCCAATTCCCGCTCCCGCTCCTATTCTGGCTCATGCCCCGATTCCAGCTCCAGCCCCGATTCCCGCTCCCACCCCGATTCCTGCTCTCGCCTTTGTTTCGGCCCCGATTCCCGCTCCCACCTCGATTCCAGCCCTGATTCCCACTTACGCCCCAATTCCTGCTCCTGCCGATTCCCGCCCCGATTCCCATTCCCGTTCCCAACTCAATTCCCGCTCCAGCCTTGATTACGGTCCCGATTCCTGGGCTCACATCAAATCCATCCCAATTCCCACTCCAGCCCAATTCCCGCTCCCACCCCAATTCCAGCCCCGATTCCTATTTACGCCCTGATTTCTGCTCCCACCCTGATTCCCGTTCCTGCCCCAGATTCCTGCTCCTACCCAGATTCCTGTTCCTGCCCAGATTCCTGCTCCCCCCTCAATTCCCGCTCCCACCCGATTTCCACTCCCACCTCAATTCCTACTCCCGCCCAGGTTCCTGCTCCTGCCCGGTTCCCACCCCCGCCCAGATTCCCGCTCCCACTCCGATTCCTGCTCCCATCGGGTTCGAAGCAAATTTCTAAATGAGGCCTGAGGAGTCCGTGGGGTTTCCCTCCCACCCTAAACGCACCTCCAGTTAAAATCGAGGCTGAAGATATTGGCAGCAACACAGTGTGATAGTGCTTCATAGTTTACTGGTCCAATAGATATATTGTGCACAACTTCACTCTTGGTCTCTCATAGAGACTGCAAATCATATGTTGGAATTATTAGATTGTGTGTATTTATGGCAGATTCAGGATAGAACACTGTTGCATAAAGCAATCATCTTAACCCTTTAGCAAGCTTTAAACAACAGCTGGGATACTTTGGTTAAAAACTAGCTTGAAAATATCTTAATTATTCCATTATTTTACACCAAATCTATTTGATGAGAGGACTTTAAGGTCATTTTGATTACCGCAATAGTTTAGCAGGATTGCTTTCATTGAAGTATGACAATGCTGTCACATCCGTCAGCATTCTGCAGTTACCTCGGTAACGTTGTTAGTCTTACAATGAGATTTATGACACTCTAATGAGTAATTAATTGAGATATGTGTGCAGCAGGTTATAAAGACCCAGCACGACATAACCCTAAAGGCTTACTAATGAGGAGTGTTTGAGCAAATCTCCTGTTGTTTCATTCAACAGATGGGCTACAAATCATTTGTGGAATGAAGAATACGTTAAGAAAAATCCTTATAAAATTCAGCGAGACCCAACAGTGCAGTGAAATGGTCCGAGTTCATTTTCTGGTTTAATTTGGTGCAATACAGTGCCCAATGTTTCATTTCTTTCACTAATATAAACCAGACCACAAGGCTCCAGAGGGTCAGTTTTACGAAGTCCAAGGGCTGGATTTTCTGAATGGGAAGTTTTTGGAGGCGGGACTGCTGCTTGCCGGGTCTCAGTCCCGCCTCCATCAGCTTCTGGCCAACCAGCGGGAATTTCCCCTGATTGACCTTGTTAAGCCCCCCGGCAGGCTCAGCAGGCCAATTAGGGGGAAGTCAGTGACAGAGCACGTCAACGTATGATGTGTCATCTGTCAAGAACTTTTGAAAGAAGAAATGTCATCGTTTGACAGCTCTGTGAAGCTGTCAAACAATGACATTCTGTGTAGTTTGATGAGACCTTGTGTTCAGGACTCATCAAACCTTTCTACTTTGCAGAAATCAGCTGGCTGTTGGATCGGAGGATGCAACAGCCAGTCTGTGATTTCTAAAATGGAGATGTCGGGACTTCGGCTCCACAGCGGCTGAAGGCTGTAGGCAGAAACAAAGGTAAGTTAACATAGAAACATAGAAGATAGGAGCAGGAGTAGGCCATTCGGCCCCTCGAGCCTGCTCTGCCATTCAATCAGATCATGGCTGATCATCCAAACTCAGTACCCTGTCCCTGCCTTCTCCCCATATCCCTTGATCCCTTTAGCCCTTAGAAATATATCTAACTCCTTCTTGAATATATTTAATGAATTGGCCTCAACTGCCTTCTGTGGTAGAGAATTCCACAGGTTCACCACTCTCTGGGTGAAGAAATTCCTCCTCATCTCTGTCCTAAATGGCTTACCCCTTATCCTTAGACTGTGACCCCTGGTTCTGGACTCCCCGGCCATTGAGAACATCCTTCCTGCATCTAGTCTGTCTAGTCCTGTTAGAATTTTATAAGTTTAAATGAGATCCCCTCTCATTCTTCTAAACTCCAGCAAGTATAAGCCCAATCTACCCAATCTCTCCTCATACGTCATTCCTGCCATCCCAGGTATCAGTCTGGTGAATCTTCGCTGCACTCCCTCCATGGCAAGAACATCCTTCCTCAGATACCAAAACTGCACACAATACTCAAGATGTGGTCTCACCAAGGCCCTGTACAACTGCAGCAAGACATCCTTGTTCCTGTACTCGAACCCTCTCGCTATGAAGGCCAACATACCATTTGCCTTCTTAACCGCCTGCTGCACCTGCATGCTTACCTTCAGCGACTGGTGCACAAGGACACACAGGTCTCGTTGCACTTCCCCTTCTCCCAATCTATTGCCGTTCAGATAATAACCTGCCTTCCTGTTTTTGCCACCAAAGTGGATAACCTCGCATTTATCCACATTATACTGCATCTGCCATGCATCTGCCCAATAACCCAACCTGTCCAAATCATACTGGAGTTTCTCGGCATCCTTCTCACAGCACACACACCCACTCAGCTTTGTGTCGTCTGCAAACTTGGAGATATTACATCTAGTTCCCTCGTCTAGATCATTAATATATATTGTGAATAGCTGGGGTCCTAGGACCGATCCCTGCGGTACCCCACTAGTCACTGCCTGCCACTCGGAAAAAGACCCATTTATTCCAACTCTTTGCTTCCTGTCTGCCAACCAGTTCTCTATCCAAGTCAGTACCTTGCCCCCAATCCCATATGCCTTAACTTTACACGTTAATCTCTTATGCGGGACCTTATCGAAACATTTTCTTTTACTTTACACTCACCTCACATATTTACCACTCCACATTTGCACCCATCACTCTCCTCTACATCGCACTTTCAGACCCCTCCGACTCCCTCTAACCTTCTACTCACCTCCTACACCCCGGGGGTTCCCCCAGGTCGGGAAGCCCGCACTTCAGCACAAAAAATGAGGATAATCCTATTTTCTGCCTGTTAACTACCTGTTAACAGGCAGTTAATAGGCTTTAATCCCTTCCTGCCTCCAAGGAGATGGAACCCGGGGCAGGACGGCTTCCCGCCTCCTGGCAAGAGGGCACGGAGGCGGGTTGGGGGCGGGTTTGCCACCCGCCCCCAAATTCTGCAACTTTCCCAGCAGTCCCACCTCCATACCCGCCTCCTCGGGGCTGAGAAAATCCAGCACCATGTTTCCAGTGAGGGCCTTCACCATCAGCAGTCCGGGTTGGAAATTATTAACATGATGATTGGCTGACCACCCATCAAGGCAGTGTGTCCTCAAGTTCCCAGTAAGCGAGACTCCACACCAGGGGCGCAGACCCGTATAATTGCCTTCCAAAGTGCTTTCATCCACCACAGACTCCAGGGGCAATATGCTCTGAGGCCTAGGGCACCAGCGGGGACTCGAATGCAGCCAACGGTTTACTGGAAGACCGCGGGCGCGCTGCTCGCATGCGACAGAATAAGTCAACTTGGATCAAATGGTATGCTGGGATTCTCACCGGTGCTGTGAGGATTTGACCGCCCTGGCAACCCCCAATTTTAACCTCTCACGCCCAATGTGAATGGGGTTAAAATGGTGGTAATGTGGCGGATCGCCACCTAAACGGGCGCAATCCACTTTTCCGTCCGTGGACAATAAATCGGGCACCTTGCCTTTAAGAAGCATGCTGCCTTTAAGGCATGACAAAGGAGCGGGCGTCGCCCTCAGTGTGTACTCAAAAGCGCGGGCGTCGCCCTCATTCTGTTTTCGGGTTTAGCAGAGAGAAGAGCTGGAGCAGCCATCTCTCAAGAGAATGTAATAAAAGCCATGTGTTCCTCAGATCGGTTCGGCCTCCATTCATGTTCCGCGGCAGCCTCAAGATTGGTGACCCCGACGCTCAGAACGTATTCCGAGCAATGCAATGGTGGACACGAATGCAGTTTCCGTGAAACTGCCGGAGTTTTGGGAAAACCAGCCCGAAGCCTGGTTCCTCCAAGCTGAGTCCCGATTCCGGCTGCGACACATCACCACAGATGGGACGAAGTATGACTACCTCGTCGCATCACTCGGTAGCTCCACAGTCACAAAGGTCTGGATAGCGCTGCAGAACTCACCAGAGGAGGGCAAGTATGCACATCTTAAGGCCGCGCTCCTTAAAAAATTTACGACCTCGACATACCAGCGAAACTGCCGCCTCCTCGACCTTCCAGGCCTCGGTGACGCCTCACCGTCAGACCTCCTCTCCCACATGCTCTCACTCACCGACGAGAGCCCACCCGGGTCCCTCTTCCGCATGCTGTTCATCCGCCAGCTACCTCCCAGCATCCGCCCAGCGATCGTGGCGTCCGGCCTCACGGACCTAGAAGCCCTGGCCGACGAGGCCGACAAGCTGCTGTCCGCTCACTCCAGCCGCGACGTCGCTCCGGACCTGGCAGCCACAGCCTGGGCGCGCCCCTCACCGGCCACCATGCGGCCACAAGGCCCAGCCACGGGGCCCACGGGGCCTTCGCGCCCCACAAACCCGGGCTACTGTTACTACCACGCATGGTTCGGCGCCAGGGCACAACGGTGCACACCTACCTGCTCCTTCAAGTCCGCCCCCGTACCAGCCCCCATGATGGCCGTGGGCCACGCGGGCTCCCTGCTGTACGTCACGGATGACAAAACCGGCCGCCGGTTCCTGTGCGACACTGGAGCTCAGCACAGCATCATCCCGGCCTCCGCCCTCGACATCCAAAAGGGCGAACGAGGACAGGCGCTGGCTGCCGCTAACGGCTCGGACATCCGGACGTACGGCACCCGCACAGTCACCCTTGACCTCGCTGGTCGCCGCTACCGATGGGAGTTCATCACTGCCAAGGTGCTCTCCCCTCTCATCGGCGCAGACCTCCTGTGCGCCCACGGCCTACTGGTAGACATCCCTCGACACCGCCTCGTGGACATGAACACCATGTCCGCCATCCTGGGCGCCATGGCCCCCCGTCAACCCGCCGACATGGCGTCACAGTGCCACGCCCGGGCCACGGATGACTACTCGGCACTCCTGGCCGAATTCCCGGCCCTCACCAACCCGACCTTCTCCGCGGAGGTCGCCAAACATGGGGTGGAACGCTTCATCCCCACCACAGGCCCCCCAGTGTACGCCCACGCCTGCAGGCTGGACCCGGCCAAACTGGAGATCGCGCGGACCGAGTTTGCCACTATGGAACAGCTCGGCATCATCCGCCGCTCCAACAGTCCCTGGGCCTCCCCACTCCACATCGCCCCCAAACCAGGCGGGGGTTGGCGCCCCTGCGGGGATTACCGCCGCCTCAACGACGCCACCACCCCTGATCGGTACCCCGTGCCGCACATTCAGGACTTCTCAGCTAGACTGGCCGGCCGCTCAGTCTTTTCCAAAGTCGACCTGGTGCGCGGCTACCACCAAGTCCCCGTCCACCCCGCGGACGTCCCCAAGACGGCCGTAATCACCCCCTTCGGGCTTTTCGAGTTCCTGCGGATGCCCTTCGGCCTCAAAAATGCGGCCCAGGCATTCCAACGACTCATGGACTCGGTCCTTCGGGACCTGAAGTTCCTGTTCGTCTACCTGGACGACATCCTGGTAGCCAGTTCCTCCAAGCAGGAACACCTCAAACACCTTCGCATCCTATTCGGGCGCCTCAGTGACCACGGGCTCATCCTCAGCCCAGCCAAGTGCCAGTTCGGCCTGGACAAGATCGACTTCCTCGGCCACCACATCACCCATGCTGGGGCCATTCCCCTCCCCACCAAGGTGCAGGCCGTCCAGCAATTTCCCCGCCCCACCACCATCAAAGGACTCCAGGAGTTCCTCGGGATGGTGAATTTCTACAACCGCTTCATCCCCAAAGCGGCGTCCCTCATGAGGCCCCTGTATGAAGCCCTCTGGGGCAGGAGCGGCAAGATGGCGGTCGAATGGACGGCAGACGTATCAGCCACCTTCAACTCCACCAAGACCGCGCTCGCCGACGCCACCCTGCTCGCGCACCCACGGCCCAATGCCAGAGTAGCGCTCACCACGGACGCCTCCGACCACGCGGTCGGCGCCGTGTACGAGCAGTGGGTCGACGGTGCCTGGCAACCACTTGCCTTCTTCAGCCACCAACTACGCCCCCCGGAGGTCAAGTACAGCACCTTCGACCGCGAGCTCCTCGCGCTGTACCTGGCGGTCCGCCATTTTCGTTTTTTGCTGGAGGGCCACCCCTTCACTGCGTTTGTCGACCACAAACCCCTGACATTCGCAATGGCAAAGACAACCGACCCCTGGTCCACCAGGCAGCAGCGCCAGCTCGCGGCAGTGTCCGAGTTCATCACGGACATCCAACACGTCTCCGGCCGAGACAACGTGGGAGCCGACTGCCTCTCCCGCCCCGCCATCCATGCCGCACACCTGGCAGTCGACTACGCTCAACTCGCAGCAGACCAGCTCACGGACCCTGATCTGCTCTCCGCACCTACCAACCTACCAGGGCTACGCCTGGCCGACGTCGCCTGCGGCCCGACCGCAGTCACGGTCAAGTGCGACATATCCCTATCTCAACCTCGGCCCGTCGTCCCAGCGTCCTGGCGCCACCGGGTATTCGAGATTCTCTACAACCTCTCCCACCCCGACGCCCGCGCATCCATCAAATTGGTAGCCAGCCGCTTTGTCTGGCGCGGCCTTCGCAAGGATGTGCGTACTTGGGCCAACTCCTGCTTAGCCTGCCAACGGGCCAAGGTGCAGCAACACACGAAAGCACCCCTCGAGGAGTTCACCGTCCCTTCACGTAGATTCGACCACATCCACGTGGACATCGTCGGGCCCCTGCCGCCGTCGCAAGGCCACACGCACTTGCTGACGATCGTCGACCGCACCACGCGCTGGCCCAAGGCAATTCCACTGACCTCTACCACCACCGCCGACATCGCCAGAGCCTTCGTCAGCACCTGGGTCGCACGGTTCGGCGTCCCCTCCGACATGACGTCGGACAGAGGTCCGCAATTTACCTCTGAACTCTGGACCGCCATCGCACGCAATCTCGGGGTGACCATTCACCGCACCACAGCGTACCACCCCCAAGCCAACGGACTGTGTGAGCGGTTCCACAGATCCTTGAAGGCATCTCTTCGAGCCAGCCTCCAGGACGGCACCTGGACCGACCGACTCCCGTGGGTCCTCCTCGGCCTGCGCTCCGCGGTTAAAGAAGACCTCCACGCATCGGCAGCAGAGCTCATGTACGGCCAGCCGCTGCGCGTACCCGGCGAGTTCCTGCCCACCGCCACGACACCCTGGTCAGCCGACCAGCAACGCCACGACTCCGCCTCACCGGCGCTACAGTTCGCCCCGGTGCCCATTGCCCGGCACGGCGAATCCACCTCACACGTCCCGCTAAGCCTGCACCAGGCACGGTTCGTTTTCGTCCGGCACGACGCCCACCGCGGACCCCTTCAACCCCCATACGACGGGCCCTACAAAGTGCTACAGGCTGGGGACAAATTTTTCGACCTACAAGTGGGCGACAGGACTGAAAAAGTGTCGGTTGACCGACTCAAGCCAGCACACTCAGAGCCCGGTGAGCAGGTCCCAGTAGCTCGTCCACCGCCACGCGGCCGACCTGCCCTCAAGCCAGTACACCCGGCTGCTCCACGCCCGGCCGTTGCACGTCCACCGGCGTCCGACAAGAGCCGCTCCGGCCGGCCCATCAGACCGCCGCACCGTCTCGTCCACACCTCCTAAGCGGATTCTGGGGGGAGCTGTGTGGCGGATCGCCACCTAAACGGGCGCAATCCACTTTTCCGTCCGTGGACAATAAATCGGGCACCTTGCCTTTAAGAAGCATGCTGCCTTTAAGGCATGACAAAGGAGCGGGCGTCGCCCTCAGTGTGTTTTCGGGTTTAGTAGCGAGAAGAGCTGGAGCAGCCATCTCTCAAGAGAATGTAATAAAAGCCATGTGTTCCTCAGATCGGTTCGGCCTCCATTCGTGTTCCGCGGCAGCCTCAACAGTAAAGTACTTACCGCTCTGTTCTCGTGGCTCCCCTGCCAGCCGCCATTTTAACTCCCAGGTTTTGGGAAGCGCCACGATATTCGGCATGGGCCGGCGTGGGCCACGTGAATATGTTAAATTCGGGGTCCCATGATGCGATTGGGACGTGACGCGATTGGAACTATGGATTGTGTAATTGACTCACACGGTGCCGTTCACGCCAGTGAAACCTGGTGGCAAACATAAGCCAGGCCAGAAGCGGCTCAGGGACACCAATGCTGTTAATGGTTTCCTTGTGAACCAGAAGGAGCAAGAGCTTACAACTCCCCCACACCCCAGTCTCCCGACCCTGATGCCCTCCTTACACCCAGCCACCTGCCCACCCACCCCCTCCCCCCACCCCACGACAAATTACCTTATTGTCGAGAACTGTTCCCTCGGGGCTCTATGATGGTTCATATCAACAGCTTGCAAATGGTGGAAACACCATATCATATTCCATGGTTGGAGGGAGGGTCGGAAAATGAAAGCCTTGGGGGGGAAAAATTGGGTATCGCCCATTCTGGGGTGCTAATATCGGCCGGGCGCAAAGTTTAGCGCCCGGCGCTAATTATCGCCTCTGACTGCAAGTTTCACCTCTATCGCCCCTCGAGGTGATTGGAGCGCTAAATCAGGCGCTACACACCTCTCTTAAGGCGCAAGCGTCAGGGAGCGAGGCGCTACCTCAGAACGCTACCGAGCTCAGCCGATGCCAATTACCATGGAAGCCAGACAGACTGCCGCCGTCCAGGTTATAAAAGGGAGGGGTCATCTTGCTGGCCAGCCACACCCTGCTCATTGCAGCCTTGAATCACAGCCTGGAGAGACCTCAAAAGCAATTGTGTTGTAAGCACTAATGGATAGGCCCAGGGAAAGAGCTCGGCATTTAGGAACCTCAAAAGTGGTGCTGAGGGCCAAAACTCCTTAGGACAGCGTTAAAACCAAAAGTTTTGCCGACAAGAAAAGGCAGGAAGCACCCGCCTTTAAATAGCACTAACTTCCTAGTACCCCATTAGCGCCCCCTGGAGGCGCTAAAGGGAGGCGCAAACCAACCAAATTTTTTTAAATTGAAATCTGTTACTCAAACGTTACACACTACTCAGAATGGTTAGAAATGAGTCAGAAGTATAGTGAGCTGATTGGTCAGCTGATTAGCATAATTAATCATGGCTCCAAGTATAGGTCTTGACCTGGTTTATTTCCCCTGACTGTTGCTGCAATTCTATGGGGAAAAAATTGGGTTGCTTTGCACCTCCCGTTAGCGGCCTAGGGGGGCACTAACAGGGCGCAAAATACATAGCGCCCAGGCACGGCGCCGCTAACATCTCCAGTGAAATTCAGCGGGAGGTTAACGGCGGCGGTAGCCAGTAGCGCCCCCGTAGCGCTGCGCCTCCGGCGATGATGTCATCGCCGTGTGCTGCGCCCCGGCTGCAAACTTCGGTCGCACCTCCTGATCTACTGCTGGATGCTATGTCCGACAGGGTCAGTGGGGGCGTTTATGCGGCCGTGGTGGCGCTAATTAAAGGGGAGGTGCCGGGCGGCCATTTTTTTTGGGCTGCCTGCCAACACCTGCCACCTCTCGCTTCCTCCTGCGGGGTGCCGGCCCCGATCAGGCAACCCGGCACTCCTCTTGAGTGCCGGGCTCTTTTGCTGGCACCCTGCTCCCCAGTGGTCCAACAGGGCCCCGGTGTGCGTTGCTTTAAGCCCCTCCCCTTTAATCAGGGGAGGGAGGCCTGCAGTACCACGGCGCTACGTGCCAACGAGTGTGGCGCTGCTGCATGTAGCACCACGATATTGAATGGTAGTGCCCCAAGAGGGAGGGGGAGCGCTTCCAGTAGTCTCCAGCTTGGGGCGCTACCACTCAAATTACGGCGCAGGGGCGGTAACTTTATCGGGGCGCTAAAATTAGTGCCAGTGAAGTTAGCGCCCCAAAGGGGGCGTGACCCAATTTTTCACCCTATGAGTTTTGGGTGCTTTCTATAGTTGTTTAAACTTTCAATAGTCTACAGGGATTGGTCTGGCAGGAGCTTAAGTAATTTTTTTGGTGACTTAAAGGCTTGTGCACAAACCAGTTGCTCCCAGACATAGGTAGACCAGTAGGCCTGCTCTTGGCATTGAGCATCACTGGGAGAATGAGCAGAGGCCACCCAGAGCAGGACAAGTTGCTAGATGAGGGAGGAGGAGGAGGGGGAGTAGGGCTCTCAGCAGGAGGCCATATCTGTAGGGGGTCTTTCGGGAGCAGATCTGTTGGAGAATAGATTGCTGGAGTGCTGTGACACCCTGGAAGCTGCTTTGCACACTGGTACCCAGAACCATGATGGCAGCAGTCTGAGCTTCCATGGCAGTAAGCTGAGATTGCATGACAGAAGTCTGAGCTTCCAATGCAGCACTCAAACATTAGGTGGATGCTGCTGGTGCTGCAATGGAAGCCGAGACATGGGCCATCAGACGCAGCATCATGGTTGGCTGCACAAGTGTATTGATGAAGGTGAACGCCCATTTCATGTTGGAGAGGATGGGCTTCAAGTTCTGCGCAAAGCCCTTGGTGCTGGACTCCTCCATGCTCCTTGAAATTGAATGCAGGCTTTCTGCCAGGGTTCAGAGTGCACCCAGCATTTGGGTATATATACCCATCAGCCTTCTTCTGTAGCCTGGCCCATCAAAGTCATCACCTGAGTCCTCTGCAGCAGAACCCATGTGTGACGTCGCCTGCTGGGGAGCTGGCACCTGCGCTATCCTTTTACCCTGCCCTGTGCCTCACCACGTGCAGATCCCACCTCTATGCTACCCTCTAAACTATGTGCAGTGTCAGTATCTGGGCTGGTGGCTGTGACTGTGAAATAGAGTGACGGTGTGTCTTCATCATCACTGTCTTCTTGCTCTTCCTCTACTACCTGGGCAGGTTGCAGTTCTTGGGCATGTGAAAGGAAAAAGGGACAAAGGTTGCATTGTGTTGAGGGGAGAGGAGAAAGTATGAAGTGCATGCTTACACCATCAACAGCTTCTCTGTCAGAAGAGATTGCGGGATGAGGGAGAAGTGGGATGAGGATTAGATATATGGATACCCTCATCTTCAATGACCTAGGCCCCACTTGTGGCCACAGCCTCAGCAATGGCCCTTCCCATAATGGCCAGCACTGTCTCCTCCATGGGTTAGAACATGCTGGTGCACCTCTCCCCCTCCGGCTAGTTCCTGCTGCCTCTGGTTGTGCTCTACCTTCTCCTGCAGGAGAGAGGGAAGTGTGTCAGTGAGTGTCATGCAATCTGTGTGGGTGATGTGGCTGTCATGGTTGAATAGCTGGCAGTGTGTGCAAGCTGTGAGATGTGGGTTTGAGGCCTGTAACAGTGCTAAGCGTGTGAGGGTGAGGTGAAGCATATGAATGTTAGATGTGAGTCCTGATTGATAGAGATTATTGGTAGGTGAGTGATGGGGTGTGGTGAATTGAACAGTGGCTGAGGCTAGTGGTGCAGTTGGTAGGATATGGCATTTGAAGATGCATTCATGAGCCTTGACCACTCATGTGAAATCACGAAACTTCCTCCTGCACTGCATCCATGTTCTTGGACCTATACTTCTGGGCTTGACCTCCTCCACTATCTCTTGCCACTGCCTTCTGAGGATGTCTCGATGGCCTCCTGCCCACCTGAGGGTACAGGACATCTTTCCTCCATTCCACCAAGACCTCCAGTGCAGCGACCAAAATCCTTGGTGCCTGCTCTCTCCTATGGTCAGCCATTGTTGGTTGTGACAGACCCAGGGGCAGCTCCAGGAACAGACCCAAGGGAAGACCCAGCAGACAGACCCATCGACAGAACCAGGGGACAGACCCAGTGG
This sequence comes from Somniosus microcephalus, assembly GCF_052327205.1. Lineage (NCBI taxonomy): Eukaryota > Metazoa > Chordata > Chondrichthyes > Squaliformes > Somniosidae > Somniosus > Somniosus microcephalus. The sequence continues at coordinate 290,558,151 of NC_140991.1, forward strand.
ACAGATCCAGGCACAGACCCAGCAGACAGTCCTGGGCACAGACCCAAAGGACAGACCCAGAGGACAGACCCAGTGGATAGACCCAGCGGACTGACCCAGCGACATACCTAGGGGACAGACCTAGGGGACAGACTCAGGAGACAGACCCATGGGACACACCCAGGTACAGACCCAGGGACGAGCTCAGAGACCGACCCAGGGTGGGTCAGTTCTGCCCTCGCAATCTGCAAAGCTGGTTTCAGCTAATGGAAACCCATTTCATAAAAAATTGGCCCTATCTCCAAAATGGAGGGTGAGAGAAAGGAGATAGAGGAAGAAGGATAAGTTAAACATTTTGGGGGAAAATTCAGTTGGTAGCGCCTCCCATTAGCACCTTAAGAGAGCGCTAAGTGGGGCGCAAAGCAACTAGCACCCGGGCGCGGCGATATCTGTGCCTCTCGCGAAATTGACCGGACATTTTGCGGCAGCGCTAAACAATACCGCCCGATCTCCTGCGCACGCAGATCTTGACATCATTCGAGAGTGCAACGCCCTTGGGGCGCCCCTGACCGGAAATTGAGTGGCACCCCCCTCCTTTCCACCTGGTGCAACCAACGACAGGTTGACTGGAATGCTTCCCAGTTGCTGTGGGGCTGGGGGGGCGCTATTTAAAGGGGGACTCTTCCTGGCTTTTGTGTGGTAGCCATTTTTGCACCACTCGTTCTGAGAGAGAGAGAGTGATTTTGAGAGAGACAAAGAGAGAAAGAGAGACTTCTGCATTGAGTCAATGCTGTCTGAGGTAGTTTTGGCTTCTGACCATAACTTTGCAGGTACTTTGCTTTTTGACCTTCATAACTTTGATTGCCTAGATACTATGGGGGCTGCAATGGATGGGAATGTCATTCTTCTCCATCACATTCGGAGGGCACAGAGACGCAGAGAGAGAGTAGCAATCATGGCCAGATGGAGGAGGGCCAACAGGCCTCGGTACAGGAGACCTTACCCTCCCAGGGTATTTCGCCAACAGTTCTCCTACATTAATATGTCTGAGGAGCACTGTTTGCGAAGGCTGTGATTCAGCAAGGAGGTGGTCACTGAGCTCTGCCAACTGCTTCAGCCAGATCTGCAGCCTCAACTGAGGAGCAGGACGTCTCTGTCAGAGGCAGTGAAGATAACAGTGGCTCTCAACGTTTATGCCACCGGCTCATTTCAATCAGCTACTGGGGACATCGCCAATATCTCCCAGTTCGCGGTGCATTGCTGCATCTGTCAGGTAACAAATGCCCTCTTTAAAAGGAGACGAGAGTACATCTCTTTCCCCATGACCCCAGACAAGCAGCAAGAACGCGCAACGGGCTTTGCGATGATAGCAGGCTTCCCCATGGTGCAGGGTGCCATTGACTGCAGGCATGTGGCTTTGCGGGCGCCGCAAGAGAATGCCAAGGATTTCCACAACCGAAAGGGCTTCCATTCCTTAAACGTCCAGTTGGTCTGTGACCACAGACAACTGATACTCGCTGTCAATGCCCACTTTCCTGGCAGCAGCCACAATGCCTTCATCCTGCGCCAGACTTCTGTGGCAGACCTTTTCCAGGCACCACATCACCTAGGAGGTTGGCTTCTCGGGGACAAGTGATATCCTCTGTGCACCTGGCTGATGACACTGCTCCATACGCCCAGCACCCCTGCTGAGCTACGATACAACGAGAGCCATCAAGCTACCAGGAACATCGTTGAGCACACAATCGGCGTGCTCAAGCAACAGTTCCGCTGTCTGGACCATTCTGAAGGAGCCCTGCAGTACTCGCCTGAGCGAGTCTCCCACTTCGTTGTTGTGTGCTGCATGCTGCATAACCTTGCAGTCCTCAGGACCCAGCCAATGACACCACATTGGAGCACCAGCAGAGGAGGAGGAGGAAGAGGAGAAGGAAGATGAGGAGGATGATCATCAGCAGCACCAAGGCGGGAGGGAGGCACAAAGTGGAAGGGCCGTCCGTCAAAGGCTCATAGCAAGTCGCTTCTAGGCCCCCTCTGAGGAAATGGCTTCTGCCATTCAAGCAACCTGAATGAAACCATCCCGCAACCCCTAAGCCAGTCAAGGCAACAATGATTGCAAAGATCAAACATGGACATTTTGAATACAGACACTTCTTTAGTTCACAAACTCTGTGTGTCTCATTTCCGCATGATAAAGTAATAGAAAGAAACACAAAAAAACCAATCACTCACATAACTGGCTCACAACCTGGAGACAAAGTCCAAAACAGTTTTAAAAATTTGACCACGAACCTCGGCCTTCAATAAAACAATGAAAAACATTTTGTCACACCTCCTACTTTTTGCCCTTCGAGGGTGATCTGCTTCCCTTGCGAAATTCCCCCCTTCCCACCCTTCAGCTCCTCCGTAATGGGACCCCAGTGGCTGCAGCAAGGCTGGTGGAAGGCTGCTGATTGTCACAACCTGAGACAGCAGATGCCCTTGAGGGACGGCCTCGACCAGCTCTGGGCCTGGAGGGCCCGGCTGCAGACTGCACGAACTCTGCATGGGCGGCAGCAGTCTGTCCTACAGGTGGTGGCAACTGCAGTGGAGAAGTGCCAGTGGTGGCAACAGGAATGCTGTCATCTTGAGAGAGGACAGCAACTCCCTGCTCGACCGACACACTGGCACTCCCACGGGGCAGCACTTCAGCGTCTGGAGCAATCTGATGGAGCACAGGTTGCTGGCCTGCTGCAGCGCGGTGAGAGCCCCGGGGAAATGTGCCCAATCCAGCGAGGGTGGCAGCAGTCAGTGCTCGCGTGGCCTCAATCTGCGTCTGCATGAGACCAGCCACTGACTGCATTGCAGCACTAAGCATTTGCGTGGCAGTCGCCTGTGCTACAGCGAAGTGCTCCACACTCCTTGCCATGATTCAATGGATTCGGGCAACTTTGCCACTGCAGCCATGAGCTCAGTGTGCCTGTGCTCCGCCTGGGCGCTCATTTTAGCGAGGACCTGCTCCTCCTCTGCGTCCAGTGCAGCAGGACTCGAAGCCATACTCTCCCTACAGGGAGAAGGCCTCCGAGCTTCCCTACCCCCATCGCGTTGCTGCAGCCTGCTGGGTCTTGGAGCTTCACCCTCATCAGACCATTCCCTCCTGCTCCCCTCCAGGGAAGGCGTGTTCCCAGTGTGGGCATGGGCTTCCTCGGGAGAGGGTTGCGCTGATGCTCCGGCTTCCTCTTCCTCCTCGCCTTCAGCTTCACTCCCACTGGCAGCTTGAGGGCCCGTCTCCTCAGCTGGTGAATCACCATCTGAAAGCAGGGAGGTACAAGAGTGGCTTTAGCGTGAGGACAGGGTGGCAGCAAGGGAGGAATGAGTGCAGCGATTTAATAAGTTGGATTGAAAGTGTCAAAGGCTGCTGTTGTGAGGAACAAGTGGAAGGAGAGAGGACAAAAAGGTGATGACCTTACCATTGCTGTCCAGAACGGGGTCGGCGTCTCCAGTGGCAATGAGACCAATCACCCGGCTTGCCACAATCCTGTGGACGCGCTTCTCAAGATCGCTGAGGGGTTGCAGCTGAAGCCACCCTCTACCCGTCCGTTGCTGCTGTCTCCTATTATGAGACAGCTTGGCCTGCAAGAAAAAGGATGGGGTCTGAGTAAATATGCAGCCATGTTCTTGCCTCCCATGGTTGAATAGCCCTTACTGTATGCAGCCATGGTCTTGCCTGAAATGCCTCCCATGGTTGAATAGCCCTTACTGTATGCAAAATGTGGAATGCGCGTGTGTGTTTGATGAAAGGGCCATAGGTGTTGGATGAGTGTTGGGCATTGGGGCTTTCAAGACCCTCTGGCCATAAAGTGAGGTTGAGATGGAGGGATGAAGAGGTTTTGAAAAAAAGGCACTCACCCTGACGACCCGAGTGAGGTCGTTGAACTTTTTCCTACATTGGAGATGGGTCCCAGGCACCATGCTGCTTGAGGACACTCTCTGAGCCACCTCCCTCCACACTCTTCCGTACTCGCGTGGCAAAGGCCTCCTGCCACTCTCTGGGTATAGAATGGATCTTCTGTGCTCCACCGCGACAACCAGAGCCTCCAAGGCCCACTCGCAGAAGCGCTGTGCTCGCTCCCTGGCCTTCTCCATAGTGTTTGGCTGCTAGATTTAGCCACAGGTCTGCCCAGGCCGAGATTCAAGGCTCCAGTGAGCAGGGTATGGCTGCAGAGCAAGATCGACCCTCCCCTTTAAGAACTGGCCGGCGCCAGTGTGTCTGTGTTCAATCGCTAACTGACAGCACCTGCGCTGCGCCCGCCCTCTGAGGTAGCACCTCGCTCCTCGGCCTTAACGCCTTAAGAGAGGTGTGTAGCGCCTGATTTAGCGCTCCAATCACCTCCAGGGGCGATAAAAGCCAAGTTTGCCGTTGAAGGCGATAATTAGCGCCAGGCGCTAAACTTTGTGCACCGCCAATAATGGCGCCCCATATGGGGCGATACTGAAGTTTCCCCCCTTTAAACTTAAAACATTTGGAATAATGGATTTTCAGTAGGTGGAAGAGAGGTGGGATAGGTTAGAAAGAAAGAATACAATTAAATCTAAAGTCAAAATAGAGAAAGGAAATAGCTAAGGAAGTAGAATCAAAGGGAAAAGCCAAACCGGGTTGTTCAGAGGTGGAATTTTAAAGGGTAATTTTCTGACCTTGTGATGCAGGTTGGAGCTTCATCTGGTCAAATCACAGAATCATACAGCACAGCAGAGGGCCATGTGCTCCACCGTGCCTGTGCCAACTCTTTGAAAGAGCGATCCAATTAGTCCCACCACCCTGCTCTTCCCCCCTAGCCCTGCAGATGTTTCCTTTCAAGTATTTATCCAATTCCTTTTTCAAGGTTACTATTGAATCTTCGTCCACCAGCCTTTCTGGCAGCGCATTCCAGATCCTCACAACACGCTGCGTAAAATGTTGTCAAACATTCCACAAATCTGGGCTCATGCTGCTTCTGAGCATTTAATTCTGATTGCTCCCTGCCAGGAAAGTGAAATTGGAAAAGTGTCCCTGAAATGTCTGTCTTTTATGTTCTGTATTGAGGTATTTTACTTAGTAGTTTAGGGTTAATATTACAGTAAGAAAGGCGATTCCCAATGTTGGATCAGTGTATTATTGTAGTAAGACCAGTCAGATCAGGGAGGCAGCGGTGTCTCTGAACTCGCTGTGTTAAAGCCACTCGATAATGTGATAGTGTGGCGGAGCCACCAAAGGACTCAGAGCGGTTGTACATAATTCCTTTAACAGCAATGTAGTTACTGTCTGTGCCTGTACCTTTAATTACACTGTTTGACTGTACAATGCCAGTTACCTTTACAGCACGTGATGATGTCATGCCGTTAGTCACGTGATGCCCCAATGGCGGGAAGAACGTGATGACATCATGACGTCACTCTCCTGATCAGGGGAGCAGTCCTCGTGGAGCCCTCAAAGAGAATAGACCTGTTATTGATGTGTGCTAGCAGTTTCCAGTTTAAACTCGTTTGTTTTCATTAAAGTTCATTGGTTTAATTACCTGAGTCGAACTCAGTCTTTTTGATAGGAACCTCCGTTCCTACATTGTTGACCCCGACTTCTACGAACGATTTTCGTGGAAGATTCGACATGGACACGAATGCCGTCACGCTGAAACTGCCACAGTTCTGGGAGCAACAACCAGACGCCTGGTTCATCCAGGCTGAAGCCCAGTTCGCCATTCGGAACATCAACGTGGATCAGACCCGTTATTATTACATGGTCTCCGCCCTCGACAGCGCAACTGCATCCCGGATCATCAGCCTCATCGGTAGTCCTCCTACTGACAGCAAGTATGATGCACTTAAGGCGCGGTTGCTTCAGGTTTTCAGGCTATCAAAGTCGGAGCGTGCTCGCCGGCTCATCACACTGCCCGGCCTCGGGGACTCCAAACTGTCCGAGCTCATGAGCCAAATGCTCACGCTCTTGGGTGCTGAACCGGAATGTTTCATCTTCCGGGAGCTTTTCCTCTATCAACTGCCTGAACGGCCAGCTCCGACATTATTGACTGCGCCAAGCTTGCGGCTGAAGCCGATAAGATTTTCACGGTTACCCAGCAGTGCTGCACGGCCACGAGGCGCCCACCCCCCACAGACGTGGTCCCGGTTTCGCCTACAGCGGGCTGGTGCTCCTACCACACCCGTTTTGGCGTGAAAGCACGATGCTGCCGTTCCCCCTGCAGTTTTTCGTCAAAAAAAATAACAAGAAGGTGCAGGCAGCGTTCCTGGCGATGGATGACCAAATCTAACGGGCGTTCCGTGGTGGCGATGGCCGTCGGTTCTAAGGGGAAACTCCTCTGTATCACCGATTCCCTCTCGGGCCGTCGTTTCCTTTGTGATACCGGGGCGCAGTGTAGCATTCTACCTGCATCGAAGCTCGACACGCAGGCTGGGAACCTAGGTTTTTCCCTCATAGTGGCTAATGGCGCAGCTATTCGAACGTTCCGAAAGCAGCGGGTCGAAGTCTGTTTTGGCGGTCAGCGCTTCTTTTGGGATTTCGTCACAGCTACAGTCTCACAGCCTATCCTAGGGGCAGATTTTCTGTGTGCCAACAGCCTGCTAGTCGGTGTCCGACACCGCCGGCTGATCAACGCGGCCACCTTCCACTCAATCCCGTGCTTCCACGGTACCTCCGTGGCGCGTTCCATTGTGTCGAGGAAATTAATTATCAGACGGAGACTTCGAGGTTCGCTTTAGGAATTTATTACGTGATATCACGGAGAGTCTGCAGCAGTCCCTACTGCCCACCAGCACTCTAAATTACTAATGTACAGCGCTCATAGTTATACAGCAAGGTAAACAACTTCAAGTGATTAGCTTACATTACATTTCAACATAAGGTTTCATAGGTTCCATTGTTCTCAAGAAACAGATTAACATGTTCACATTTTATCACCAGATGTCCTAAGCCAAAAGGTCAGCTTGACTTCATTATGGCAGTCAGCAGTTCTTTTAGTTTTAACTAGTTTAGTGCCCTTTGTTCAATTAGTAAAGTGGTCAAGTATCCCAGCATGCCTTAATGTTTAATACGTTTTCTCCCACACATTGCCTGTGCTTTTACTCCTCCAGATGACTTCACGCGGCTCGTCAGGGAGTTTCCGGAGCTGACAAGGCCCACCTTCTCCTCTTCAGCGACGAAACATGGTGTTGAACATCACATCACCACTACTGGCTCCCCGGTTTATGCGCGGGCTAGAAGGATCAAACCCGGCAAGCTTGCAGCTGCAAAGGCAGAGTTTGCCACAATGGAGCGGCTCGGCATCATTAGGCGATCGAACAGTCCCTGGTCTTCGCCTCTCCACATCGTGCCAAAACCAGGCGGCGGCTGACGGCCATGCGGTGACTACCGATGGCACAACGACGCCACCACTCTGGATCGGTACCCAATCCCGCATATCCAGGACTTCTCGGCCCACTTTGCGGGAAATACTATCTTCTCTAAAGTCGACCTCATCCGTGGATATCACCAGGTTCCAGTGCACCCACAAGATGTCCCGAAAACTGCTGTCATCACCCCTTTTGGCCTCTTTGAGTTCCTGCAGATGCCATTTGGCTGAAAGAACGCAGCACAGGCGTTCCAGCGTTTAATGGACTCTGTTCTTCGGGACCTGCGTTTCCTTTTCGTCTACCTTGATGACATACTCATCGCCAGTGCCAGCAAGGAGGAGCACATCTCCCATTTGCGTTCCCTCTTTACGCGCCTCAGCCAACACGGGTTAATCATCAACCCGGCCAAGTGCCAGTTCGGCCTGCAACAAATCGACTTCCTGGGACACCGCATAACATCTGATGGCGCCGTCCCTTTGGCGACGAAGGTTGAGGCGGTTACTTCATTCCCGCGGCCGTCAACAGTCAAGGCCTTGCAGGAGTTCCTGGGATGGTCAACTTCTACCACTGTTTCGTCCCCAAGGCGGCTCAACTCATGCAACCTTTGTTCGGGGCCCTCAAGGGCAAGTCCGGTAAAGACCCAATCAACTGGACAGCTGAAATGATCCAGGCATTCGGCGACACCAAGGACGCTTTGGCCAATGCAACCATGCTGGCACATCCACTTCCAGGTGCTACTATCGACCTTAGCACCGACGTGTCAGACTACGCCATCGGTGCGGTGCAAGAGCAGTGGGTCAACGGCACGTGGCAACCGCTGGCGTTTTTCAGCCGTCAATTGCGAACAAATGAAAAAAAGTACAGCACCTTCGATAGGGAACTACTGGCCCTTTTCCTCGCCATTCGCCATTTCCGGTTTTTATTGGCGGGGCGCCCCTTCACGGCTTTTGTCGACCACAAACCCCTTACATTCGCCATGGCCAAGACCACCGAACCGTGGTCCGCTCGTCAACAACGTCACTTGACGTTCATTTCCGAATTTACTACGGACATTCAACATGTGTCTGGTAAGGACAACCTGGTGGCAGATTGCCTCTCCCGTGCGACGGTCCACGCGGTGCACCTGGGGATCGACTACGCCCTCATGGCGAAAGATCAGGTTTCGGATTCGGAGGTCCAATCATATTGAACCGTTCCCTCCAGCTTCCAAGCGACCGACATCGTCTTCCAGGACGCAGGTGCCACACTCCTTTGCGACGTTTCAATGGGAGTTCCTCATCCCATAGTGCCAGTCGCATGGTGCCGGAGGGTTTTTGATGCCATACACGGGCTGTCGCACCCAGGGATGAAGGCTTCGCAACGGCTTATGACAGCCAAGTTCGTCTGGAAGGGGATGCACATCGATGTCCGTGACTGGGCTAATACCTACAACGCATGCCAGAAGGCCAAAGTCCAGCGTCATGTCAAGGCTCCAGTAGCTGCATTTACTGTTCCGGAGCGTCGTTTCGACCACGTGCATGTGGACCTCGTGGGGCCGCTTCCGCCTTCTCAGGGTTATACTCATCTCCTTACCATAGTGGACCGCACCACTAGGTGGCCAGAGGCAATTCCTTTGGTTTCCACCACGTCGGCAGACGTCGCTAGAGCTTTCATCTCCTGTTGGGTCGCCCGTTTCGGAGTATCAGCGGACATCTCCTCTGACCGCGGGCCACAATTTTCCTCGGATCTTTGGAATGCTGTGGCCCAGGGGCTCAGTACCAAGCTTCATTGCACCACCGCCTATCATCCACAGGCAAACGGCCTTTGCGAGCGATTCCACAGGTCGCTTAAAGCCTCTCTTCGGGCCAGTCTTCAAGGCGCAGGATGGGTGGACAGACTCCCATGTGTCCTGTTGGGTCTCCGTACAGCGCCCAAAGATGATCTGCAATCGTCTTCAGCTGAACTCGTCTATGGCCAGCCGCTCCGGGTACCAGGAGATTTCCTCCCTTCTCCCACAGAGCCATGGTCCGCCTCCCGGCAACTCGTTCGCCACCAAAAAGCGGCCAGATGCTTTGCCCCGATCCCTACGTCCAATCACGGTTTGCAGACCTCCTACGTGCCACCGGGACTGAAGAATGCGGAGTATGTCTTCATCCGACATGACGTTCACTGGGATCCGCTCAAGCCGCCTTACACTGGTCCTTTCTGCGTCATCGAACCGGGTGACAAATCCTTTTTGGTCGACGTCGGAGGGAAACCGGATCACATCTCGGTGGACCGCTTGAAGCCGGCTCACCTGGACCTGGACCACCCTGTCGTAGTCGCTCAACCACCCAAACGTGGCCGACCGCCCGTGGCCGCCGCACCTGATCAACCAAAGCCGCCTGACAACCCGTCTGCGCTCGCCGCACCTGCTCAGCCGCCACCGACCACCAATGCATCCACCGGTCATCAACTTCCTCTACCAGGGTATCGAAGTCGATCGGACAGGCTCATCAGGCCTCCTCCTCACCTCACCTTTTCTGTTAAAGACAATTCTGGGGGGGCGCATGAGGCGGAGCCACCAAAGGACTCAGAGCGGTTGTACATAATTCCTTTAACAGCAATGTAGTTACTGTCTGTGCCTGTACCTTTAATTACACTGTTTGACTGTACAATGCCAGTTACCTTTACAGCACGTGATGACATCATGCCGTTAGTCACGTGATGCTCCAACGGCGGGAAGAACGTGATGATGTCATGACGTCACTCTCCTGATCAGGGGATCAATCCTCATGGAGCCCTCAAAGAGAATAGACCTGTTATTGATGTGTCCTAGCAGTTTCCAGTTTAAACTCGTTTGTTTTCATTAAAGTTCATTGGTTTAATTACCTGAGTCGAACTCAGTCTTTTTGATAGAAACCTCCGTTCCTACAATACAATAATTGCGGGTAGTTTTGGATTTTATTTCTTGCTTTCAAATCCTACCATTCTTGGTGAAAGAATTATGGTGCACACATATTACCTCCTGATACTGCAAAATCACAGACACCTCATCTGCAGTGGATTATTTATGGGAGATTGCCAGTGTGCTATTAGTGCACAAAAAGTAGTGAAGCTTACAGCTGGGTTCATTTTATTGAGCTCTGCCACCAAATGCTTTAGGGTCTCATTATACTCCAGCTACTTGTTTCACACTGCTACCCGTGCAGTGCAGTGCCCAGCTAATTACCTTGCCAAGTCCACCCTATTGACAGAGGAGTTCCAGTGGACCACCTGGGAGCTTTCTGAACTGGCTTCACACCAGACTGCAGATATTCAACACCTGGTGTGAAACTCCAGTGACGCAAGATTACATCGGCGTTACGTCACCCCTTTCACATCGAGGTGTATCCAAAACTGCTTCCCCGCGACTTGGCAGTATTGTGCTGTTAAATATATTGGGGTAGAAATTGGACCTCACTGCATCTGTCTAACGGGCATAAAACCGGGCACCACAGTGTCCAATTTCAGGGATCAACGTCCCGCGCCCCAAGGAAACATCCGACCCACTATTGGGTAGGGGAATTTTCTAGGAGTCTGGGACAGCCGCCTAAAACAGGCTTCAGGCTCCTTGCATATGCTAATGAGAGGCCTAATGCAGAACACTTCACAGGAAAGATAAAGAAAGGAACACTCAGGTGATGAGAGAATACTTTGGAAATGACCTACCAGCCAAGGAAAAATTCATGGCTCTGAATCACATATGTAATTGTGACAACACTGTCAGAGTTGGAGTGGATGAGGCAAGTGATTTTTTATGTTATGGGCTTCTTCCAATCACCAGGAATAGATTTCTGCTGCATTGCACAATCTATAATGTCTAATTGTAGAAAGGAAGTTATGGATCATCTGCTTTTGTGAGAGAGAGAGAGAGAGAGAGCCACTTCAGATGATGAGCCTATATAAACCTCAACATGACTTCAGTTGGAGTAGAGTGTGCATTATTGGTCTCCACGTTTTAGGAAGGATATTTAGACTTTAGATTCACTGAGATTCTACTTGGTATGATGAAATGTAAATATAAAAAAAACTTAAAAAAATCAGGGACTGAAAATTCAGTTGCGTAACATTCATTGTTTGGGTGCTCAGGGAGCCGAATTGGGTCCAAAATGGCATCCGATCAGCGCGCCCACACTTCTGGTAAGGGTGGTTGGGCAGCTGTTAACACCGTGCGCTGTAAATATGGTAAATAGGCAGACCATGGCGTCACACTGATTTCACACCAGCACTGCCATTTTGGTTGTCATCATTCGAACTAACGCCCTGTTTTAACTGCGCACAGCTGGACATGTGTCAGCAGGAAGGAATCTGTTGTGTATGTACCTTTAAGAGAGAACTGATTTTATACTGTAGTACCGGCAGTGACCACACCTGTATATAAAGCCATAGCAGGCTACTGTACTTTCAGTTTAAGCATACCCTCTGTTCAGTAAATACCTGTTATTATTGTTCTCCTGCAGTCCGTGTGTTATTGATACACGGACACTACACTGGCGACGAGCAGGTTCGAACTCACCTGCAGTACTGCATCACCTCACGGGGATCTTTCCCTGAAAAGAAGCTTCTTGGAGGTCGAAGTCAGAGCAACGGGCGTCGACCGAGGGCAACCGCCCAGTGATCCATCGGAGTTCGGAGAATTGCAGGGGAGGCTGTGGAGAGCTGGGCTTGGCTCCCCAGTCAAGGTGTTCCAGCAAATCGTGCTGGTAGCAGGCAGTGCGCTGACCCTTCCGGACTGCGGCGGGCTCGAGCTCGATCGAGCGGCTCTGCAAAGGGGCAGTGCAGCGTCGTCGGGAGGAAAAGAGAGAGAGAGAGGGTGGAGTGCACAGGGCGCGGTCGGTGCTCAAGAACCGGGCAATGTAGAGAAAATAAAACGAGGGGAAGGAAAAGTGAGACGCGCCGAAGCCGCGGGTCGCCGCCACTACCCTGTAGAATGCTAGGAGCAGCGTTGGCAGCAAGGGGAAGAAGGAAAAGCGTGGGAGGCGCCATTTTATTCCATTGGGGAAGAAGGAAAAGCACGGGAGGTGCCATTTTAACCCATTGGGGAAGAAGAAAAAGCGCGGGAGGCGCCATTTTAAACCACCTAAGATGCCAAAGAGTGGCAGTATCACTGCTTTCGACAACGAGGTAGAAGATTGGACCACGTATGTGGAAAGAATTGAAGTGTACTGCAAGGCAAATGAGGTGGCCACTGGAAAGAAGGCATCGGTATTATAAAATTTGATGGGCGCGAGAACGTACGGCCTATTGCGGAATTTAATTACCCCAGCTAAACCAATGGAGAAAAGTTTTGAAGAGATTGTTAATATCTTACAGGAACACCTAAACCCTACACCGCTGCTGATAGCAGAAAGATTCAAGTTCCATAAAAGAAACCAGCACAAAGATGAGAGCAATGCTGACTATCTTACGGAACTACGCAAGTTATCGAAGCACTGCCAGTTCGGAGCAGGACTGGCAGACACCTTAAGGGATAAGTTTGTCTGCGGGCTCCAGAGTGAAGGAACCCAGAAACGACAACTTTCGGAAAAGGACCTGACGCTAGAACAGGCTTTCAGCATGGCAGTATCCTACGAAGCAGCAGCACGGGGAGCTGCAGAATACAACAGAAACCACAAGAATACAGCGCTAACGAAATGGCATATGGAGCAGAAAAGTGCTATCGCTGCGGCAGAACAACCCATGATCAGAAGGACTGCCGGTTTAAGGACAAAGTATGCAGGCAATGTGGGAAAATGGGACACATAGCAAGAGTCTGCAGGTCGGGAAAGAAAACCAACACTAAAAGAACTGCTAAGGAAAAGTACAAGAAAGTAAAAAAAATGACAGACAGTAGTTCAGAAGATCAGGAGAGTGATAACGACTCCGGGAGCAGGAGACTAAGTTGTCTAAAGTTAGACAACGTGATCGCAAAGGAGGATCACAGAACCATTTGGGTCACCCTCATGATAGCAGGGTCCCAAGTAAAGATGGAATTGGACACAGGATCAGCCCTAACTGTCATGAATTGACGAGACTATGAGCGGCTATTCTCACACATACCCTTGAAGGACACGTCCATTGTATTGAAGACATACACGGGGCAAAAAGTCTACCCCAGAGGAAAAATAAGGGTGCCAGTTAAATACAACGGCAAGGAAACACGGAAACTGTATCTATATATACTACAAGATGGAGGACCACCATTATTGGGACGTGAATGGATCCGAAAAATACAATTGGATTGGCATTCCATTCAGGCACTAACTGTGACTGACAAAAAGGATGATGACGTCACACCTGGACGACTGTCAAAAATTCTAACTGACGCGAAGGAGGTGTTCCAACAAGGACTTGGGACTCTAAAAGGAGTAAAAGCAATGATAAAAATCGAAGATAACGCAAACCCAACATTTTTTAATGCCAGACCGCTATCGTACGTGACCCGCTCAGCCGTTGAAGCAAGAGCTGGAGAGTCTGGAGCGTTCGGGTGTGCTGTCCAAGGTGGACTGGAGTGAGTGGGCCACACCCATCGTTCCTGTAATGAAGAAATCATTGAGCAGCACGCCTGGGGAGCCGAAGAAGGTTCGCATCTGTGGGGACTTCAAGGTAACTGTGAACCCAGTCCTGCACACAGTACAATATCCACTTCCACGGATAGAAGATATTTTCGCCTCACTATCTGGAGGGAAACGCTTTACGAAGATTGATCTGGCCCAAGCGTATCTACAAATGGAGGTGGAAGAAGCATCTAGGAAATACCTCACGATAAACACTCACAAAGGTCTCTACCAGTACAACCGACTGGTATTCGGGGTAGCATCAGCCCCGGCTATTTGGCAGAGGGCGATGGAACAAGTCCTGCAAGGGATCCCGGGGACCCAGTGTTATTTGGACGACATCCTGGTTACGGGTGAAAATGACAGTGAACACCTTGCCAACCTGGAGCAGGGGCTCACTAGATTACAAAAATATGGGCTACGAGCCAACCGCCCCAAATGCGAGTTTTTCAGGAGACAAATCTCGTATTGTGGCCACATGACTGATGAGGAAGGGTTGCATAAGTCCCCAGATAAGATTGAGGCAGTAGTCAAGGCTCCAGCACCAGAAAATGTGTCGAACTGAGGTCGTTCCTTGGGTTGGTGAACTACTACCATAAGTTCTTGCCGAATTTATCTACAATTCTGCACCCACTGAATGCCCTGCTGCAAACTGGAGTAACATGAAAATGGAGTGATGAGTGTAAGCGTGCCTTTCAGAAATGTAAATGCCTAATCACTTCAAAAGAAGTATTGGCCCACTACAATCCAACACTACCGATTCGGTTGGCATGTGATGCATCTTCCTACGGCATTGGAGTGGTGCTGTCACACAAATTCCTTGACGGCTCAGAGAGGCCAATAGCCTTTGCGTCGCGCTCGTTAACCTCAGCCGAGCGTAACTACACCCAGATTGACAGGGAGGCCCTCAGCCTGGTGTGGGGGGTGAAGAAGTTCAATCACTAGCTGCACGGGCAGAAATTCACCCTACTGACTGATCATCAGCCTCTGGTCTCCATTTTTAACCCAAAGAAGGGCGTTCCGGTGATGACGGCGCAACGGCTGCAAAGATGGTCACTATTTCTAGGGGCACATCAGTACGACATAGAGTACAAGGATACGAAACAGCATGGGAACGCTGATGGGCTGTCGCGCCTACCGTTGCCTACGGTGGAGGAAGCACCTGCAGTGGACCCTGTTGAGATATTCCATTCGACCATAGTCGAATGTCTACCTGTTACAAACTCAAGTATAGAGAAGGAAACCCGAAATGACCTGACACTCTCTCGGGTCTATGATTTGACGGTGAAGGGATGGCCAGCACATGGCGAATCACTGTTGCCAGCATTCTCGCCAAGGAGAGAACAGTTGTCAGTGTGCCGGGGGACCTTGATGTGTGGATCCCGAGTGGTAATTCCACACAAGTTGAGAGATAGAGTGCTCAATGAGCTTCATGAGGGTCATCTGGGAGGGGTAAAAATGAAGAGCCTAGCCAGGGCATTTGTGTGGTGGCCGGGAATCAATAAAGAAATCGAGGATATGACCAAGAGATGCACAGGATGCCAGAAGGTCCAAAACGCTCCACCACAGGCCCCGCTACACCCATGGGAGTGGCCCTAATCTCCATGGCCACGGGTACACATTGATTTTGCTTGTCCATTTATGGACTCAATGTTTTTAATCGCCGTGGATGCCCATGCGAAATGGCCAGGTGTCATCAAAATATCCTCCACCACCACGGAGAAAACTACTGCAGTCGTAGGGACCATCTTCGCCAGGACTGGCTTGCCAGAACAGATTTGCTCCGACAATGGACCACAGTTTGTGTCCGAGGATTTCCGGAGGTTTCTGAGGAATAATGGAGTGAAACATTACACATCTGCCCCATATCATCCAGCCACAAATGGATTGGCTGAGAGGTTTGTTCAGATCTTTAAAAAGGCAATAAAGGCGATGTATAACGACGACATACCACTACAACACAAGGTGGATAATTTCTTGTTTGCTTACCGGAATGCGACACATGCAGTCACCAACCAAGCTCCAGCCATAATGTTCTTCAACCGAAGGCTAAGATGTCGCCTGGATTTGCTCAAACCAAACATAAGACGAGATGTTGAGGATAAGCAATTCCAGCACATCAATGAGAAGCCAACCAGGAGCTTCAAGATAGGGCAACCAGTCTTGGCCCGCGACTACCGAACAGAAAAATGGCAGCCAGGAACGATATGCACATAGCAGGGACCACTAATGTACACAGTGGAGGTTGGAGAGAGTATCGTGAGACGCCATGCTGACCAGATTCTAGAGTCACAGGAAAAAGCCAAACCCATACCACGAGCATGTGCACCTGGTAATGAACCCGAAGTACAGATTGCGTCTACCTCAGAATCAGTGGTATTGGAAGCTGATGAACCAACCAATGACAATGAGCCAGAATCGACTCCGCCGCAAGAACAGGATACTCGAGAAAGGCGCTATCCAGTCAGGATCAGGAAACCTCCTCAAAGACTGAACTTATAAATGATTATTTCAGTTGATGTATATAGTACAGAGAAAATTGTAATTGTAATTAGTTATTATCTAATTGTTAAATGAATGTTATGTACTGTTTATCTAAAAGGGGAGGAATTGTTGTGTATGTACCTTTAAGAGAGAACTGATTTTATACTGTAGTACCGGCAGTGACCACACCTGTATATAAAGCCATAGCAGGCTTCTGTACTTTCAGTTTAAGCATGCCCTCTGTTCAGTAAATATCTGTTATTATTGTTCTCCTGCAGTCTGTATGTTATTGATACGCGGACACTACAGAATCCCCACCAGCGCTATTTAAAGGGATCATCACCAACTTTCAGGAAACTTGCTTTTTGATTTCTACTGGCTCTATCTAAGTTTGTGGAAGTGTTTGGAGCTTTCTAGAGTTGTTTAAAGTTGGTGAGGTGACAGGGAGTGGTGCTGCAAGTGGAGAAGGCCTTGCTTCTAACTTCAAGGGTTCTGGTCAGACAACTTGCTCCCAGTCATGGGTGCTCTGGTTGTCACCCCCCTTGGCCTGCAGCATGAGAGGGAGATGGAGCAGAGGCAGCAAAGAAGATGACAAGCTGCTCACAAAGGGAGGAGGAGGGGGAGAAGGGTTCTCAGCAGGAGGCCTTACCCACCTAGGGTCTTCCGAGAGCAATTCTCTTAGCTCAACCTAAGCTATGAGCAGTGTGTAAGGCGTCTGCACTTTACGGAAGTGCTCATAGAACTCTGCCATCTCTTCAACCAGATCTGCAGCCTCACACCAGGGCAAGGACAGCATTGCCAGTGGCTCTGAAGGTGACCATGGCCCTGAATTTCTTCACGTCCAGGATACTTCCAGGCTGGAGCAGGCAACATCTGTAACATCTCCCATTTCGCCGTCCACTGCTGCATAAGAGAGGTGACAGATGTTCTTTATGCCAGGAGAGGGGACTTCATTGTCTTCTCCCTGACCAGAGAGAAGAAGTGCATGTGGCTTTGCCAGGATAGCAAACTCCGCATGATTCAGGGCGCCATCGACTGCATGCACGTGGCTTTGCGGGCACCATATATAAATGTTGAGATGTACCGCAAAGGTTACCGCTCGCTGAATGTGCTGTTGGTGTGCGACCATGCTCAGCATATCATGATGGTAAAATCCCAGTATCCTGGCAGCAGTCATGATGCTTTTATTTTGCACCAGTCTGCTGTTCCCTCAGTCTTTAAGCCACCAAGACAAACCTGGCTACTGGGTGACCAGGGCTATTGATTGACCACCTGGCTCATAACTCCACTTCACAACCCAACCACACGTGGCCAGCTTTCGTACAATGACAGCCATGCTTCCACACAAAAGATCATAGAGCAGACCATTGGAGTGCTGAAGCAATGGTTCCACTGCCTATAGCACTCACCAGAGCGTGTGTCCCGATTCATGGTGGTCTGCTGTATCCTCCACAACCTGACCATCATGAGGGCACAGCCTTTGCCACCAGGGATATGGTCACCAGCTCAGGAGCAGGAGCAGGAGCAGGAGAAGGAGGCAGTGGAAGAGGAGGAAGCAGAGGAAGCAGTAGGAGGCAACTCGGACAACCACTTCCTGGCTGGGATACCCGGGATCAATTCATTCGCCTGTGGTACCAGTGAACACAACCTCAATTCCCCATTTAGCATTAGTCCCACATCTTACCTTTCCTCTGTTACTCACCATCACAGTGTCTTTTTGGCTACAATGCTGAAATAAAAGCCACCACAAAGCAAACATTCCAATCCAACTGTATACATCTATCCAGCCAATATTACATCAAAAAAAATAACTAATCACCCTTGTGCATTCTCTTAGTGACTATCTTGCATCTGCCTTTGTCTATCCTAGTGCTCCTAGGCAGTGCTACCCCACTGGCTGCAGCATAGCTGGTGAAAGGCTACTGACTTTCAGTGGGGGAGACTGCAAATGGCCTTGCAGGATGACATCGAGGAGCTCTGGGCCTAGTAGGCCTGGCTTCAGACTGCATCACCTCGGCGTGGGTGGCAGCAGTCTGATCTGGCTGGTTGGCTGATAGGCAGCAGCAAGAGCACTGGCGGAGTGACAGTGGTGAGAGGACGAATGCTGTCATCCTGAGACAGGCCAGCAGGATCAGCATCCACAGAAACATTGCCACTCCCCAGGGGCAACGCTTCAGCAATCCTAGTAATCTGCTGGGCTACAGACTGTTGGACTGCTGTGACACCCCGTAAGCCCCTTTCAACGCTGGTAAACCCAGCCATGACAGCAGCAGTCTGTTTGCGTGGCAGCAAGCTGAGCTTGCATGACTTCAGTCTGAGTTTCCATTGCAGCACTCAGATGTTGGCTGGCTTCTGCTTGTGCTGCTATGGAAGCTGAGACGATGGTTGGGTCCGCAAGTGCACTAATGGATCTGCCCAGCCCTTCCACGCTGGAAAGGATGGGCTCCAAGGTCTTCCCAAAGCCAGGCTCCTCCATGCTCCTTGACATTGCATTCAGGCTTTCTGACAGGCCTACCAATGCACCAAGCATCATTGTGCATACCCATCAGTATTCTTCTGCAGGCGACCCTATCAAAGTCTTCATCTAAGTCCTGTGCAGCAGAACTCGTGTGCGACTTTGCCCTATGGGGAGCTAGCACCGGAGCTACCCCTTTCCTCCTACCCTGGCTGCAGGCCACTCGTGCCCGGTGCCTCACCATGTGCAGATTCCGTGTCTAACCTATCCTCTAAAGTATGCGGAGTAACAGTATCTGAGCTGGTGGCTGGGAGTGTGAAATCGAGTGATGGTGTTTCTTCTTCCACTTCTTCACTCGCCTCTCCCTCTTCTTGTTGACCCACTGGCTAGGCAGGCTGGATTTCTTGGGTGTCTGAAATGAGAAAGGCACAAGGGTAGGGTTGTGGTGAGTGGGGATGGGGGGGAGCAAGAGTTGCATGCTTACACCATGTGCAGATTGTAAATCAGAAGAGATTGTGGGATGAGGGGGAAGCGGGATGCGAGAATGAGGATAACATATGAGGATACCTGCATCTTGTATTCTTTCAGCCCAGCCGCTGGTCATGGGCTCAGCCATGCCCCTGCCAAGAATGGCCAGCACCGTCTCCTCCATGGGGGCGAGGTCATGCAGGTGAGCCTGTCCCCCGCCGGTTAAGTTCTGCTGGCGCTGGTTATGCACCACCGTTTCTTGCAAGAGAAAGGGAAGTGTGTCAGTGAGTGTTGCATAATGTATTTGGGTGATGTGCTTGTTATGGTTGAATAGCTGACAGTGTGTTCAAGCTGTGAGATGTGGTTGTGAGGCTTGCAGCAGTGGTAAGTGTGTGCAGGTGAGGTGAAGCTGTGAATGCGAGGTGTGAGTCGCATTTGGTAGAGATTTGGTAGGTGAGTGATGGGCGTGGTCATTTAGCATTGTGGTGCAGATGGTGGGATATAACATTTGAGGATGAATTCACTGACCATGACCACTCATGTGAGGTCATTAAACTTCTTTCTGCACCGAGTCCAGGTCCTCAGGACTACACTGCTAGCATTTACCACAGCGGCTATCTGCTCCCACTGCACTCTGGTCTTTTGCCTGGTGGGCCTCCTGGCCCCCTGTTGAAAGAGGACCTCTCTCCTGGAGTTGAACTCCTGGACCAAGGCCTCCAGTGCTGCATCAGAGAACCTAGATGCACGCTCTCTCCCCTGTTGTGCCATCATTAGAACTTTCTTCTCCAATGCCTTCCCAGCCACTTTAATCATCTGTTACAGGCAGCAGGTACCTCCCCTTTAAGAGGTGCAGACTGCCTTTAAGTAGTGCAGGCTAGCTTTAATTGGAGCTAGCCTCGCACGAACTTGGGACCCCTGCTGAGCGTTCAGCCATTCAGTAGCGCATTCAGCACTGGGATGAATGCTACAATCCTGCTAATCAGCAGTCACCATCAAATCAAATCAAATCAATTTTATTTGCCATATGTATTACTATAATGGAATGTTTTTACTCCCCGATCACTTCCACAATAGGCTGTGGGAGCTCACAGAGACACGTCGCTATTCTACAGCGCCATGTTCAGTAAAAGTCAATTCAATTGCGTCCAATGGCAGTGGGAACGCGATGTCCATCAGCCACTCCGTCTCTGCGGACTCCTCCTCCCTGTTGCCGGCTCCACAATATGGTGTCCTTCTTCTCACACTCACCGTCTGGCCTCAGATCTCCATGCCCGGCTCTCCCTCCTTCCCCTCGAACTGCGAGCTTCCCGCACTATCGCCGGTTCAAATTTGCAACAGCCCGGGGCCTGCCTCTCACGCTCACGTCCGGCCTCCAACCGCCATGCCCGGCTCCCCTCCTCCTAGTCCGAAACAGAAATTCACGATGAGGAGCATGAAGTGTGCGTGCTGCCTGCAGTCCTCCAAACAAGTGTGGGTTGATAGCGCATCGCAATCCCCGCGCCTGTTTTCGGGCCTTATCCAATTTCTAGGCCCAGGTCTTTATTTTCGTCAGAACAATGCAGATTACAGAGCAATATACTGGAAGGACTAGAAATTCAGTTGTTTGCGCCAGCCGCTAGCGCCTTAGGAGGAGGAGATGTGGAGCGCTAAGCGGCTAGCGCCCGGGCGCAGCGCAATCTGCGCGTCTCGCCAACTTCAGTTAAGATTTAGCGGTGGCGCAAAGCCTTTGCGCGCGCTCAGCTGCGCGCGCAGATCCTGACGTCATTTCATCGTGCAACGCCCTTTGTGCGCCCCAAACCGGAAATTCAGTGGCGCCGGCCTATTGTGCGCCTGGCGCCCCTAGCGACTGGCAGAGGGGAACGGTTCCCAGTCACTGCGGGGCGCGGGGGGCGCAAATTAAAGGGCACTCCTCCTGCAGTAGAAATGGCAGCCATTTTGCAACACTCCTTCTTTGAGAGAGACGGATCTTTGGAGAGAGACAAAGGTAGAGAGCTTTCTGGTTTGGCTCAACACTCGCACAGGTACTTGTGACTTCAGGCCACAGCTTTGCACTTGTCTTTAACTTCAGAGCCATAGCATTGATTGGAAACATATAATGGGGGCTGCAATGGGTGGAAACGTTGGGCTTCTCCATTGCATTCAAAGGGCTCAGAGACACCGTGAGAGAGTGCCAGTCATGGCCAGACGGAGAAGGGGCAACAGGCGTCGGCAAAGGAGGCCTTACCCACCCAGGGTATACCGCCAGCAGTTCTCATATCTGAACATGTCTGACGAGCAGTGTGTTTGGAGGCTGCGAGTTCGGAGGCTGCGTTTCCGAAGGGCGGTGGTCACTGAGATCTGCCACCTGCTTCGCGGAGATGTGCAGCCGTAGCTGAGGAGCAGGACATCTCTGTCGGTGGCAGTGAAGGTGACGGTGTCTCTCAACTTCTATGCCACCGGCTCCTTCCAATCCGCTACTGGGGACATTTCCAACATCTCCCAGTTTGCGGTACATTGCTGCATCCGCCAGGTGACCAATGCCCTTTTCAGAAGGAGACGTCAGTTCATCTCCTTCTCCATGGCCGTTGACAAGCAGCAACAGCGTGCAATGGGCTTTGCAGCATTAGCGGGCTTCCCCATGGTGCAGGGCGCCATTGACTGCACGCATGTGGCTTTGCGGGCACCTCTAGAGAATGCCGAGGATTACCGCAACCGGAAGGGCTACCATTCGCTCAACGTGCAGTTGGTGTGTGACCACAGGCAGCTCATCCTAGCTGTCAATGCCCGCTTTCCAGGCAGCAGCCACGATGCCTTCATCCTGCGCCAGACTTCTGTGGCAGACATGTTCCAGGCCCAGCCTCACCCACGAGGATGGCTTCTCGGGGACAAAGGCTATACTTTGTGCACCTGGCTGATGACCCCGCTCCGTGCGCCCAGCACCCCTGCTGAAGAGGGATACAATGACAGCCATCAAGCAACCAGGAACATCATTGAGCAAACAATCGGCGTCCTGAAGCAACGGTTCCGCTGTCTGGATCGTTCCGGAGGAGCCCTACAGTACTCGCCGGAGCGAGTCTCCCATTTCGTTGTCGTGTGCTGCATGCTGCACAACCTGGCTATCCGCAGGACTCAGCCACTACCACCAGACATTGGAGGACCACCAGAGGAGGAGGAGGAGGAGGAGGAGGAGGTCCAGCACAGGAGGGAGGCAGAAAATGCAAGGGCCGCCCTTCGGCGGCTTATTGCACGTCGGTTCTAGGCCCCCTCTCAGGGAATGGCTTGTGCCAATGGAACAAGATGAATGTAGCCGCTCCACAAGCCCTCAGCCGAGCAGGGCAACCAGGCCTTCCAAAAGAAAGCATGGACAGTGCGATTTAAGAACATTTATTACTTTGATACCTCTGTGCCCTTCCCACATAACAAACTAATGGAGAGAAGCCCCCCCAAAAACACAAATAGACCAGTCTCGGCCTTTACAGAAACACAAATAGACCAGTCTCGGCCTTTACAGAAACACAAATAGACCAGTCTCGGCCTTTACAGAAACACAAATAGACCAGTCTCGGCCTTTACAGAAACACAAATACACCAGTATCAGCCTTTCCAAAAAAACAAATACACCAGAATCGGCCTTTACAAGTGAAACAAAACATTTGGCCACACCTTCTACTTTTTCCCCTGCGAGGGTGATGCGTTTTGCATCCGTGACTGGCCCCTGCCCGCCCTGCAGCTCCTCCTCAATGGGACCCCAGTGGCTGCAGCAAGGCTGGGGGAAGGCTGCTGAGGGTCAGATGGCGAGACGGCAGATGCCCTTGGGGGTCGGCCTGGACCAGCTCTGGGCCTGGAGGGGCCGGCTGCTGACTGCTCCAACTCTGCTTGGGCGGCAGCAGTCTGTCCAGTGGCTGGTGGCAGCTGTAATGGAGGAGTGGCAGTTTCGGCTGCAGGAATGCTGCCAACCTGACAGATCACAGGTACTCCCTGGTCGCCTGAGACATTGGCACTCGCACGGGCCAGCACTGCAGCATGCGCAGCAATCTGCTGAAGCACAGACTGCTGGGCTGCTGCGGCGCGGCGAGTGCCCTGGCGATGCCTGGCTGATCCAGCGAGGGTGGCAGCAGTTAGTGCCCGTGTGGCCCTGGTCTGTGTCCACATGACACCAGCCAGTGAATGCACGGCACGACTGAGCACTTCGCTAGAAGCCGCCTGTGCTGCCGCGAAGTCCTGCAGACTCCTGTCCTGTGCTGCACTGAATTGTTGCAGACTCCTGGCCTGTGCTGCCCCGAATTCCTGCACACTCCTTGCCAGTGACTCTATGGAGTCAGGCATCCTTGCCACTGCAGCCATGAGCTCAGTGTGCCTGCACTCAGCCTGGGCGGCCATTTCCGCTAGGAGCCGCACCTCCTCTGCGCTCACCGTAGCAGGACTGGAGGCCTCACTCACCCTCCGGGGAGAAGGCCGCCGAGCTTCCCCACCCCTCCCACGTTGCTGCAGCCCGCTGGGCCCCGGAGCTTCACTCTCCTCCGACCCTTCCCCCCTGCTCCCCTCCAGGGAAGACGTGTCCCCATCATCGCCATGGGCTGCCTCGGCTGAGGGTGGCACTGAAGGTCCGGCTTCCTCTTCCTCTTCCTCCTCCTCGCCCTCCGATTCACTCACAGTGCCAGCTTGAGGGCCCACCTCCTCACCTGGCGACTCACCATCTGAAAGCAGGGAGGCACAAGAGTTGCTTTAGAGTGAGGACAGGGCGGCAGCGAGGGAGGCATGACTGCTGCTATGCACTGCATTGGTCCGACAGTGGCAAAGGATGCTGTTCTGAGGCGCAAGTGGAAAGAGAGAGGTCAAAAAGTTGATGCCCTTACCATTGGGGCCCACAACAGGGTCGGCATCTCCACTGGCGATGGGGCCAATCAGCCGGCCTGACATAATGCGCTCCACACGCTGCTCCAGGTCAGAGAGCTCTTTGAGGTCAGGATGGCCTCCCCCGGTCCCACGCTGCTGCCTTCGGTTGTGCGCCACCTTGCCCTGCAAGAGAAAGGACAGCCTCTAAGTACAGTGTGAAGCCCTGATCTTGTCTGCACTGCCTCCCATGGTGGAATAGCCCTGACAGTGTGAAGCCCTGATCTTGTCTGCACTGCCTCCCATGGTGGAATAGCCCTGACAGTATGAAGCCCTGATCTTGTCTGCACTGCCTCCCATGGTGGAATAGCCCTGACAGTGTGTAAAGTCCTGAATGTGCAAGTGATTTTCATGACAGTCCCATAGCTGCTGGATGAGGGCTGGGCATTAGGGCTTTCAGGTCCCTTTGCCCATAAACTGAGGTGCACATGCAGGGATGAGGAGGACACTGGAAAGGGTACTCACCCTGACAACCCGAGTGAGGTCGTTGAACTTTTTCCGGCATTGCACAGGAGTCCTGGCAACCACGCTGTTGGAGGTCACCCTGTTCGACACCTCCCTCCAGGCTTATATTGGCTAGGTGGATGAAGGGATATGGGAAGAGGGTGAGTAAATGTGATTGGAACTATTTGCTCGCTTGAGGGGTAAACAATGACACGGACTGGTTGAGTCGAATGGCCTGTTTCTGTGTTGTAGCTTCTATATATTTCTATGTACAAGCTTGAGCTAGTGCTAGCCTATGTTTTTAGTAGCTGATAGAAACCAGGTTGGTGGAGATTGGCATTGGAAGCTTATACCCTCACTAATATCAGTCAGTCATTGCTGAAAACATTAACCATCCTTCCCAAATGAGCATATCAGGTGGGACATCGCCTGGGGTCTTTATTGCAGCAAATATAGAATTTTATGAAGCCATATAACCTCTTTTAAATAATGGCGAGATGACCAGAGGTAATTTAATTTGGCAGCATGTTCACTTTGATCTTCACCTCACCCACAGGCAGTGCTCCATCTTCGGATATCAACATCGAACTTATTAATCAAACACCTGAAATTCAGATACATAAATTTATCTGAGGTCGAAGTCAAACCTGAGACCAAAATAATTCATCTGGTTCATCAGGTCATTTTTTTACTTGATCAAGGACCAAGTTGCAATAAAAGCCAGAGTCGGCTCAGAAAGCCCAGCAGCCAGACCAAACTTTTGATCGAATTGGACCAGGAATAATTCCACCAATGTTGGACCCCACATCTTCTCTCCCATCTACTGATCGCCGAGTGAAGACAAACTTTCCATCATTATTCTGGTAACATACATGCAGACCTAGAAGTCCAGAAACAGCTGGCCCATGGCTTTATAAATGGTGAGAGAGCCATCAAGAAACTGAGCTCAAGCACGGCCCTGAATATAGGACTTCTGACAAGTGAAGAAAAGGAGTTAGACTGAAAAAACAGCAGGACACAGGCTTGTTGTACTGTAATATAATCACCAAGTACAGCTTGCATTTGATTGCTTTTACTGCAAAAGTGTAAACCTGAAATACAGAAAGGCACAGTTTGCAGCAATGATGGGTTTAGAAATTACTGAAGGGGATGCGAATGCTGAAGGCAGGAGATCGGTCTTTTGGCACTATTGATTTTATCACATTAGGGCTGATTTTAACTGTTGGCAGTGGGTCAGTCACCCGTTATACGCCCCGCCTGAATTCCCTTTCCATTTTTTTGTTGCGTGTGATGAATGAGCGACCGGGCTCAGCAAATTCCTCTTCAACAACAGCATCTTAAAATAAGACAGAAAATAACCTCATCAGACTTCAATGATTGTGGCAGTAGGCAGACAGAAACTGCCCCCATGGAGTTTAGTTTCAAAGACGGCAACCGAAACTTTCAAACGTTTCTGATTTTACACTTTCTGGAGGACCCACAATTAAATTGAGAACGAAAAGAAGGCTGGGGTAAATCTAAAACCGTTGGAATGAACCAACTTTTGTTTGTGATTGGCGAACAGCCAACATTGTTAAAGGGAAGTCTTATAATGTACACATTCGAATAGTTGTTTTCATTTATAAAGTATTTTTAAAAATCATTCTTGGTGTGTGGGCATTGCTGGCATTTATTGCCTGACGTAATAAAACTCACTACGCACTTGGTTCGAGTATAAAGCAAGGCTTTAATCAACTTGTTTCAAAACATGGAGGTCTAGTTACCTTTCACTAGTTCCTGTTTACAAAATGTCCTGGGCAAGCTGGGCCCACGCCCGAGTATTTATACTCCTTGGATGGCGCCACCAGCTGGCCGTCCAGTGTTATTTCATGAGTCTTTCTTCATGGATCATAAGATTCATAACATTGCCCGTCCCTAGTTGCCCTTGAGAAGTTGGTGGTGGGCCTTCTTGTTGAATCACCACAGTGCATGTGGTGAAGGTGCTCCCACAAAGCTGTTAGTATTAAATATACAAAAATGCTCACTTTTTTTGTATATTTAATACTAAGGATATTATAACAAATGGCTTTATGGCAATTTCAAAACTTAAATGAAGTTTATAAAGATAAATCTTTTGCATTACAGAACCAATGAGATTGGTGAATCTCAGTCAGAACTGACACTGACTCCAATGCAAACATTTTACTGTGGACCAACTAACAGCTTTCAGCTTTTGAGAATAAAATTCCATTCAGATTTGACCTCGGCAGATGCCAATGATGTGAACACTCCACCAAGGCAATTCTCCCTGAAAATAATGGCATCGGCAGAGTAGGAAATCGAAGAAAAAGTTAAGCATCCATCACAGCTTCCATCCGATATAAATGATTGAAAAGGTCACCGCACGAAAGTAAAATGAAAAACACCATCAGAACACATTGTTTATGGAAGTGATTTAGGAGAATGTTTTGTTCAGAAAGGTGAAAGACCATTTGGTAAAGACAAAGCAAGCCGTCATTGAGAGTGTCATAAAAAGGACACTGTTGGAAGCCATCTTTGGCTCAGAAAGTCATGAGAGCCAAACTTTGGTTGGGCAAATCATCTACCGAAACTAGTTTTTGTGCATCTCACTCTCCCATCACACCCCCACCCACAGACCCCACCCCCCTTCCCTGCCCCCAACAACCCGGGTCCCATTGCAGGCAGACCCCCTCCTCTCTGGAACTGCCTCCCTAAAATAATTCTCTCCCCATCTTATGGAAGGCTTCTCAAAACCCACCATTTTGCCTGAGTCTTTGATCATCTCTCCTACCTCTCCCTCTGTGGGTCGGCGTCTGTTCCTTTATTTAATTGATTTTCTCATTCGCCTCTGTGAAGCATCATGGGACATTTTCTATGTTAAAAGTGCTATATAAATGTGAGTTGTTGTTTTGCTGTCTACGCACATTGTTTTCTAATAATGAGCATTCTATTTTATTTTTGACATGAAGAAGCAGATATTAGCTCACAGCTGATTTCACCCGGGTTTAGGAAAAATTAATGCCCAAAAATCAAAACACTGACTCATGCACCAGTGCTTCCTGCTCAAAGGGCCTGCCTAAAATAGCCCAGTAATGGGCAGGCAGAATAAGGTCGGAGAAAAGGTCCCGCAAGAGAAGAGAAGAGTTAAGGGAAAGGAAGCCTAAAAACACAGTTAAAGAGCTACGGCGTAAAATTCAGACCATAGCGCCTGTTTTTTGGGCACTATGAGTAGCCTTAGAGATCCAAAATGGCGTCCGCGACACTATGCACACTTGTGGGGCGAATCGTGCCGGAAAGCATATTGGTGAGGATATTAGCGCGTGTGCAGTGAGCGTCTATCAGCAGTATAAAGAGCAGACAGCTCATGATGTCAAATCCACACTATTTTGGAGTTCAACAGTCCAACTAACACCCTTTCTTAACCTCACACAGCTGAACGTGCATTCAGCAGCAGGAAGGAACCCCAACAGACCTATTTAAAGGGAACATCAACTGATTACAGGTTAGTTGCTGGTTGATTTCTTCTGGCTGTTGGTACAATTCCACAAGTGTTTGGTGCTTTCTATAGTTGTTTAAAGTTGCCAAAGTCTACAAGGTGTGGTGAGGTAGGTGCTGAAGGATTTTTTCCTGAGTTCAAGGCTTCTGCTCAAATCACTTGCTGCCAGACATAGGTGCACTAGTAGGAATTCCCCTTGGAAAACAGCATGACTTGGAGAATGAATAGAGGGCACGCAGAGCAGGACAAGCTACTGGAAGAGGAGGAGGAAGGGGAGAAGTGCTCTCAGCAGGAAGCCATATTCTCCCAGTGTGTTCAGGGAGCAACTGTCCTACCTGAACCTCAGCGAGGAACAGTGTGTCAGACATCTGTGCTTCAGTGAGGATGTCCTCACTAAAATATGCCGCCTGCTGCAGCCACAACTCCAACCTCAGAACAGGGCAAGGACTGCATTGTCAGTGGCTGTGAAGGTGATTGTAGCCATGAACATTTATGCATCGGGCTCCTTCCAGGCTGGAGCTGGAGATATTTGCAACATCCCTCAGTTTGTCATCCAGTGTTGCGTAAGGGAGGTCACTGATGCTCTCTATTCAAAGGGAGATGACTACATTTCATTCTCTCAGGCCAGAGAGCAGCAGGCAGAATGAGCACATTGCTTTGCTAGGATTTCAGGCTTCCCCAAAGTGTAGGGTGCCATTGAGTGCACACACATTGCTTTGCAAGCGCTGTGTAGGGATTTCGCAATAATATTGAGATTTCCTACAGTTCCGAAGATTGAATTTTGATTAAAGAATTCCTGGATAATATACCTTTAAAAATCCAGGGATCAAAATAGCCACCAGACCGCGTGGCAGAAGACAAAAAGGACTTGAAAAGACAGCCTGCTGTGTCTGTGAAAAAAGTTCAATGGAGCAGTCAAACTGCCAATCAACGGCAGTTCAGGGAGTTCCCCTTCCTGCAGCAGACAATCGATGTGTTTACAGAAACTGCTACAATGTTTACACAAAGGATTAACCACTTGAGACTGCGGTTTCAGTCTGCAAGCAATCAAGGAAATAGACATGCTTTTTTTCAAACCATGGCAGCTTTATTCAAAGCCCATCACAGACAATGAGGCCCCGTGTTATGCTCCTCTTGCTCTATGTGGGAGTTCAGGGACGCTGCCAGTGTCCCTGACGACCACGTGTGCCAGAAATGCATCCAGCTGCAGCTACTAGCAGACCACATGGAGGCACTGGAGCTGCGGATGGATGGGCTTTGGAGCATTCACGATGCTGAGAGGGTCGTGGATTACACATTTGATGAGTTGGTCACGCCGCAGGGTAGGGCTGCACTGGCAGAAGGGAAATGGGTGACCATCAGGCAGAGCAGAACCAGAGGGGGACCAATATCCTTGCGGGGAGGTTTGCTAGCACTGCTGGGGGGGGTTTAAACTAACTTGGCAGGGGGATGGGATACAGAGTGGAGCTATAGTAGGGGGTGATTTACATCCAAATACAGAGGAAAAAACAAGTCAGCTGGGAAGGCAGAGAAAATATGTGAGGGCAAAAGGGAATACAGCAAGGCTGGAAGGCATTTATTTTAATGCAAGGAGTCTTGCAAATAAGGTGGATGAACTGAAGTTGTTGTTGAACACATGGGAGTACGATATTGTTGCTATCACGGAGACATGGTTGAGGGAGGGTCAGGACTGGCAGCTCAATATTCCGGGGTATAGAATCTTCAGGAGAGACAGAGGGGGGTGTAAAAGGGGAGGGGGTGTTGCAATATTAATTAAGGAGTCGATTACTGCTGTAAGGAGGGATGATATATTAGCGGGTTCCTCTAATGAGGTCATATGGGTAGAAATTAAAAACAAAAAGGGGGCATGCACCTTGCTGGGAGTGTACTATAGGCCCCCAAACAGTCAGGGGGAGATAGAGGAACAGATATGTAGGCAAATCTCAGAGAAGTGCGAAAATAATAGGGTAATAATAGTGGGGGATTTCAACTTCCCCAATATTAATTGGGATAGTCAGAGTGTGAAAGGCTTAGAGGGTGCAGAATTCTTAAAGTGCATCCAGGAGAGCTTTTTGAGCCAACATGTAGAAAGTCCTACAAGAGAGGGGGCGGTACTGGACCTAATTCTAGGGAATGTAGCCGGGCAAGTGGTGGAAGTGCCAGTAGGAGAGCATTTTGGCGACAGTGACCATAATTCGGTGAGATTTAAGGTGGTCATGGAAAAAGACAAAGACGGCCCGGAAATAAGGGTTCTAAATTGGGGGATGGCTGATTTTAATATGATAAGGCAGGATCTGGCCAAAGTGGACTGGGAGCAGCTACTTATAGGAAAATCCACATCAAAGCAGTGGGAGGCTTTCAGAAGGGAAATAGAGAGAGAGTACAACGCCAACATGTTCCTGTAAAGGTCAAGGGTGGGACCAACAAGCAAAGGGAACCTTGGATGACAAGGGATATACAAAAATGCATTAGGAAAAAAAGGGGGGCTTTTGGCAGTTACAAAAGACTAAAGACGGAGGAAGCCCTAGAGGAGTATAAAAAGTGCAGGGGCATACTTAAAAAAGAAATTAGGAGGGCGAGGAGGGGCCATGAAATAACACTGGCGAGCAAAATAAAGGAAAATCCTAAGATGTTTTATAAGTATATTAAGGGCAAGAGGATAACCAGGGAAAGGGTAGGGCCCATTAGGGACCAAAGTGGCAATCTGTGTGTAGAGCCAGATGATGTAGGCGGGGTTTTAAATGAATTTTTTGCATCTGTGTTCACTATGGAGAAAGACGATGTAGACATAGAAATCGGGCAAGGGGACTGTGACATACTTGAACATATTAACATCGAGAGGGAGGAGGTGCTAGCGGTTTTAGCAGGCCAAAAAGTGGATAAATCCCCAGGCCCGGACGAGATGTATCCCAGGCTGTTGTGTGAGGCAAGGGAGGAGATTGCAGGGGCTCTGACACAAATTTTCAGAACCTCTCTGGCCACAGGGGATGTACCAGAGGACTGGAGAACAGCTAACGTAGTACCATTATTCAAGAAGGGTAGCAGGGATAAACCAGGGAATTACAGGCCAGTGAGCCTAACATCTGTGGTAGGGAAATTATTGGAAAAAATTCTGAGGGACAAAATTAGTCTCCACTTGGAGAGGCAAGGATTAATCGGGGATAGTCAGCATGGCTTTGTCAAGGGTAAATCATGTCTGACAAATCTGATTGAAATTTTCGAGGGTGTGACTAGGTGTGTGGATGAGGGAAATGCTGTGGATGTGGTTTACATGGACTTCAGTAAAGCTTTTGACAAAGTCCCGCATAAGAGACTGGTCAAGAAGGTAAGAGCCCATGGGATCCAGGGTGCCTTGGCGCGTTGGATCCTAAACTGGCTGAGTGGCAGGAGGCAGAGGGTGATGGTCGAAGGTTGCTTTTGTGACTGGAAGCCTGTGTCTAGTGGGATACCTCAGGGATTGGTGCTGGGTCCCTTGCTGTTTGTGATCTACATAAATGATTTGGATGAGAATGTAAAAGGTATGATCAGTAAGTTCGCAGATGACACGAAAATTGGTGGGGTGGTAAATTGTGAGGAGGAAAGCCTCAGGCTACAGGAAGATATAAACGAGTTGGTCAGATGGGCGGAAAAGTGGCAAATGGAATTTAACCCTGAAAAGTGCGAGGTGATGCATTTTGGATGGACAAATAAGGCAAGGGAGTACACAATGAGTGGTAGGACCCTAGGACGTACAGAGGGTCAGAGGGACCTTGGTGTGCATGTACATAGATCCCTGAAGGCAGCGGAACAGGTAGATAAGGTGGTTAAAAAGGCATATGGGATACTTGCCTTCATTAGCCGAGGCATAGAATATAAGAGCAGGGAGGTTATGATGGAGCTGTACAAAACGCTGGTGAGGCCACAGCTGGAGTACTGTGTGCAGTTCTGGTCACCTCATTATAGGAAGGATGTGATTGCTTTAGAGAGGGTGCAGAGAAGATTCACCAGGATGTTACCTGGGATGGAGCGCCTCAGCTATGAAGAAAGACTAAACAGGCTGGGGTTGTTTTCATTGGAGCAAAGAAGGCTGAGGGGGGACCTGATTGAGGTGTACAAAATGATGAGGGGCATAGATAGGGTAGATAAAGAGGAACTTTTCCCCTTAGTAGGGGGGTCAATAACAAGGGGGCATAGATTCAAGGTAAGGGGCAGGAGATTTAGAGGGGATTTGAGGAGGAACTTTTTCACCCAGAGGGTGGTTGGAATCTGGAACTCTCTGCCTGAAAGGATGGTAGAGGCAGGAACCCTCACAACATTCAAGAAGCATTTGGATGAGCACTTGAAATGCCATTGCATACAAGGCTATGGACCAAATGCTGGAAAATGGGATTAGACTGGACAGGGATTGATGGACGGCGCAGACACAATGGGCTGAAGGGCCTCTTTCTGTGCTGTAAAACTCTATGAAACTCTATGAAAGCAGTAGAGGCAGGCAGGTAGTGCAGGGGACCCCTGTGGCCAACCCCTTTCAAACAGGTATACCAATTTGGATTCCGTTGAGGGGGATGACTTACCAGAGGAAGGCAGCAGCAGCCAACTTCCTGGCACCAGGGGTGCTTCTGCTGCTCAGGAAGGGAGGAAAAAGAATGGGAGAGTAATAGTGGTAGGGGATTCTATCATAAGAGGAACAGATAGGCGTTTTAGTGGCCATAGATGTGACTCCAGGGTGGTTTGTTGCCTCCCTGGTGCCAGGGTCAAGGATGTCACTGAATGGCTGCAGGGCATTCTGAAGGGGGAGGGTGAACAGGCAGAGGTTGTGGTTCACATTGGGACCAACGACATAGGTAGGAAGAGGGATGAGGTCCTGCAGCAAGAATTTAGGGAGCTAGGTAGCAGATTAAAGAGTAGGACCTCAAAGGTTGTAACCTCTGAATTACTCCCGGTGCCACGTGCTAGTGAGTATAAGAATAGGAAGATAGAGCAGATGAATGCATGGCTAGAGAGTTGGTGCAGGAGGGAGGGCTTTAGTTTCCTGGATCACTGGGCCTTCTTCTGGGGAAGGTGGGACTTGTACAAGTCAGACGGGTTGCACCTGAACCAGAGCGGGACAAATATCCTTGCGGGGAGGTTTTCTAGCACTGTTCGGGGGGGTTTAAACTAAAATGGCAGGGGGTTGGGAACCTGAGCAAGGAGACAGAGGAAAGGAAAACAGGGATAAAAGCAAAAGATAGGAAGCAGAAAAACAAAAGTGGCAGTCAGAGAAATCAACGGTTTAAATCAAACGTGGCCACAGTAAATAATAATTCTAATAGGTCTAAGTGCAATAAAAAAACAAGCCTGAAGGCTTTGTGTCTTAACGCGAGGAGCATTTGTAATAAGGTGGCTGAATTGTCTGCGCAAATAGAGGGAAATGAATATGATTTGGTTGGGATTACGGAAACGTAGCTCAAGGATGGCCAAGACTGGGAACTCAACATCCAGGGGTATTCGATATTCAGGAAAGATAGGCAAAAAGGAATTGGAGGTGGGGTAGCATTACTGGTTAAAGAAGGGATTAATACAATTGTAATGAAGGATATTAGCTCTGATGATGTGGAATCTGTATGGGTAGAATTGAGAACTACTAAGGGGAAAAAAACATAAGTGGGAGTGGTATATAGACCTCCAAACAGTAAGGCAGAGGTTGGGGATGGCATTAAAAGGGAAATTAAAGAAGCGTGCAATAAGGGCACAGCAGTCATCATGGGTGACTTTAATCTACATATAGATTGGGCCAACCAAATTAGTAACAATACTGTGGAGGAGGAATTCCTGGAGTGTTTACGGGATGGATTCCTGGACCAATATGTCGAGGGACCAACTGGGTATTATGTAATGAGAATGGATTAATTAGCAATCTTGTTGTACAAGGCCCCTTGGGTCGGAGCGATCATAATATGATCGAATTCTTCATTAAGATGGAGAATGAAGTAGTTGACTCAGAGACAAGGGTCCTCAATTTAAATAAAGGAAACTACGATGGTCTGAGGAGCGAGTTGGGTAGGATTGATTGGGGAATGGCACTCAAAAGGTTGACGGTGGATAGGCAATGGCAAACATTCAAAGACCGAATGGATGAGCTACAGAATTTGTTCATCCCAGTTTGGCATAAAAATTAAACAAAAAAGGTGACTCAACCACGGCTAACAAGGGAAATTAGTGATAGCATAAGATCCAAGGAGAGGACATATAAATTGGCTAGAAAAAGCAATAATCCTGAGGATTGGGAGCAGTTTAGGAGTCAACAAAGGAGGACAAAGGGATTAATTAAGAAAGGGATAATAGAATATGAGAGTAAGCTATCAGGGAACATAAAAACTGACTGTAAAAGCTTTTAAAGATATGTGAAGAGAAAAAGATTGGTGAAGTCAAGCATAGGTCCCTTACAGTCAGAATCAAGGGAATTTATAATGGGAAACAAGGAAATGCCAGACCAACTAAATACATACTTTGGTTCTGTCTTCACAAAGGAGGACACAAATAACCTCCCAGAGATGCCGGGGAACATAGGGTCTGATGAAAGGGAGGAACTGAAAGAAATCAGTATTTGTAGGGAAATGGTGTTAGGAAAATTGATGGAACTGAAGGCCAAATCCCCAGGGCCTGATGGTCTACATCCCAGGGTACTTAAGGAAGTGGCCCTTGAGAGAGTAGATGCATTACTGGTCATCTTCCAGAGCTCAATAGACTCTGGAACGGTACCCATGGATTGGAGGGTAGCTAATGTTACCCCACTATTCAAAAAAGGTGGTAGAGAAAAAGCGGGGAATTATAGACCGGTAAGCCTGACATCGGTAGTGGGGAAAATGCTGGAGTCTATTATAAAAGATGTAATAGCAGAGCACTTGGAAAGCAGTGACAGGATCGGACAAAGTCAACATGGATGTACAAAAGGTAAATCATGCTTGACTAATCTACTGGAATTTTTTGAGGATGTAACTGGTAAAATAGATAAGGGAGAACCAGTGGATGTGGTGTATTTGGACTTGCAGAAGGCTTTCGATAAGGACCCACATAAGAGATTAGCGTGCAAAATTAAGGCACATGGGATTGGGGGCAAGGTATTGACTTGGATAGAGAACTGGTTGGCGGACAGAAAGCAAAGAGTTGGAATAAACGGGTCGTTTTCCGAGTGGCAGGCAGTGACTAGTGGGGTACCGCAAGGATCGGTCCTAGGACCCCAGCTGTTCACAATATATATTAATGATCTGGACGAGAGAATTGGATGTAATAACTCCAAATTTGCAGATGACACAAAGCTGGGTGGGAGGGTAAGCTGTGAGGAGGATGTCGTGAAACTCCACTACGATTTGGACAGGTTGGGTGATTGGGCAGAAACATGGCAAATGCACTATAATGTGGATAAATGTGAGGTTATCCACTTTGGTGGCAAAAACAGGAAGGCAGATTATTATTTGAATGGCAATAGATTGAGAGAAGGGGAAGTGCAAAGAGACCTGGGTGTTATTGTGCACCAGTCGCTGAAGGTAAGCATGCAGGTGCAGCAGGCGGTTAAGAAGGCAAATGGTATGTTGGCCTTCATAGCAAGAGGGTTCGAGTACAGGAACAAGGATGCCTTGCTACAGTTGTACAGGGCCTTGGTGAGACCGCACCTTGAGTATTGTGTGCAGTTTTGGTCACCTTACCTGAGGAAGGACATTCTTACCATGGAGGGAGTGCAGCGAAGATTCACCAGGCTGATACCTGGGATGG
Source organism: Somniosus microcephalus (assembly GCF_052327205.1). Taxonomy (NCBI): domain Eukaryota; kingdom Metazoa; phylum Chordata; class Chondrichthyes; order Squaliformes; family Somniosidae; genus Somniosus; species Somniosus microcephalus. Next base: position 290,593,972 of record NC_140991.1, read on the forward strand.
CAGGAATGACATATGAGGAGAGATTGTGTCAATTGGGCTTATACTCACTGGAGTTTAGAAGATTGAGAGGGGATCTCATTGAAACCTATAAAATTCTGTCAGGTCTGGACAGACTAGATGCAGGAAGGATGTTTCTGATGGCCGGGGAGTCCAGAACCAGGGGTCATAGTCTAAGGATAAGGGGTAAGCCATTTAGGACTGAAATTAGGAGGAATTTCTTCACCCAGAGAGTGGTGAACCTGTGGAATTCTCTGCCACAGAGGGCGGTGGAGGCCAGTTCATTAAACATATTCAAGAAAGAGTTGGATATATTTCTTGAGGCTAAAGGGATCAAGGGATATGGAGAGAAGGCAGGGACAGGGTACTGAAATTGGATGATCAGCCATGATCTCATTGAATGGTGGAGCTGGCTCGAAGGGCCGAATGGCCTACTCCTGCTCCTATCTTCTATGTTTCTATGTTTCTATTTAAACTGCAGCTTTATTCAAAGCCCATCACAGACAATGAGGACACATTTAAACTGAAAAAAACCCAGTTTAAACGAATGGGTAATTCATCCAAACCCATTACAGACAATGGAGAGAGTTTGGATCCCTTTTTTTAGCCCAGATACATCCGGATTTGGGTGGGAAGGCTTCGGCCCCAAATGGGGTATAAAAGATAGCTTCTCAGCAGCCATCTCTCTCTCTGTGGCCTCGCCTCTGTGCCCTCTACAACGTGGGAGCCTGCCTAAAGGAGTGGAACACCAGCAGTTTACTTTTAAAATAGTGGGGTGTTTTTACTTCGGGGCAGTGAAGATCAAAGATCGCAGGGCACAGAGCAGGTGGTTTTCATTGGTGAGCATATATTTTTCTGGCCCATTACAAGGCAACTTAGAATAGGTATAGGGGTGGGAATTAAGTGGGAATTTTGTTAGAACTGTGATTTTAGTCGATTTTCCCTCGTTGTGTCCATTCTCTCCTCCCTTATTTTAATAACAGTGTTGCACTAGCAGATAAGGCTGTAGTGAACATTGAGAGTAGCTGTATTAAAGTGCTGTTTTTTTTTAGTAAAAGCCACTAAGCAAAGGTGCTGTAGTGAGCAAGGTGTTTCTATATTGAAAGTGCTATTAAAAGGGTGTTGCACTAAGCAGAGAAGTGCTTCAGTGGACACTAAGTAGCTGTATTTAAAGTGCTGTATTTAAATAAAGGAGTGTTGCACTGAGCAAAGAGCGTTCTAGTGGACACTACGTGTACTGCGTTAAGCAAAAGTGCTGTACCAGGCACAGGTGTGCTGTATCGATTATTTTAAGTTGTTTCTTTCTTTTTGTTTCAATAAATGCTGGTCTATTTTGCACCCAAACCACGAGTCACGTTTTCTGTCTGCATCGCTACCGAATAAGTCCGGCGGTCAGAACCAGGAATAGGGGAGTGCTTCGCAACTGCACGATGGTCCCTGGAGCAGCTCAGAGGCTTCTGACTGGCCAAAGACAATAACCCCAATCCCGCTAGCGTGTGTGCTAACTCTGACAAATGACGACCGCGGCAGGACCGTTGGCCACGGTGTGCGATGTGGCAGACAATTGTTTGAGTCTGGAGAGAGCAGCAGTTATTGGATTTCTTTTTATCTCACTGGTTTGTTTGTGGTTAGGTTCCCGCAGGCTTGGGGAAGTCACCTGCAGGCTTAGGGAAGCCAGGGCAGAGAGTTGGGATAGGGAAAAGGAGTTTGAGGAATACCAGGCCAAGGTAGAGCGCCTGCTAGTTCAGTTTAGTGATGGCAAAAGCCACACGAGGCATGAGTCAGAGTACCTGAAGTGCCTAGTTGCAGAGGCCAAGAGCAATGAGATGAGGGTGCGGGAGGAGAACGCTCGCCTCATACAAGAAATAAAAGAGCAAGAGGAAAAGGTTAGGGAAGTAAAGGCAGCATATAAGCTGGCCTGCGAGCAAGGGTTTGAGGAAGCAGATCATGGCCCCTGTAGGGCAGAGATAGAAAGCCTGAATATGGCTTTAAAAAGAGCAAAGGGGATGATATGCCTGATCAGCCCGAAGGCAGGGCAGTCGGATTTTACTGGCAGCCCAAGTAAAACCGTCCCACAGGCAACACCCAGGGAAAGGTCGGTCAGGGAATCAGAGGTCCCACGACCACCACCCACGGCTCCGAGCTTTCAAGAGCTCTGGCAGCAAAGGGGGATGGAGGATGAGGTGGTAGAGGAAGCACAGCAAGCCCCGCTAGATAGGCCGGGACCAGGACCAGTGTACCCCCTCCGACAATGGAGGTACGGTCCGCCCATTGATGAAGATGACCCAGGGGCCATCCAGAATCAGTTTCTGGTGCCGTATGGCACCCACCAGCTCAGGGACATGGTTAGCCACATCCCCAAGCTCACTAAAAAGGGAGACCCCTCTCTGCACTTCAGGGAGATAGAGCAAGCAGCTTGTGTAAATGACTGCAATGAGGCAGAGCAAACAAAAATGCTGCTGTTTTCCCTGGCAGGTGATCTCCTCCAGTCCCTATCTGGTGAGTGCAAAAGGGGGCAGAGGGATTATGAGGGTCTCAAGAATGAGGTATTGGAGGCCATGGGACTCAATGATGGTAGCCCATTCGCTCGGGTGGAAAGAACAGTGCAGCTCCCAGGGGAGTCCCCGCAGGCATTCGCAGACAGGCTGTGGCCAGTCTACCGGAGCGCATGCCTGGGAATGCCAGGGCAGGCAGCACTGTACCCAGTCCAATTGACTCACTGGCTCTGGTGTCTCATGACAAACAGCCTACCCCAGATCCAAGCCCAGGTCATGGCTTGGTTTGACCCCCGAAACCCCCAGACCACCGAAGAAGCGGTGATCCGCCGGCTCACAGTAGCCTTCAGGAACATGAGGGGTCTCGAGGCTCCCCAACTCAGGGGACAAGTCCATGAGGTTAAACCTGGTAGCCAGAGTAAGAAAGAGTGGCACCAGGAAGGGAACCGTCCCTCCCAGGCTAGGTTAAATTGCTATGGGTGTGGGAAAGACAGTCACTGGAGAAAAGACAGTGAAGATCAAAGATTGCAGGGCATGGAGCAGGTGGTTTTCATTGGTGAGCATATATTTTTCTGGCCCATTACAAGGCAACTTAGAATAGGTATAGGGGTGGGAATTAAGTGGGAATTTTGTTAGAACTGTGATTTTAGTCAATTTTCCCTCGTTGTGTCCGTTTTTTCCTCCCCTATCTAAGTAACAGTGTTGCACTAGTAGATAAGTGCTGTAGTGAACGCTAAGACTTCTATATTGAAAGTGCTATTAAAAGGGTGTTGCACTAAGCAGAAGGGTGCTTCAGTGGACACTAAGTAGCTGTATTAAAGTGCTGTTTTTAAGTAAAAGCCACTAAGCAAAGGTGCTGTAGTGAGCAAGGTGTTTCTATATTGAAAGTGCTATTAAAAGGGTGTTGCACTAAGCAGAGAGGTGCTTCAGTGGACACTAAGTAGCTGTATTTAAAGTGCTGTATTTAAATAAAGGAGTGTTGCACTGAGCAAAGAGCGCTCTAGTGGACACTAAGTGTACTGCGTTAAGCAAAAGTGCTGTACCAGGCACAGGTGTGCTGTATCGATTATTTTAAGTTGTTTCTTTCTTTTTGTCTCAATAAATGCTGGTCTGTTTTGCACCCAAACCACGAGTCACGTTTTCTGTCTACATCGCTACCGAATAAGTCCGGCGGTCAGAACCAGGAATAGGGGAGCACTTTGAAACCGCACGATGGTCCCTGGAGCAGCTCAGAGGCTTCTGACTGACCAGAGACAATAACCCCAACCCCGCTAGCGTGTGTGCTAATTCCTACAGCTGCATGTCAACTCTGTCTTGTACCAGAACAGAAAGAGATTCCACTCCCTCAATGTCCAGCTGGTGTGCGACAATAGGCAGTGAATAATGCAGGTCAATGCCCGGTACCCTGGCAGCAGTCATGATGCCTTCATTCCAAGGCAGTTCACTGTGCCATCTACATTTGAGTCACCATGGCAAACCAAAGGCTGGCTACTGGGCAACAAGGGCTATCGGCTGGTAACATGGCTGATGACTCCGGTGCAAAACCTATGCTCACGTGAGCAGCATGCATACAACGAAAGCCATGCAGCTACACAAAATATGATACAGCAGACTATTGGCTTGCTGAAACAATGCTTCCGCTGCCTGGACCACCCTGGAGGAGCCCTGCAGTACTCGACAGAGCAGGTGTCAAGATTCGGTCTGGTCTGTTGCATGCACAACCTGGCCATCATCACGGCATAGCTCTTGCCACCAGCAATACGGTGAGCAGCTGAGGAGGAGGAGGAATATGAGGAGGACAAAGAGGAAGAAGAGGAGTAAGAGGAAGGGGAACAGAGGAGGCAACCAAGACAGTCAGTGCTGGGACCCCAACTCTTTACAATCTATATTAACGATTTGGAGGAAGGGACCGAGTGCAACATATCCAAGTTTGCCGACGATACAAAGATGGGAGGGAAAGCAGTGAGTGAGGAGGACATAAAAAACCTGCAAAAGGACATAGACAGGCTAAGTGAGTGGGCAGAGATTTGGCAGATGCAATATAATGTTGGAAAGTGTGAGGTTATGCACTTTGGCAGAAAAAATCAAAGAGCAAGTTATTATCTAAATGGAGAGAAACTGCAAAGTGCTGCAGTACAAAGGGATCTGGGGGTTCTGGTGCATGAAACACAAAAAGTTAGTATGCAGGTGCAGCAGGTGATCAGGAAGGCCAATGGAATCTTGGCTTTTATTGCAAGGGGGATGGAGTATAAAAACAGGGAAGTCTTGCTGCAGTTATACAGGGTATTGGTGAGGCCACACCTGGAATACTGCATGCAGTTTTGGTTTCCATATTTAAGAAAAGATATACTTGCTCTCGAGGCGGTTCAGAGAAGGTTCACTCGGTTGATTCCAGAGATGAGGGGGTTGACGTATGAGGAAAGGTTGAGTAGGTTGGGAGTCTACTCATTGGAGTTCAGAAGAATGAGAGGCGATCTTATCGAAACATATAAGATTGTGAGGGGGCTTGATCGGGTGGATGCGGTGAGGATGTTTCCACTGATGGGTGAAACTAGAACTAGGGGGCATAATCTTAGAATAAGGGGCTGCCCTTTCAAAACTGAGATGAGGAGAAACTTCTTCACTCAGAGGGTAGTAAATCTATGGAATTTGCTACCCCAGAGAGCTGTGGAAGCTGCAACATTAAATAAATTTAAAATGGAGATAGACAGTTTCCTAGCAGATAAGGGAATTAGGGGTTATGGGGAGAGGGCAGGGAAGTGGACGTAAGACTAGATTCAGATCAGCCATGATCCTATTGAATGGTGGAGCAGGCCCGAGGGGCCGTATGGCCTACTCCTGCTCCTATTTCTTATGTTATGTTCTTATGTTTCTGGCCAAGCTGTCTGTGAAGAACTCATGTGAATGCAATAGCGATAACCACAATCCAAATTCTCCATTCACCAACAGTCTCACTGCTTACCTTCCTTTTGTCTGATTGTGTTGGCTTTTATTTTTGCATTGTGGCCAAAGTAAGTATTCCAAATCAAATTTATAAATTAAATCATGCCATATTGCATACAAACATAAACTAATCACCCCTGTGTATTTCCTTAGTGCTTGTCTTCCCTGTTCCTTTGCCTGTCCTAGTGCTCCTATGCAGTGCTACCCCAGTGGCTGCTGCATGGCTGGTGGAAGGCTGCTGACTTTCAGTGGATGAGACTGCAGATGGCCTTGGAGGATGACCTCGAGAAGCTCTGTGCCTAGAAGGCTCGGCTGCAGACTGCACCATCTTGGCATGGGCAGCAGCAGCCTGGGCTGGCTGGCTGACAGACAACAGCAAAGGCACTGGCAGAGTGAGAGGACAAGTGCTGTCTTCCTGAGAGAGGACAGCAGGTCCGTGCTCCACGGAGCCACTGCCACTCCCCCAGGACGGCGCCTATGCAATCCTAGTAATCTGTTGGAGGACAGATAGCTGGAGTGTTGTGACACCCTGCATGCCTCTTTGAACACTGGAATCCGGAGCCATGATGGCAGCAGTCTGAGCTCCATGCAGCTCTCAGAACTTGGGCGGCTGCTGCTTGTGCTGTGATGGAAGCTGAGATATTGGCCTGAAAGGATTATTACTAGTCCTAGCCCCTTTAGGGCTACCCCAGATCAGGTGTATTCCCCAGACGTTCACTTTCAACTAAAGTTTGAGGTAGCCGAATCCTAAAGACACTTAATTGGGTCTAAAGGTCCGGACTATCTCTTCCTAAAAGAAAGGAACAACCTGAAGATGTTACCGTCCTCCAGATAGTCAGTTTTGGTGGAGGTAAGGAATAATAAGGGGAAAAAAACACTAGTGGGCGTAGTCTATCGGCCTCTGAACAGTTGCAACTCGGTTGAACGGAGTATCAATCAGGAAATATTGTAGGCTTGTAATAAGGGAACATCTATAATTATGGGGGATTTTAACTATCATATTAATTGGGCAAATCAAATTGGGCAGGGCTGCCTTGAGGATGAGTTCATTGACTGTATTAGGGATGGGTTTCTTGAGCAGTATGTAACTGAACCGACCAGGGGGCAAGCAACCTTAGATCTGGTCCTGTGTAACGAGACAGGATTAATTAAAAATGTCCTAGTAAAGGATCTCCTTGGAATGAGTGACCATAACATGGTTGAATTCCATATTCAATTAGAGGGTGAGAAGGTTGGCTCTCAAACAAGCGTGCTAAGCTTGAATAAAGGAGACTATGAAGGTATGAGAGCGGAATTGAGTAGAGTGGATTGGGAAAATAGATTAAAGGGTAAGATGATACATGATCAGTGGTGTACATTTAAGGAGTTATTTTACAACTTCCAAAAAATATATATTCCACTGAGAAGAAAAGGGTGTAAAAGAAAAGACAGCCATCCGTGGCTAAGTAAAGATATTAAGGAGAGTATTCGACTAAAAACAAGGGCATATAAGGTAGCCAAATCTAGTGGGAGGATAGAGGATAGGGAAAACTTTAAAAGACAGCAAAAAATAACAAAAAGATTGATTAAGAAAGGGAAGATAGATTATGAAAGTAAATTAGCAAAAAATATAAAAACAGATAGTAAGAGTTTTTATAGTTATATAAAAAGAAAAAGGGTGGCTAAAGTAAATGTTGGTCCCTTAGAGGATGAGACCGGGAAATTAATGGAGGGAAATATGGAGATGGCAAAAACACTGAATGAATATTTTGTATCAGTCTTTACAGTAGAGGACACTAAGAATATCCCAACACTGGACAAACAGGGGGCTATAGGGGGAGAGGAGATAAACACAATCAAAATCACTAAGGAAGTGGTACTCGGTAAAATAATGGGACTTAAGGCGGATAAATCACCTGGACCTGATGGCTTACATCCTAGGGTCTTGAGGGAAGTGGCGGTAGGGATTGTGGATGCATTAGTAATAATTTTCCAAAACTCCCTGGACTCAGCAAAGGTCCCGGCAGACTGGAAAACTGCTAATGTAACACCCTTATTTAAAAAGGGCAGTAGACAGAAGGCTGGAAACTATAGACCAGTTAGCCTAACATCTGTGGTAGGTAAAATTTTGGAGTCCATTATTAAGGAGACAGTAACAGGACATTTGGATCATCATAATTTAATAGGACAAAGTCAGCATGGTTTTATGAAGGGGAAGTCATGTTTGACAAATTTGCTGGAGTTCTTTGAGGAAGTAACATATAGGGTGGATAAAGGGGAACCAGTGGACATAGTGTATTTAGACTTCCAAAAGGCATTTGACAAGGTGCCACACAAAAGATTATTGCTTAAGATAAAAAATCACGGGATTGGGGGTAATATTCTGGCATGGATAGAGGATTGGCTATCTGACAGAAGGCAGAGAGTTGGGATAAATGGTTCATTCTCAGACTGGCAATCAGTAACTAGTGGTGTTCCGCAGGGGTCAGTGCTGGGTCCCCACCTCTTTACAATCTATATTAACGATTTGGAGGAGGGGACCGAGTGTAACATACCAAAGTTTGCAGATGATGCTAAGATGGGAGGGAAAGTAGTGAGTGAGGAGGACATAAAAAACCTGCAAGGGGACATAGACAGGCTAAGTAAGTGGGCAGAGATGTGGCAGATGGAATACAATACTGGAAAGTGTGAGGTTATGCACTTTGGCAGGAAAAATCGTAGAGCAAGTTATTATCTTAATGGCAAGAAACTTGAAAGTACTGAAGTACAAAGGGATCTGGGGGTCCTGGCGCACGAAACTCAAAAGGTTAGTATGCAGGTGCAGCAAGTGATTAAGAAGGCCAATGGAATGTTGGCTTTCATTGCTAGGGGGATAGAATATAAAAATAGGGAGGTATTGCTTCAGTTGTACAAGGTATTGGTGAGACCACACCTGGAATACTGCATACAGTTCTGGTGTCCATACTTAAGAAAAGACATACTTGCTCTCGAGTCAGTACAAAGAAGGTTCACTCGGTTAATCCCGGGGATGAGGGGATGGACATATGAGGAGAGGTTGAGTAGATTGGGACTCTACTCATTGGAGTTCAGAAGAATGAGAGGCGATCTTATTGAAACATATAAGATTGTGAAGGGGTTGGATTGGGTGGATGCGGGGAGGATGTTCCCGATGATGGGTGAAACTAGAACTAGGGGGCATAGTCTTAGAATAAGGGGCTGCTCTTTCAAAACTGAGATGAGGAGGAACTACTTCACTCAGAAGGTGGTAGGTCCATGAAATATGCTGCCCCAAAAAGCTGTAGAAGCTACATCATTACATAAATTTAAAACAGAAATAGACAGTTTCCTAGAAGTAAAGGGAATTAAGGGTTACGTGGAGCGGGCAGGAATTTGGACATGAGTCTAGGTTCGGATTGGTCATGGCCCTGTGGGTAGCGGAGTGGGCCCAGGGGCCGTGTAGCCTGATCCTGCTCCTATTTCGTGTGTCAAATTCTGTTAGTTTCAGGAAATAGTTCTGTGATAGAGATTGGCAGTTAGGATCAGATCAGCCATGATCTTATTGAATGGCGGAGCCGGCTCGAGGGGCCGATTGGCCTACTCCTGCTCCTATTTCTTATGTTCTTATGTTCTTATAGCACTTTTAATAAGTTTAGCTAGACTGTAACATTCCGGATATTATGAGGGTCCAGAAAACTCCCCGAGAATTCTACAACTCCTCACCAAAGAGAGTACAGAGATTGAGTTTGCGAGTTTGATACAGAAGTATTATGTGAGACAATTCTAAAAATATATAGATTTATTAAAGAACCGACATGTAATTTACAGCTGGTGATTCAATCGCAACATCAACAGTTCCAAATACAACTCAATTATCAAAGATCCTTATTCTCAAATTTTAACTTCGTTACATTTTTACATTTCTTATTCTTATTCCACGATATCCACCAAAATCAAATACAATACCTTGATCCCCGAGCTACAAAGGGCTGGTTTTTGTCATGGGGCAGGCTGGGGTCATGTCATCCGCGTGTTATCCACCCGATTCCAAATCGATGTGGGAGATTGATGTGATTTTCACGTAATTGGGCAATTGAGTTCCAGCGTGTGGGAACCCGTGGCTCAATTAGTTTTTTCAGTCTGAAACTCGCCTCCGATGATGTCATCCTTGCTGCTGCATTTAAGGTCTGCAAGAAGCCTTGCTTCTTCTGCAGACTGCCAACCTTTTGGCCTTTGCAGTGAGAGGGACCTGGAGGCAGAATGAGCAGCAGGAGACCTAAGTCTGCTCCCAGATTTGATGATGTCGCCCTGCAAGCTTTGGTGGAGGGAGCAAGGGCTAGTAAGGAGGTGCGCTTCATGCGTTTCATGACCTTCTGCACACTGGAAAAGTGAGTATGACTTTGCCATCACCCTCAATCTGATCCCCATTGCCTCTCCTCACCAGCACTCAGCTTTAGCAACCTCTTCCTCCACATCCCACTTGACACTGACATCCCTGCACCTTTACCCATTCCCTCTCTCTCTATGGCCACATTCACCTAACTATTCGACTATGCAGCCCTCACACTCCCTATCACTGTGATGCTATGAAAACAACTTACAAAACAAAGGGAGGGTCCTTGGTCTTGCCAACTCACCCCATCTTGGTCTCCTTCTAAGCATCTATGCTATGGATTCTCTACACTCACTCCTTCATTCTCACTCAAACTCCACTTGTCTCCCTCATTGCAGGAAAAGAGAGCTCACAATAAGAGGGAAAGAGCAAGGACAGGAGGAGGGCCACCCTCAGTAGCCCACCTCACCCCTTGGGAGGAGGCGGTCCTGGAGATCGTGGGACCCGAGGACGATGCGCAAGTGGGGGACGGACAGACGGGTGCATCAGAGAAAGCTGGTGACAGAATAGTTTTTCATCTCTCTCATTTTAATTGCATGAGTCGCTGATAATGATTCTGAAGCTCTAACAGATGGACTTATGATCATCTGCAATATGCAATGTGCATGTAAACTTGGCCTCACATGTCTGGCTCTTTCCTTTACTCCACCACAGAATCATCACAAGCACCCGACCGCACTATCCAGGAGGAACAGCCTGAGCCTCCAGACTCCTCAGAGGAAGCTGCAACCTCTGAGGGCGCAGCGTCAGCAGAATTCAGCCAACCCAGCACCAGCGTAGACACTCACACCTCAGTGGGACCATCGCGAGATAGAGTAGTGTTGTCACCTGGTGTATCACAGCTCACAAGGGAGCATCAGCAGATTGTGGAGACAGGGACAGCAATGGAGAGTCCTAGTTGGAGGGCGCAGGACTCTCCCAGCTCGGCTCAGCTGCATGTCGACGCTCTGCCTATGGTTCCATCCAGAAGAACAGCGCTGCTGGAACTCCAGGAACAGCTGCAGGAGTCTCTGGCAGGTTTTGTCTCCAGGGTCGCTGCGAGTGTGGAGCGAATGGAAGAGTCCATTGTGAAGATGAGCAGAGCCTTTGAGGCGTCATTGGTGCATGAACGCAGCACCACGGAAAGGATGGCAACCTCCATGGAAAGTATGACTACAGTAGACAAGAGGATGGCTATGGCCATGGAGGAGCTAAGTCACCAGAGTGTAGAAAACATGGTGAGTGTTCAGAATAGACTGACATCTCTGGAGGAGTGATGGGCAGCTATTGAACAGAGAAACCAGACCTTTCTGGAAGTCCTTCTGAGTAGGACTGCCAGTGCAGATATGGGTCCCCATGGCCCCACTGATGTGCAGCAAGGTGCTCTCAAGCCACTTGCAAGCGCTGAGGTGGACCTGACCCATGAGAGGGTTGTTGGTGGCAGAGAACAAGGAAGTGGGGGCTCCTCTCCAAGTGCTCACACTTCCGTGCCACTGCCAAGTCCTCGGTCAGAGCCCCACCAGAGTCCCCACCCAACTGATATCAGCCTCTCAACCCCTGCACAGCCGCAGGAGCAGCAGACTGTTGCTGAGCCCTCACAAGTTCACCACCCCAGAGGACGCCCGCCAAAGGTGTCGAGACAGGTGCAGCAAGAAATTGAGCAAGGGGCCTCCACATCTGCTGAAGCCACAGGGGAAGCACTACGTAGGAGCACGCGTAAGAGAAAGATACTGCACAAATAGTCACAAGGGTAGTCGCTTGAGTGAAATGTGTTTATTTTTTAAATGACATCAGTTGGTTATTGTAAATAAAAATTCTGATGGCAACTGTTGCAGTTGGGGCTTGTGTCATTTTGCAAATGGGACTTCCACATTGAGGGCTTAGGATTGCTTGCAATTGTCAATATGGTGGTCAGAGTAATAGGAATCCGTTGGTTCTTGGCCATTGTCGATGCTCTGGTAAGAAGCTGCGAGGCAAAAGTGCTTGATTGGCTAGGCTAAGCAAATCTGGCCAAGAGGAGTGCGTTCCTTGCATCCCGGGCAGCAATGTTCTCACGTATTGCTGCCGCTGGTTGATGGGCCTCTGCAAGATGTTCATTTTCACTCTCCTCCTCCTCCTCCTCCTCATCTGAGGAGGATATGTGAGGAGCCACTTGGTCCTCAGGAATCTGCAAGCCACGACGCTGTGCCATGTTGTGAAGTGCACAGCAAACCATGACGATTCTGGAGACCCTGGCTGCTGAGTACTGCAGGGCTCCACCTGATCTATCCAGGCATCTGAAGCGCATCTTCAGCATGCTGATGGTTTGCTTAATTATGGATCTGGTGGGAATGTGGCTGTAGTTGTAGCGCTCCTCAGCTTCGTTGGATGGGCTCCTCAACGGCGTCATTAGCCACGTCTTCAGGGGATAGCCCTTGTCTCCAAGTAGCCATCCATTAAGTTGGCCTGGCGGACTGAAGAGTGGAGGCACACTAGATTGGCGCAGTATGAAGGAGTCATGGCAACTGCCAGGGTACTTGGCACAAACATGCAAAATTTTCTTCTTGTGGTCTCTCACCAGGTGCACGTTGAGGGAGTGGAAGCCCTTGCGGTTGACAAAAAGGCCTGGATTACGATGGGGTGCCTTAAGGGCCACATGTGTGCAGTCAACGATGCCCTGCACCCTTGGAAAGCCTGCCAGATTAGCTAATCCAACTGCACGCGCCGTGACACTTGCTTGATCCTTGGAGAAATGGATGTGATTGTACGCGATGGCAAAGAGGGCATCGGTTACCTGCATGATGCAAGTATGCGCGGCCACCTGGGAGATGCCGCTAATGTCTGCTGCTGATCCATGGAATGAGCATGAAGCAAAAAAGTTGAGTTTGGTGGTGACTTTGATGGCCACTGGTAAGGGGTGTCCACCTGGCCCTCTGGGCTCCTGGTCTTGCTGCAGCATTGAGCAGATGTCAGCCGCTACCTCTCGCGAAAGTCGGAGCCGCCTTTGGCACTGCTGCTCAGTCATGTCGAGGTAGCTGATCCTCTGTCTGTAGACCCTGTTTGGGGGTATCTCCTGCGCTGGCGGGCTTCCATGGGCTGGCACCTTCTGGCCTGTGCAGCTTCAGGTGGGTTAGCAGCAGCTTGGCGCTCCTGTTGTTGCCGCTGCTGTTGGTGCTGCTATTGTTTATGGTTCTGCTGCTGCCGCGGCTGGTCTTCAGCCTCATCTGATGTCCAGGAGGAAAGGAAATAAATGGTTCCCATGCTTCTGGTACATGCCTCAGTTGAGGAAGCGCTCAGTCAAGGTGGTGAGAGGGGTTTCCCAGGAGGTCGCACTGGAGATGGGTGTCAGGCTCCCAACTTCCACAGCTGTGGTTATGCCTTCTAAAAGTTCCCCCAGGCCTGAGACAACAAAGTCCTGCCACCTGCAAATGATGACTGATCAAATCTCCTATTTAATGGTGGAGCTGCAGCTGATAGTCAGCAATCCAATTGTGCTCCCGCCAGGTTTCACCGTTGTGTTTCAGAGGAGACGTGAATCATGTGGGAAACGTGTTAAAATCGGAAAGGCCTCTCAAAATGGGATTATAGAGGCAATTTAGTGGTTGTTAAGGGCCTTAAGGGCCTATCCTGCCTCTTGGAGGCGGGACAGAGACGGGATTAGAAACCACGCATTTGGGAAAATTGCTTGGACGTGGGATGGAGGCAGGATTGTGCCCGCCCGCCACTTTTTGCAATTTTAACACCCCACACGCCTCCATTCCCGCCTCCTCCGGCCTGGCAAGATCCAGCCCAAAGAGTTGAAGACTTACAGAGCTTGCCTCTGAAGCCAAGGATCGAGTTCAACAACTGCAGGTCATAACCTCGGCCCCTATTATATTTTATATTTTTTATCCACACTTTTGGTTTGTGACTTTTCCTTTTTTCTCTCTCCCACATGGCAGCTGTCTCTCACTCTGCCAGCGTATTTCACACTTCATCTAGAGCCATTGTCTGTTTCTTTACCTGTCCTATTACTATCTCGTCTCACCTTGAATATCTCTTAATGTCTCTTCTTTCATCCCCTCCCCCATTTCCCAGCCCCCAAACTGCCTTTTGTTTCATTTCCTGCCTTTTCTCTCAGTTCTGTAGAAGGGTTTCGACCCAAAACATTGACTCTATTTCTCTCTCCACGGATGTTGCCGAGCGTGGTGAGTTTTTCCAGCATTTTCTGTTATTATTTCGGATTTCCAACATCCGCAGTATTTTGCTATCATATTGGGTTAATCATGCATCGTGATCCCCGCGCCCGTTTTCAAGGGCTATCAAATTTAGCCCCCCAAGGTTTTTAGGATTCTCCTCTTCTACATGTAAAACTGTCTTAGGCAGTGCAATGCTCCAGATCTCTGTCCTCTGTGTTCAGAGCTACAGAAGCAGAGCTAACCATCACATGCCAAGCAAGAGCTACTGGAACATGCATTGCACTGCAGGATATCAATGGGTAGCACATTAGCACCCCAGTGCAGTTTGTGTTTATCAGTTCTCAGAAACCAACTGAGTGAAATTTGGAAGCATTCTGTGCTCATTACAGTCACCTCATGCTGCACACTGTTATTATGCCAGCTAATAGACAGGGATAAAAATGCTTTAATGAATGCTGATGTACTGAAACCTGAATAATGATCAAGGGGAAAAAAATGTACACTTTGCAAAAATAACAGTAACTGTTCTTGAACCATTCTGTGCAATATCTGAGAAGCCACAGGCAATACTGAAAACAGTCAGTTCAGCCATTATCAGGACTATATTGATCCCCAGATTATATCGGAGTACTTTAGGACACCTTGCAGAAGGAAAACATCATAATTGTTTCAAGTGACAGGCAAATTCGACGTTTCAAAGTCTCAACCACAGTACGACAAAATAATTTAAGATGCTTAACACAAATTCTGTCCAAAACAGGTAAACTGCTGCTGACATAAACTTGTAAATTGTTCAGAATGCCCCCTAAATAGAAACAAAAGGAAAAGATGCTTGAATCACAGCTGCTACTGTGGAAAAGTACAGAAGATTTCCATTAACTCTGAAAGCAATTTTTCCTCAGCAGCATCTCTGTGCTAATGCAAAATATACAGAGCATCTGTTTACTTAGCAATATAAGAACTTAACCTGCATGTAATATTAGCAAAACCCTTGTTAGACATGTTGGATAATTCCCATGGTTTTTAATATGTTAATGTTATTTGAATGACATGAGATGAAGCAGAAATTTAATCTCATCCCACACCGAATTGCTAATGAGGTTTTCAAGTTATAACAATTCAATTTAATTCAGTAAGCATGTGCAGCCATTTTAACTGGGATAGTCTATTTTATTCACAGACTGTAACTGCCTGTATAGATATGCCTTGGTGTTTTTCCCTTCAGTTTTCCTCCCTTTCTCTCTCCGCCACCTGAACGGTGATGACTCATGCTGTGGAAGGTTTCTGTAGGTGGTGGTGACCTTCCTGCATCACATCCAAGTGTTTGTTCTTCATGTATGAGCCTGGACACCAAGAGTTGATGGTTTTACTACATTGGCGGCCATGCCTTCAGTCGTCTTAGCCCACACTCTGCAATCCCCAAACCTCTCCACCTTTAAGACCCTCTTTAAAAGCCACTGGCCAAGCTTTTGGTCACCTCTTCTAATATTTCCTTCTTTGGTTCAGCATCCATTTCCTTGACAACTCCTTTGTGAAGCGTCTTGGGACCCTTTTCTAAGTTAAAGGGGCTATATGAATGCATGACTATAAAGCCTATTTATACCACATAAAAGGTTACTGCACAAGGTAAGAGCGCACGGGTAATATTTTGTCATGGATAGGGGATTGGCTAACTAACAGAGAACAGAGAGTCGGGATAAATGGGTAATTTTCCGGTTGGCAACCAGTAACTAATGGAGTGCCACAGATCAGTGCTGGGGCCTCAACTATTTACAATCTATATTAATGACTTGGATGAAGGGACCGAGTGTACAGTAGCCAAATTTGCTGATGATACAAAGATAGGTGGGTTAGCAAGTTGTGAGGAGGAGTCTGCAAAGGGATGTAGATAGGTTAAGTGAGTGGGCAAAAATTTGGCAGAGGGAGTACAATGTGGGAAAATGTGAGGTTATCCACTTTGGAAGGAAGAATGAAAAACAAATTATTATTTAAATGGAGTGAGACTACAAAATGCTGTGGTATAAAGGGATCTGGGGGTCCTTGTACATGAAACACAAAAAGTTAGCATGCAGGTACAGCAAGTAATTAGGAAGGCTAATGGAATGTTGGCCTTTATTACAAGGGGTATGGAGTATAAAAGTAGGGAAGTTTTGATGCAACTTTATAGGACGCTGGTAAGACCGCACCTAGAGTACTGCGTACAGTTTTGGTCTCCATATTTAAGGAAGGATATACTTGCATTGGAGGCAGTGCAGAAAAGGTTCACTAGGTTGGTTCCTGGGATGAAGGGGTTGAAGTATGACGAAACTTTGAGAAGGTTGGGCCTATACTCATTGGAGTTTAGAAGAATGAGAGGTGATCTTATTGAAACATATAAGATTCTGAGGGGGATTGATAGGGTGGATGCTGAGAGGATGTTTCCCCTAGTGGGGGTATCTAGAACTAGGGGGCATAGTTTCAGAATAAGGGGTCGCCCATTTAAGATGGAGGTAAGGAGGAATTTCTTCTCTCAGAGGGTCGTGAATCTTTGGAATTCTCTACCCCGGAGAGCTGTGGAGGCGGAGTCATTGAATATATTCAAGGCAGAGATTGACAGACATTTCAGCTACAGGGGAGTCAAGGGGTATGGGGAGAGAGCGGGAAAGTGGTGTTGAGGACAAGATTGGATCAGCCATGATCTTATTAAATGGCAGAGCAGGCTGATTGGCCTACGCCTGCTTCTGTTTCTTATGTTCTTATGTACCTGATTATGCCCTGACGCAGCCTCTTATTGCGCACTACAATGAGTGTTCAATGAAAAAGTGGCTCACAGTGGCAACCTTGCAGATTAGCCTGGGGATCACCAGCCAGTTATACTCTTCTTAGTACTACCTAAGTTGAATTGAAGTAGCTCAGATAAAGGATCAAGGTTGGAATCTTCTGGTCTGTACAGTTCACTACCCTGATATGTGGTAAGAGTTCTTCAAAGCTCTCCTCACTGGCCCGCACGCACAACACCCCTTTCATCGTCAACCCCCACTGCTCGATTCCCCAGATTGCAGAAGCTTTCAAAAATGAGAAAAGTCCTCATTTGGAAGACCGTTCATGGTTTCTCTCGATCCTACCTCTGTCATCTGCTTGAATTCTCCATCCTACTATGTACCCACTACTCTTCTGCCATTGGTCAACTGTGCATCCCCTACTGCCACCCGGCATCAGTGGCAGAGCCTTCAATCACCCTGTCCCTTCACAATGAACTCTCTCCCTAAGAATTGTCAACTGGTGACCTCTCTGCCCTCCATCAAAAACATCCTCAAAACTTTCCTCTTCACTGTCCTTTTGCCTACATCTCCTAACTTCATTCCTACTTCTGGCCAGATGTCTGTAGGTGTTCCTGTAAAAGGTGCTGTGTAAATGTAAATTACTGTTGATGTGTTGACACATTTACCCAATGAAGCATTTGATTTCAATAGATCTAAATAATTTTTTAGACTTGCACATGAAACAGCAGAGCAGGCTTCGTCAAAGTACCAAGTAAATCGAAATGCTGACTTTGAAAGCTTAGTTCTTGCTATTAAGCCAAAAATTTCAGAAAAATTAATTATCACCCACTGAAAATAACAAGTATCTCGCTTGATTTTGCGTGTCTCTCGAGCTTAATAAGAAACGCAGGTGGAAATTTGAAAATCTTTCCTCAGGTGTATAACAGATTATCAGCCTTTGAGCTGTCCATCTGTTTTCAGGGAAAGTCTGGAGCCTCTCTCCTCCCACGAACTCTGGTCCTCATGCTTCAGAGACTCATGCTAATTTCTGTTCACAATTGAAAGCTGACAGTAAGGCTGTGTTAGGTACAGCACGTTCCAGGGAAGAGAGGAGACAGTGTCCTTCAGTGGTGATCAAACATCCAAAACTCTGCTGCCCATATCTTAACTTGCACCGTCTCATTCACCCATCACCCCTGTGCTCGCTGACCTACACTGGATCCCGGTCCGACAACACCTCAATTTTAAAATCCTCATCCTTGTTTTCAAATCCCTCCACGTCCTCGCCCCTCCCCATCTCTGTAACCTCCTCCAGCCCGACAAGCCTTTGCGATCTCTGTGCTCCATTCTGGTCTCTTGCGCATCCCCGATTTTAATCGCTCCACCATTGGCAGCTGTGCTTTCAGCTGCCTTGGTCCTAAGCTCTGGAATACCCTCCCTAAACTTCTCCTCTTCTGTACCTCTCTCTCTTCTTTTAAGATGCTCCTTAAAACCTACCTCTTTGACCAAGCTTTTGGTCACTTGTCCTGATATCTCCTTCTGTGGCTCGGTGTCAAAAAAAATTATTGGTAACATTCTTTTTACTTACCTTGGGATGTTTTGCTACATTATAGACGCTATATAAATGCACGTTGTTGTTGTTGTTGAAAAGATGAGAGCTGGGTTTCCCGCAATCCAACAGAGTATGATTCGGAAGAACTGAAAGAAACCAAGTTTGAAATCTGCATTTTAAAGAAGTGTTGCCCTTCTAAGTCCAGCTCCAGGATCATGTTTAGTGGGTTGACGGAGTTAGAATTGTGCCTGATGGAGCCATTGAAGTTTGTTCAGATTTATCACCACTGTTATCAAAGTGTGGGCCAAACCATGAAAGGCTGTTTCAACATTATAGAACTGGAACAGGAATAGGCTGCTTCAGTGCTCTTACTAAACCCTCAGAACTTTGAATTTTTTTTTAATAAGTGATTTACTTGGCTCCTAATTCCCTGAACATTCTACTTTATGCCACTTGTTGTATCATTCTGTGAACAGTGTGGGCATTTTGTTCTATAATGATTACATAGTGCCAACTTAGGTCAGTGGTAGCACTCTCGCCTGAGTCAGTGAGTCGTAGGCTGACACTCTGTGCAGTACTGAGGGAGTGCTGCACCATTTTCATGTTAAGCATAGACCCCATCTGCCTGTTAAGATTGGTGTAAAAGATCCTGTAGCATTACTTGGGGCAGGGGAGTTCTCCTGATGACCTGGAGGAACATGTATCCCTCAACCAATACCCTAATCTCATAGCTGTTTGTGAGAGCTTACTGTGCATTTTGGGACATCCTGAGGACATGAAAGGTGCTATATAAATGCAAATTCTTTCTAAGTAACTTCTCAAAGTCTTAAATCAATATAATTGCCAAGTGACTTTAATTGTTATTATTGCTTTTATTATTTGAGATTGATTACATGATTAATAAAAGATAGATGGTGTTGTGAATATAAAGATCTTGTGGTTTTATGATCTCAACTGAACGCTTAGAGGCTGAAATTATTCTGTGCATTAGAGCTAGCAAACACACTAAGTGTGCATTCGCAAACCATTAACGCATCTTTGTTCACACTCCCAACATTTTTCCCTGACCAGGCCAGATTAATAAACCTCAATGCATAGACCTATTAAGGTGAGCTTGGAAAATTGTTTCTCTCTGGTATCCAGCCGATGTTGTGTTAATGGAGCCTGTGTTGAAGCACTGGAGAGAGATGCTGGAGGACCAACAGGGAGCAGTAGAGAAAACATTGTGGAGAGAATGGTGCATCAGTAAGTCTTACTTTGCTGGACATGTTGAATGAGGAGGGGAGGAGGAGAGGAGAGGTCGAAGCCATGGGAGGAGGACCATCAGGACCCACTACTGCCCCAGGTGCTTAAAGTGTTAAATTATGAGGACAGTTTGCATAAACTTGGTTTGTATTCCCTTGAGTTGAGAAGGTTGAGGGGTGAGCTAATCGAGGTGTTTTAAATGTTATAAGGATTTGATAAAGAAACTATTTCCTCTGGTAGGGGAATCAAGAATGGGAGGGCATAATAATGGCCCAGAAATTCGGGTCAGGGGCTTCCCGCGGGTGCAAGCCCCTGACCTGCACTTACCTAGCGCACCGGCCGTTGAGCTGTGGGCCCGCGTGGGATTCCGATCCTGGGCCTGCTCCAACTGCTGGCGCGCAGTGCTCGCGTATCCCGGGGCGCAGTTACTTCGATGCCTCCCCTGGGATCACGTGGGCCATGGAAAGCCAATGGTAGCAGGGAATGCTTCATTCATAAGTTTGACAGGAAGAGCTGTCAAACCTATAAATACTATAAGCCCCAAAACATTACTAAAACTTCAAATAAATTTTTAAAAAACATCACATTTTTAAAATAACTATAAATTACATGAAATATCTATTTTAAACAATAATTTAAATTTTTGAAAAAATTAATTACATTTTCTAACGGGGCTAAAAATAAACTTACCTTTCTTTAAAGTATTTAAAAATAATAAACCTGTGGAAAAATTGTTTTAATTTTAATTAATTCACCACTTGCCTTGTTAAAAGCAGGTCTTGCGCCTGCTATTTAAAAGTGTAACAGCTGGAGATTTACCCTCCGGCGCACGCGTTCCACCTCTGAACCCCTTCTTTCAGGGGAACGGAAGTGCCGGTTTCCCGCGCATGCGCAGTGCCTGCATAAAACCGGCACTTTTGTTGGGCCTACGCGTGAGTACCCCCTGCGTACCCACGCGTTGGGACCCGAATTTCTGGGCCATTAAAATTAGAGCCTGGCTATTCAGGAGTGAAATCAGGAAGTACTTCTTCACACAAAGGGTAGTGGAAATCTGGAACTATCTCCCCAAAAGGCTGTGGATGTTGGGACCGAGCTTGATAGATTTTTGTTAGATAAGGGTATCAAGGAATATGGAGCTAAGGCGGGAAAATGGAGTTGAGGGGCAGATCAGCTACGATTTAATTGAATGGCAGAGCAGGCTCAAGATGCTGAATGGCCTACTCCACAGAGGCCATTCTAAGAATATAGGCTTATGAGGGCATTTAGAGGGATAAGGCATTGCAAGAGTTAAATGACCCTAAGCATTTTGCATGAACTGGTGTTCTGCAAAATAAACTGCTTTTGGACTGTGTAGGGGAGAAATTCAGTATCGCCCCATTTGGGGCGCAATCATTGGCCGGGCGCAATGATTAGTGCCTAGCGCTAATTATCACCTCCGACTGCAAACTTGGCTTTTATCGCCCCTGGAGGAGATTGCAGCACTAAATCAGGCACTACACACCTGTCTTAAGGCGAAAAGGCCGAGGAGCGAGGCGCTACCTCAGAGCGCTGGCGAAGCTCATGTGATGTCAGTCAGCAATGGAACACAGGCACAATGGCGCCGGCCAGTTCTTAAAGGGCTGGGTTGATCTTGCTCTCCAGCCACATCCTGCTCATTGCAGCTTTGAATCTCGGCCTGGAGAGACCTGTACATCAAATCTGCTGGAAAGAACAATGGAGAGACCCAGGGAAAGAGCTCAGAGTGCAGCCCCCACAGTCTCTTCTAAATCGAAGCAAGGAAGGACAAATCAAAATGAACCTGCAAAGTGCTGCTCAGTACCCAAAACTCCTTCACACAGCGTTGAATCTCTCCAGAAGTCTCTCTCTCTCTCTCTCTCAGAATGCGTGGTGCAAAAATGTCACCAACAAAAAAAGCGGTCACCTATAATTAGCGCTCCCCCAGTCCCTTTCTGACAGCAAAACGCTCCCCTCAACCTGTCGTTGTTAGCGGCAGGTGGTAAGGCAGGGGTGCCACTCAATATCCGTTCCGGGGTGCTATCGGGGCGTTGCACACTCGACTGACATCACGATCTGCCGGCGCAGGAAATTGTGGCGGTAGTGTTTAGCGCCGCCGCAAAATATCTAGTTAATTTCGCGAGCAGCGCAAACATCGCCACGCACAGGCGCTAGTTGCTTTGTGCCCCATTAGCGCCCTCTTAAGGCGCTAACGGGAGGTGCAAACCAACTGAATTTTTCCCCCTCTGTCTTTTCACAGGTGCAGGATGACGTACGATCACAAGTATCCTTGTCATTAAAAAAATGAATTAATATTGCTAGAAAAGAGGGAAAAAAGGAGTTTGAGACATGTAGCCATCTGTACTGTTACCTCTTATCATAAGAAATAGGAGCAGGAGCAGGCCAATCGGCCCCCCAAGCCCGCCCCACCACCCAACAAGATCATGGCCGATCTGATCCTAACCTCAAATCCACTATCACTCTACATCCCTCCCGAACCCATGTGATCTCCTGGGAGAGGCGAAAAACCAGATAAAAAACCCAATGGCCAATTTGGGAGAAAAAAATCTGGGAAATTCCTCTCCGACCCATCTAGGCGATCGAAACTCGTCCAGGAGATCACTGTCCCTATATTTTCTACAGTACTTACCTTCTGTAAAAGGTGATCTCCACCCCAGCCTGGAACAGGAATAGAACCATCTCCTGAAATCTAACACATAATTAGAAAACAAGAAGTAGGAGCAAAACCAGGCTACACGGCCCCTGGGCCCGCTCCGTTACCCACAGGGCCATGACCATTCCGAACATAGACTCATGTCCAATTTCCTGCCCGCTCCCCGTAACCCCTAATTCCCTTTACTTCTAAGAAACTGTCTATTTCTGTTTTAAATTTATTTAATGATGTAGCTTCCACAGCTTTCTGGGGCAGCAAATTCCACAGACCTACTACCCTCTGAGTGAAAAAGTTTCTCCTCATCTCAGTTTTGAAAGAGCAGCCCCTTATTCTAAGATTATGCCCCCTAGTTCTAGTTTCACCCATCATTGGGAACATCCTCACCACATCCACCCGATCAAGCCCCTTCACAATCTTATATGTTTCAATAAGATTCTTCTGAACTCCAATGAGTAGAGTCCCAATCTACTCAACCTCTCCTCATATGTCCACCCCCTCATCCCCGGGATTAACCGAGTGAACCTTCTTTGTACTGACTCGTGGGCAAGTATGTCTTTTCTTAAGTATGGACACCAAAACTGTATGCAGTATTCCAGGTGCGGTCTCACCAATACCTTGTACAACTGCAACAATACATCCCTGTTTTTATATTCTATCCCCCTAGCAATAAAAGCCAACATTCCATTGGCTTTCTTGATCACTTGCTGCACCTGCATACTAACTTTTTGAGTTTCGTGCACCAGGACCCCCAGATCCCTTTGTACTACAGTACTTTCCAGTTTCTTGCCATTAAGATAGTAACTTGCTCTATGATTTTTCCTGCCGAAGTGCATAACCTCACACTTTCTAGTATTGTATTCCATCTGCCAAATCTCTGCCCACTTACTTAGCCTGTCTATGTCCCTTTGCAGGTTTTTTATGTCCTCCTCACTCACTACTTTCCTTCCCATCTTTGTATCATCTGCAAACTTTGATATGTTACACTCGGTCCCCTCCTCCAAATCATTAATATAGATTGTAAAGAGTTGGGGACCCAGCACTGACCCCTGCGGAACACCACTAGTTACTGATTGCCAGTCTGAGAACGAACCATTTATCCCAACTCTCTGCTTTCTAGAACGAACCATTTATCCCAACTCTCTGCTTTCTAGAACGAACCATTTATCCCAACTCTCTGCTTTCACTCCTAGATATAGTCATGCATACTGACTGATTAACTTATTATTTGTTGAAATATAATCAAATATAGTCCCCTTTTATTATTCTTCAGTATTAAGCTTTGCTAGATTGCAGTTTATTATTGCATTTGCTAGTCTACAGTTTTATTGCTTTAGTTTTAATCCTCCTCTGTTATAATTCGGGAAAAGGAGCACGTTGAACCTAGGTTTTATTAGAGTTACATCTCTTGTTTTCTTCAAGGTCCATAAGGTGCATCATCAACTGTCAGAACAGAAAAAGCTTGTGTCTAAGGCTAAAAGACAGATAAGGCAGGTCCAAGGCCTGTGCCTGGGCACCGACGTGCTGGGCCCAGGAATGGGTAGAATGGGGGATATGGAAGATACATGATTGGATGGATTTTTCTGCAGTTCCGGTTTTGGGGTATATCCTAGGGGGTTTGGTTCTCTCTCAGTGTAGATGGGCCAAGGAGGACAGACAGGTGTACAAGCATATGTGAGTAGGAAGTATGAGGAATGGGTCACGCCTTCTACCCAAAGGACAATAATGGGTAATGTAATTCTCAATTGTGCTTTGTAAACTGCTGCTCAAATACTGCGTGTATTACGTCTCCCTTGTGCTTAAATAAAAATCATAACTGTTACCAATATGGAGTCAGCTTTGAACTATTGGACCTATGTTCCTATGTCTATCCTGACAAACATGATACCTCAAGTTCACTGGGTAGTACTGTATGACGTGGCTGTGACAAAGAAGCCCATATGATCTGTGTCTTCTAGAACTGTACCTGCAGCGAAGGACAATATCAGCATCGCACTGTCAGTACAGGTAGAGCATGGCATTCATCTTTCTGTTGGCCACAGGCTCCTTTTGGTGAGTTGAGCAGGTTTCACAGGTGTGGCACGAGGCACACATTGGCTACGTCTGAATCATCATCATGGATTTGTCAGGTGATTCCTTTGTTTTTTCTCTCTCTGTGCGTGATCTGGTAAGCAGCAAACACTTGCAGCTCCTGAAACTACTGTAAGTTAACTTGTTATTATATATACATATAAATAAAACGTTGATATTCTTTATAACAACTCACAGCTGCGCCTATTATTTAAGGAGATATCAACACAACAAGGATCAGTCCCTTTGTGGATCACCAGATGCCTTGTTTCAACGTGTAAAATAAAATCAACGGTGATATACAACTGCAGCAGGAGAGGCAACAGGGCCTTTCAAAAGATGTGATGTTGCCAGAATACAGGACACCACTGACTATTCAACACCTATGTAGCTATTCAGGCACCTGAGCAACATCTAATGCTGTTCAACAAAATAAAAAATAACGCTCGATCAACATCTTAACAGTCTACTACCACCACCAAATAACAATGCTTCTGAATGCCAAGTTTCTAAGGAGTCCTTGTGGCTTTCATATCCTCACTTACTTCAGGGTGAGGACAAGTTGTGGAGACATGGGTCTCCACATGACACCACTGTACAATCTCGTATCTCCAAGAAAACAACATAAAAAAGAACTTCATTCAGCAATGACATTGGAAATTTACTGGTCATTTAAACAAAATGATCAACAATGCTGGGTGAGATTTTTCATTTGCTAGTGGTCAGTAAATGTAAAAATGAAAGTTAATTACAACAGTGACAATGGCCTGAATTTTAATGGGGAAGGCTAGTTGGGAGCAGTGGGGCTCCGATGCGGTTGGGAAACCCAGGAGGCTGGGTTTCTCGCAGGCCCTGCCGAATTTAATGATTTGCATGGGAAACCTCTGTTTCCCACCCGCAGCCAGCCAGATTGAGAGGCTGGCTGGCTGCTGGCAGGTAGGCCAACAGCCCTAGACCGCAGAGAGGAGGGAGGGAGGGATCGCGTGGAGGAAAGGGGTGCAGCCGGAGGAGCACGGGGAGGTTTGGAGGAGCAGGGAGGGCAGCCGGGTGAGTATCAGCGGCCAGGACCAGCATGGTGGGGGGTGGGGGGGTGCGGTGAGGATTGGGATCCGGGGCTAGCACAGGAGGGGGGGGTGGCAGAGAGAATCATGGGCTGGGACCAGCATTGGTTGGGGGTCAGGTGATGATTGGGGGCCGGAGGAGCAGGGTGGCAGGGGAGGGGGGTTAGGAAATGATCGGCGGCTGGAGGAGCAGATTGGGGGCCGGAGGAACATGGCAGGGGGAGGCCTCATGGGGGTGATCGGAGGCCTGGAGGGAGGTTGGAGTCCTCGTTGGGTGGGGGGGGCGGTCTATGATCGCGGGGGCTGGGTTAGGTAGGGACGCGGGATCCAGGAGGTAAGTATAAAGGCACCTACCTCCTGGATCCAACAGTCCTCGCCTAACTTTAGCTGACCAGAGAAACCCGACCATCTAAAGTTAAGTTCAAAATAGAGGTTAAAGCATTATATTCATTATACTTTTTAAATGGATGACCTGCCTCCTGCGAGTGGGTTGGCTGCCCGCCCCCTGTCCTGCCTCCGTTAAAACCGGAAGCGGGCGGGTTGGAGGCGGGTTCTGGTCAGGATTCAGATTGTTAACTCTTTACTTCCTACAAGATCCCAACCCAACCTTTTTTTAGGCTAAAATTCCCCCCCAATACTTCAGAAAGTACGTCATTGGCCGTAAAGTGCTTTGGGTCGTCCTGAGGTCATGAAAGGCACTATATAAATGCAAGTTCTTTCTTTAATTAGGCTGGAAGGATTTATTTGAATGATTACTAGATCTATGTCATTGCTCAATGACATCTTTTTGCCTATAGTTATTCACAAATTCAGGTAGTGTGAGATACCACTCAAAAGATTGACAACCACAAAATCAAATAATCCAACTATAATATTCGAAAAATGGTAAGTGCAGCATGCGATTTGTCAAGATCAAGTGTTGTTTTCAAGTGAAGTGGGACTAGAGGGAGGGGATGAATTGGACTACAGTGCACAGATGAAAATCAGTCTTCATTTTAAAGTCACATATTCTGTCCTTAATGTTGGGCCGGATATTCCCATCCCTACGGGTGTGTACGCGCTGTGTACTCACCCGTAGGGACATCGGAAATGTCAGTTTCAGGCACGCACAGCGCACGCGCTGGAAACCGGCATTTCCGATCTGTCAAGAAAGCACTTGACAGATCCTCCAGCTGCCCTGGAGAAGGGCCTCTGCGGGCAGATAGTTCCACTTTTTGGAGACCCTCCGCCCGCAGAAAACCCTTACAATTCTTGCGCCTGATAAAAGTAGGTGTAAGGCCTGTTTTTGCCAGGATAAGAGTTGAAAAATGTTTTAAAATTTTTTTTTAATTTTCATTGATTTATCATTTAAAAATACTTTAAAGAAAGGTAAGTTTATTTTTAGCCCCATAAAAAACTTTAATTATTTTTTTCAAACATTTTTATTTAAAATAGTTAATTTATTCTAATTTCAAGTCATTTTAAAAATGTGGGATTTTATAAATTTATTTACAGTTTTACTATGTTTTGGGGGTGATCTCCATTCATATATTTGACAGGTCTTCCTGTCAAATGTATGAAGGGAGATTCCCTTCGGTGACTGGCTCCCCATGGCCCACGTGATCCCAGGGACGCTGCGAATTACCTGCACCTCTGGGATACGTGGGCCCTGCACACTTGCAGTTTGGAGAGGCCCAGCACTGGAATTGTGCGCGTCCCAGGAGCCCTCAGGTAAGGGCGCAGATTTTTCCAGATCGCAGGCCTCCGCCCAGTGGGAGGCCTGCGATCGGAATATCTGGGCCATTATATATTTCTCTTATAATTACCTTTATGCACCCACTGGTGCAAGGCTGTAATTACAGCATGACAAGTTTACATAGGAAAAAGTTGACTGGAAGTAAGGTTATTAACATGCTATAGATAGGTTGCAAGAGATTCTTGAGACAACGTAGGTATTTAATCTTAGTTGAAACATCATGGGGTTGATATTGGTGCAAAGTGCACATTGGTCAATTGGTGGGGGGTGGGAAGGGGCGACCACTTCACCCACCTGATGCCAGTGCACCATCACACTCAAGCGCACATACTGAGCTACAACCAAGAAGTGGCTTTGACCGCTCTGGGTGACTGGAAGTGAAATATTTCTCCGTCGATATAGCAAAGCGGGCGAT
This sequence comes from Somniosus microcephalus, assembly GCF_052327205.1. NCBI lineage: Eukaryota > Metazoa > Chordata > Chondrichthyes > Squaliformes > Somniosidae > Somniosus > Somniosus microcephalus. The sequence goes on from NC_140991.1 coordinate 290,621,396, forward strand.
AACGAATCGGCAGCCCGTTTTTCCACCCCGCCTGATCTAGTGTAAAATGGGCTGCCGATTCGCTATCACCTGTTTTGCGCGATCACCCAAGATGAATTTCATTCACACTAACCCCCGATGGTGAACTGGAACTGAATTTAATCCAGGCTTGAAGCCAAGCTCTGGACGCTGATCCCGGCCTTACATTCCCAAGAGCTGACCCTGAGCAGAACGGTATGGGTTTTAGCTGCCATGTCACTAACTGTTCTCAGCTCACTTTGGTGCGATTAATCGCCGCTTTCAGGCCCTTACCAATCTGAGTTGGATTGTCATGTGGACATTTCAGATAAAGTTAGGGGCTGCGAATAAAATCGAATAGAATCACTCAGCAGGGGGTTACTTAACTCAAGTTGACAAGTTATTATGGGCTCGAAATTTCTGTGGATGATATTTATCACGTGAAGACTTAAGGGGCTTGTACAATAGCATTCATTTTAAACGGCCTAATGTCTCCATTAAAAAAGCGAAGAGAGGGATTTGATCTGAGCACATTAACCGTTCACACAAGAATATCGCTCACAGTCATTTCCAGCCTAACTCGTACAAATACAAAATCAGCTGGTGTTGGAGCTCTTGGAGACAATGAGGAAACCTCACACAAAAAATCACCAATTGCGCAATGTGCATTACTAATCTTTAATTCCTACAGTATTTAAGGAGATTGAACACAGAGCCTATGTTGATTCACGGTGGAAATTAATTCTTTTATTTCTGATTTAATGCTAGGTACATAAAGATAATTAAAAAGGCTAATGGAATGTTGGCCTTTATCTCAACATTTTTTGTTGGCAAGTGTATTAAGGGTTACAGAACCAAGGCGGGTAAATGGAGTTAAGATACAGATCAGCCATGATCTAACTGAATGGCGGAACAGGTTCCTGCGTTCCTAATTTTAAGTAATTCCATTGTTAAACTGGTGGAGATTTGCCTCCAGGTAAAGGTGGGTTTAACTATATTGTCTCCCTTTTATTACAACGCGTTGATTTTCTTCCTCAGATTCTCTTTCGCCAGGAATTTTCTCGGCGTTTCTCCCACTCTTCTGCTGACACTCCGCCAAAGTTGCACTGGCGGAGCAGGAGAAGCTCCGAGGAAATTCTCAGCGAACGTCTTCTTTGATGGTGAAAGTTGGGGGTAAATTATGTCACTGTTGACCCACAGTTACTATCGAAACACTGGGAGCAATTCTCAACTCAACGCTCTGGTGTAAAACTGGCGATGCAGATCAGCCGCCCGTTATAGAAATGGCTCGATTTTCAATTCAATTGAATAAAGAAATTAAAATCAGGCAGCTTTTGTAATGGGCGGCCAATCCACAACGCCAGTTCCTCCAGTGAACCCCCACCAGAGTTTGGTAGGCGATTACCTGAAAGGCCATGCATTTTCAACCCCAAGTGCACAAGACTCTGCTGAATATTTTTCGGAGCTCCCTGCACACAGCTGGGCTGGAGGATAGTAAATGTCATCCTGATGTTCAACAAAGGAGTGAAGCATGAGCCTGGAAATTAGAGTGAGAACTTCACAAGTCTGCCCTGCCAGAGGGGAGCCTTGCCCTCCAGCAGAGTGAATCGGAAATTGGACACATTTGGCCTATGATGTTCTGATTATTTGGAAAATCATGGGCAATCAAATGACTTGGTGTACCGGTCACCCTAGCATTCCTAGTGTGGACAGTGGTTGACAGCACAGTACAGATTGGTACAAATACTCAACTAAAGAGCACAGAGGCCAGTGTAGAGAAACACGTATTCGGTCATGTCTCACTAAACTACTGTAATTCCTTGAACGGTAATTAAGATAATGCTTGAGGGCTATCCAGTGGATACAATTTGCTTTGTTATCAGAAAATATTTGATAAAGTCTTACATGCAAAATTTTTAAGAAGATTTAGGTTCAAGGGCAATGGCGCCTCTGAGTCCGAAGGTTGTGGGTTCAAGCCCCACTCTAGAGACTTGAGCACATAACCCAGGCTGACACTTCAGTTCAGTACTGAGGGAGTGCTGCACTGTCGGAGGTGCCGTCTTTTGGATGAGACGTTAAACTGAGGCCCCATCTACCCTCTCAGGTGGATGTAAAATATCACATGGCACTATTCCGAAGAACAGCACAGGAGTTCTCCCCGGTGTTCTGGCCAAAATTTATCCCTCAACCAACATCGCTACAAAAATCAGATTATCTGGTCATTATCACATTGCTGTTTGTGGGACCTTGCTGTGCGCAGATTGGCTGCCGTGTTTCCTACATTACAACAGTGACTACACTTCAAAAAGTACTTAGCTTGCTGTAAAGCACTTTGGGATGTCCTGACTTAGTGAAAGGAGCTATATAAATGCAAGTCTTTCTTTCTTTAGCTGGATTGACAATAGAAAGGAGAACAAAGAGCTTGCATTGATATAGCAACTTTCACATCCTCAAGACGTCCCAAACACCTCACAGCCAATACTGTTGTTATATAGGCAAATGCAGCAGCCAACTTGTACGCAGCAAAGTCCCACAAATAGCAGTGAGATAAATGGTTGGTTGAGGGATAAATGTTGAATAGTTCCTGGGATCCTTTACACCCACCACAATGGGCAAACAGGACCTCGGTTTAATATCTCACCCAATTGCATCTCCAACAGTGCAGCACTCCCTCAGTACTGCACTAACGTATCAAACTGGAATAGGTATTCAAATCCCAGAGTGGAGCTTGAACCCTCAAACTTCTGACACAGAGGCGAGAGAGCTACCACAGAGCCAAGCTGACACCTAAAGAGCCAATGGTTGCCCTGCTGCTCACACAGTGATACATTAGGAAGGGATCAGCTGAGAAGATTTAAGAGGATGATTCCTGCACTGAAGGCTCATAAGTTCGGAGAAGGAAACTGGACAAACCCGAGTTGTTTCTTTTTGGAAGAATAGATTTTGGTATGGGGCCACGATCCAGATCTTTGAACTGGTGATAGACGTACATAATGTAAGTGTAAGCAGATTACCTGCCTTGGCTGTGACTGCAGAAGTAGAACATATGGGCCTCAAACTCCTGGAGGCCTATTTTACTGCCCAAAAGAGCAGAAGGACAGAACTTCCAGCTACCAGCCTGACCCACCTCTCACCCTGTCCGAGACCCCACAAAGTGGGTGGCAACCAGGCCATTACACTGCTAGAAAACCAGAAGTGTGGCTCCCAGCAACAGCAGTAAAAGGCAAGAACACATGCATTCGGGGTAAAGGAGGTGGACTTTCAGCCCAACCTCCTCTTTTGACATCAGCATGGAGGTGGCAGATGAAAGATTAGACACCCCCACCACCCTCCCATCCCCTTGGGAATTGTTTGTCTGACAAGAAAATGGGTGGAGGCCAGGTCCCACCCCAAATTCAATTTCTTCCACCCCCACCCACCCCGCATCCCTCCACCGCACCCACACCCCCACCTCCTCCATCTCTGGCCTGTAGTGTCCATCCACAGACCAGGAATATTGGGCCCTGTGTGTTCAAAAGCAATAACCCTCAAGCAGAAATAGGAATGAGATGATTTACTTGATGGACAAACTTCCAATAAAAGCAGGTGGAGGAAGAGATTTTCTTTGGAGTGTAGCCTTCATTAACATAATGAAACATATGGTTTGGATTGTACAGTCTCACAAATATATGAATAATTTTTCATACTCAGATATTTTCACACATTTTTCAAATATGCCTGTTCCTAGTAATGCAGTGATATAAATTGCACTGACAAGATTTATGTTCTGATACTTTAGTATGCAACAATATCTGAGAGTCAATGGCTTAATGCTACAATTATTCAGAATGGAAAAAGATGCAAATATATCATGTTATCAAAAAATATTTCCTTTCCGTTACAGACTGTGCCGTTTTAAAACTTGGCTTCAATAAGCCTTAATGCTGCTGTAGCTGCTGGAAGGGAAATCACCATCGGCTTTGTGTTGTTTGGTTAAAGGGGGTTTCAGACACTCTTTGGGGAACATTCTCCGCCCAAATAAAAGATGGAAAACTCAGCCTCTCAGAAACTTGGACAAAAAACGGATTCGAGGCAAAATCCAATTTTTGCCTGCCAAAAAACAAATGGGTGGAGAATTTACCAACAGTTCAAAGATAAATCCTAATCAACACTCCCCATATGTGAAGGAGCCCAAATCAGGCAGAAATCAGATATTTGGAAAATCTCTTCATTTTGTCTCCGTTTTTTAAGTTTGTCAGCTGTGTCTGCACAATGTCATTTTCCAGATCCCACATGTGGATATTTTCAGATGTTTAATAAAGGATCAAAAACTCAAAACAGATTAAAACCTCTGGTATGAACATAAAATTGACCCTATTAAACAGTCTAGAATGTACCCAAACTGCATTATGCATGGAAACTGAACTACAGATAGCCATACACCTTTAAAATACGCTGCTCAACTCTGGCAATGATTAACAGAGTCAACAGTTTGGATCTCCTTCGCTGTTGATCACAGATCTAACAACTCAGGTATTGACTGGTCTGTCGATAGATGTGCCTTGTAAGTGCCTAACTGTGGAGTATATAGATAATACAATAGATATAGCTGTAGGCAGTAAAAAGATACCACACAAACAATTTTTCAATAAAATGAATGTCTGACCAAGAATTTTGATCTCTACCACATTTTTGAAGCAATAACAACAACATAAAGTTGCACTTATAAATTGCCTTTAACGTAGTAAAATGTCCCAAGGCACTTCAAAGGAGCGTTATCAAACACCATAGAATCATCGAAGGGTTACAGCACAGAAGAAGGCCATTCGGCCTGTCGAGCCCGTGCCGGCTCTCTGCAAAAGCATTTCAGCTAGTCGCACACCCCCGCCCTTTCCCCATTGCCCTGCAAATTTCTTTCCTTCAGATACTTATCAAACTCCCTTTTGAAAGCCGTGATTAAATCTGCCCCACCACTCTTTTAGGCAGTGCAATCCAGATCATAACCACTCACTGCGTAAAAATGTTTTTTCTTATGTTGCCTTTGGTTCTTTTGCCAATCATCTTAAATCTGTGTCCTCTGGTTCTCGACCCTTCTGCCAATTGGAACAGTTTCTCTCTATCTACCCTGTCCAGACCCTTCATGATTTTGAACACCTCTATCAAATCTCCTCTCAATCTTCTCTGCTCCAAGGAAAACAACCTCAGTTTCTCCAGCCTATCAATGTAACTGAAGTCCCTCATTCCTGGAATCATTCTCGTAAATCTTTTCTACACCCTCTCTAAGGCCTTCACATCCTTCCTAAAGTGCGGTGCCCAGAATTGGACACAGTACTCCAATTGGGGCCAAACCAGTGTTTTATACAGGTTCATTATAATTTCCACACTTTTGTACTCTATACCTCTATTTATGAAGTCAAGGGTCCCGTAAACCTTTTTAACTGCTTTCTCAACCTGCCCTGCCACCTTCAACAATTTGTGCAGACATACCCCCAGGTCTCTCTGTTCGTGCACCCTCTTCAGGATGGTACCATTTCGTTTATATGTCCTCTCCTCATTCTTCCTACGTAGAGCAAGGGGTATCCTTCTCGGTGGGCAAACCACAGGGGATGCTGCTGGGTCAAGGTGAGTAGTGCATTCACCTGGGAATAGTCCGATTCCTTTCAAAACGTCAGCAAACTCCTCCATGACTGTCTGCTTCTCAACTGGTGCTGTCAACGATAGCACTAGCTTGACGAGGTCCATGTCTAAACATGCCTTTAGACCTAGCACTGGAGGTGCTCGAGTGTCAACAATGTAAAAGTCCAACATCATGTTGCTTTCTTTGTACTTGAATTTCATCGCGCATGTGCCTTTTACAATGAGCTGCTCACCCCCATAGCCGGTCAGTCTGTGTGAGGTGGGCTGTAGCTCACACTCATCCTTCAAGCTGTGATACTCACTCAGAGGAATTACGTTAACCTGAGATCCAGTGTCTAGTTTAAACTTAAGCTCTTTGCCCTGTTTTCCTATCTCAATATCAGCATAGGCTTGCTCAGTCTCTGAAATCTGTTTTTGCTGTGACACAGAATCAATAAACAGTTCCTCTGCATTTGGCTCTCTATCTGGCATTTGGCTGTCACTCACTGTGTGTACTGTTTTCCAAAAACAGTCCTGCAGACTTTTGCAAAGTGGTTCCATTTACCACATTTAGCACAATGCCTTCCTTTGGCGGGGCAGTGCTCCTTTTCTCCATGCCAGTTGTTTCCACAATATCCACAGTTTTTGAAGCGTTTTATGTCTGTCGCCCATTTTTAGAACTCTCTCTGTTCTTTCTGTTCTGAAACACGCTCTCTGGGTGGTGTTCTTTGGTGTGTGTCTATTAACTGCGTGCACTGTCTGTTCACTCGAGCTGCTCGTGGTGCCGGTTATGGCTTTCAACTGTGCTTGGGCTATCTCGTGCGATCTAGCTATGTCCATAGCTTTGTCCAGCATTAGCCCGGACCCAACATTCAAAAGTTTCTCTCTCACTTTAGCTGAATGTATTCCAAACACGATGCGATCTCTGACCATCTCATCTTTATCTGCAAATACACAGGCCTAGAAATTCAGTTGGCGCCGCGCCAGGGCTTTAGCGCCGGAAAGTTAGCGCTGGCGCTAAGTCCCCCTGCGCGCGCCAAAAATTCAGTAGCGCCGCGCCCAAACGGCTGCCGGCGCTACTGAAGGGTGTTTGCGCCTGAAAATGGGCGCTACCTGCCGCATTGCGGCGCTATTCCGGCGCTGCGGCGCCCGATGCGGTGCGGCAGGCTCGGGAAGTGCAGGCCTCCTCCTTCAGTTAAGGAGGAGCTGCCTGCACCCGCCCGCTGGCCGGTAAAATCTTCACAAAAATGAGCCCGGCACCTCGGGGAAGTGCCGGGCTCGCAGCCCAGCAGCATCTGTTCTGCGGGGGGGGGTGGAGGAGTCCGGGGAGGGAGGTGCGGGCAGGCGGCCGGCGGGAAAGCGGCCGGCCGCCGCGCGACCTTAATGCGCCGGCGCAAACTCCTGTAAGACTCGGTTGCCAGAGTCTTAGTTGCGGCTGCCACGGGCGAGGCGGCCGCAACTCAATTTCGGCGCTGGGGCCCGTCACCACGGCAACCGGGACGCTGCACACACCGATGACGTCATCGGTGCCGGCGCAGCGCAACCAGTCTACCGCCGATGGTAGGGCCCCAGGGAATTTCTGAACCGGCTGTAAGTCCAGCGCAATGACCTCTAGCGCCGCAAAATGGGCGCAAAGCCCACTCAATTTCTAGGCCACAGTCTTTTACCAGCAGTTTTAACTCAGTCAAGAACTGTTCAAATGACTCACTAGCTCCTTGTACTTTCTTCTGAAACTTGTACCTAGCGAATATCGTATTTGTCTTGGGCATCACATATGCTTCAAAACGGTCAAAATAACTATTCAGTACATTTGCTTCATCCGCGGTGAGAGACCATGTGTTAAAAATGTCTCTCCCTTTTTCTCCGATCCACAGGAGTAGGTAGCTGCATCTTTCGTCCTCCCCTTTGCTTTTCAACAGACTCGAGAACATTAACTGCACGTGTTGCTTGAACTTGCTCCATTTACTATGTAAGTTCAAAGATTCCCAATTCATTCGAGGTAAGGGAGCTCCAACGATATCCATTTCAAATCCCTATTCTGACACCATGTCTTGTTTTGCACACTTTGTACAAAAATAATATATTGCAGGACAATGGAGTGTTACAGTTTAAACTCTTTAATGAAGCATCAGGTCTGTGATCTTAAACATACAGCACAGTGTCAACAAGATGGAGTTAGGACCCCTTACAGATGCCTGCAGGCCAATGACAACTCAGCATGTGATCACATGTGAATATAATAGGTATTCCTTACAGATGCCTGCGGGCCAATGATAATTCAATATGCAAATGTTAAAATCTGTTTCGTCATCCAGGGGGCCCTGACTTTAGTTACCCTGCCTTTCCCCCTAGAGGAAATGTACCTAAACTGTAACTGAACTATTTCCTCTTTAAAAGTAGCCCATTGTTCCCTTACAGTTTTGTCTGCCAATCTTTGATTCCAGTTTACATGGGCCAGATCCGTTCTCATCTCACTGCAATTGGCCTTCCCCCAGTTAAACACTTTTACTCTAGATTGCTCCCTGTCCTTTTCCATAGCTAATCTAAACCTTATGATACTATGATCACTGTTCCCTAAATGTTCCCCTACTGACACTTGCTCCACTTGACCTACCTCATTCCCCAGAACCAGATCCAGCAATGCCTCCTCCCTCGTTGGGAGAAAGTTCTCCTGAACACACTTCAGAAATTCTTTCCCTTCTCTGCCCTTAACACTATTGCGATCCCAGTCTATATTAGGATAGTTGAAGTCCCCCATTATTACTACACTATAGTTCTTGCACCTCTCTGTAGTTTCTCTGCAAATTAGCTCCTCCGTACCTTTCCCACCACTTGGTGGTCTATAGAATACACCTAGTAGTGTAATGGCACCTCTATTATTTCTTAACTCTAGCCATATAGATTCTGTCCTTGACCCCTCCAGGACAACCTCCCTCTCCAGCACTATAACATTCTCCTTGACCAATACTGCCACACCACCTCCTATCTTTCCTTCCCTATTGTTGTGTATGTACCTTTAAGAGAAGAACTGATTCTATACTGCAGTACCGGCAGTGACCACCCCTGTATATAAAGCCATAGCAGGCTTCTGTACTTCAGTCTTAAGTTACCCTCTGTTCAGTAAATACCTGTTTTATTGTTCTCTTGCAGTCCGTGTATTATTAAGGCGCGGACACTACAGTGGCGCCGAACAGGTTCGAACTCACCTGCAGTAATGCATCACCTCACGGGGATCTTTCCCTGAGAAGAAGCTTCTTGGAGGTCGAAGTCAGAGCAACGGGCGTCGACCGCGGGCAACCGCCCAAGGATCCCTCGGAGTTCGGAGAGTTGCAGGAGAGGCTGTGGAGAGCTGGGCTTGGCTCCCCAGTCAAGGTGTTCCAGCAAATTGTGCTGGTAGCAGGTAGTGCGCTGACCCTTCCGGACTAATTTAAATTAATTAAAGGGTAAGTCATGCCAGGAGAGCCCAGCCCCATGTTATGCTCCTCTTGCTCTATGTGGGAATTCAGGGACACTGCCGGTGCCCCTGATGACCACGTGTGCCAGAAATGCATCCAGCTGCAGCTACTAGCAGACCGCATTGAGGCACTGGAGCTGCGGGTGGATGTGTTGTGGAGCATTCACGATGCTGAGAGGGACGTGGATAACACGTTTAGTGAGTTGGTCACACCGCAGGTAAGGGCTGCACAGGAAGAAAGGAAATGGGTGACCACCAAGCGGAGCAATAGAAGCAGGCAGGTAGTGCAGGAGACCCCTGTGACCATTCCCCTCTCAAACAGGTATACCGATTTGGATACTGTTGAGGGGGGTGACTCACCAGGGGAAGGCAGCAGCAGCCAACTTCCTGGCACTGGGGGTGCTCCTGCTGCCCAGGAAGGGAGGAAAAAGAGTGGGAGAGCAATAGTGGGAGGGGATTCTATAGTAAGGGGAACAGATAGGCGTTTCTGTGGCCGTAGACGTGAATCCAGGATGGTTTGTTGCCTCCCTGGTGCCAGGGTCAAGGATGTCATTGAGCGGCTGCAGGGCATTCTGGAGGGGGAGGGTGAACAGCCAGAGGTCGTGGTCCACATTGGTACCAACGACATAGGTAAAAAGAGGGATGAGGTCCTGCAGCAAGAATTTAGGGAGCTAGGTGGAAGATTAAAGAGCAGGACCTCAAAGGTTGTAATCTCTGGATTACTCCCGGTGCCACGTGCTAGTGAGTATAGGAATAGGAAGATAGAACAGATGAATGCGTGGCTAAAGGGATGGTGCAGGAGGGAGGGCTTTAGTTTCCTGGATCACTGGGTCTGCTTCTGGGAAAGGTGGGACTTGTACAAGTCAGATGGTTTACACCTGAACCAGAGGGGGACCAATATCCTTGCAGGGAGGTTTGCTAGCACTGCTGGGCGGGGTTTAAACTAACTTGGCAGGGGGATGGGATACAGAGTGGAGCTATAGTAGGGGGTGATTTACAGCTAAATACGGAGGAAAAAACAAGTCAGCTGGGAAGGCAGAGCAAATATGTGAAGGCAAAAGGGAATATGGCAAGGCTGGAGGGCATTTATTTTAATGCAAGGAGTCTTGCAAACAAGGTGGATGAACTGAAGTTGTTGTTGAACACATGGGAGTACGATATTGCTGCTATCACGGAGACATGGTTGAGGGAGGGTCAGGACTGGCAGCTCAATATTCCGGGGTATAGAATCTTCAGGCGAGACAGAGGGGGGTGTAAAAGGGGAGGGGGTGTTGCAATATTAATTAAGGAGTCAATTACTGCTGTAAGGAGGGATGATATATTAGTGGGTTCCTCTAATGAGGCCATATGGGTAGAACTTAAAAACAAAAAGGGGGCAAGCACTTTGCTGGGAGTGTACTATAGGCCCCCAAACAGTCAGGGGGAGATAGAGGAACAGATATGTAGGCAAATCTCAGAGAAGTGCGAAAATAATAGGGTAATAATAGTGGGGGATTTCAACTTCCCCAATATTAATTGGGATTGTCAGAGTGTGAAAGGCTTAGAGGGTGCAGAATTCTTAAAGTGCATCCAGGAGAACTTTTTGAGCCAACATGTAGAAAGTCCGACAAGAGAGGGGGCGGTACTGGACCTAATTCTAGGGAATGTAGCCGGGCAAGTGGTGGAAGTGTCAGTAGGAGAGCATTTTGGCGACAGTGACCATAATTCGGTGAGATTTAAGGTGGTCATGGAAAAAGACAAAGACTGCCCGGAAATAAGGGTTCTAAATTGGGGGAAGGCCGATTTTAATATGATAAGGCAGGATCTGGCCAAAGTGGACTGGGAGCAGCTACTTATAGGAAAATCCACATCAAAACAGTGGGAGACTTTCAGAAGGGAAATAGAGAGAGTACAACGCCAACATGTTCCTGTAAAGGTCAAGGGTGGGACCAACAAGCAAAGAGAACCTTGGATGACAAGGGATATACAAAAATGCATTAGGAAAAAAAGGGGGGCTTTTGGCAGTTACAAAAGACTAAAGACGGAGGAAGCCCTAGAGGAGTATAAAAAGTGCAGGGGCATATTTTAAAAAGAAATTAGGAGGGCGAGGAGGGGCCATGAAATAACACTGGCGAGCAAAATAAAGGAAAATCCTAAGATGTTTTATAAGTATATTAAGGGCAAGAGGATAACCAGGGAAAGGGTAGGGCCCATTAGGGACCAAAGTGGCAATCTGTGTGTAGAGCCAGATGATGTAGGCAGGGTTTTAAATGAATTTTTTGCATCTGTGTTCACTATGGAGAAAGACGATGTAGACATAGAAATCGGGCAAGGGGACTGTGACATACTTGAACATATTAGCATCGAGAGGGAGGAGGTACTAGCGGTTTTAGCAGGCCAAAAAGTGGATAAATCCCCAGGCCCGGACAAGATGTATCCCAGGCTGTTGTATGAGGCAAAGGAGGAGATTGCAGGGGCTCTGACACAAATTTTCAGAACCTCTCTGGCCACAGGGGATGTACCAGAGGACTGGAGAACAGCTAACGTAGTACCATTATACAAGAAGGGTAGCAGGGATAAACCAAGGAATTACAGGCCAGTGAGCCTAACATCTGTGGTAGGGAAATTATTGGAAAAAATTCTGAGGGACAAAATTAGTCTCCACTTGGAGAGGCAAGGATTAATCGGGGATAGTCAGCATGGCTTTGTCAAGGGTAAATCATGTCTGACAAATCTGATTGAATTTTTCGAGGGGGTGACTAGGTGTGTGGATGAGGAAAATGCTGTGGATGTGGTTTACATGGACTTCAGCAAAGCTTTTGACAAAGTCCCGCATAGGAGACTGGTCAAGAAGGTAAGAGCCCATGGGATCCAGGGTGCCTTGGCGCGTTGGATCCTAAACTGGCTGAGTGGCAGGAGGCAGAGGGTGATGGTCGAAGGTTGCTTTTGTGACTGGAAGCCTGTGTCCAGTGGGGTACCTCAGGGATCGGTGCTGGGTCCCTTGCTGTTTGTGATCTACATAAATGATTTGGATGAGAATGTAAAAGGTACGATCAGTAAGTTCGCGGATGACACGAAAATTGGTGGGGTGGTAAATTGCGAGGAGGAAAGCCTCAGGCTACAGGACGATATAAACGGGTTGGTCAGATGGGCGGAAAAGTGGCAAATGGAATTTAACCCTGAAAAGTGCGAGGTGATGCATTTTGGACGGACAAATAAGGCAAGGGAATACACAATGAGTGGTAGGACCCTAGGAAGTACAGAGGGTCAGAGGGACCATGGTGTACATGTACATAGATCCCTGAAGGCAGCGGAACAGGTAGATAAGGTGGTTAAAAAGGCATATGGGATACTTGCCTTCATTAGCCGAGGCATAGAATATAAGAGCAGGGAGGTTATGATGGAGCTGTACAAAACGCTGGTGAGGCCACAGCTGGAGTACTGTGCGCAGTTCTGGTCGCCTCACTATAGGAAGGATGTGATTGCTTTGGAGAGGGTGCAGAGAAGATTCACCAGGATGTTACCTGGGATGGAGCGCCTCAGCTATGAAGAAAGACTAAACAGGCTGGGGTTGTTTTCCTTGGAGCAAAGAAGGCTGAGGGGGGACCTGATTGAGGTGTACAAATGATGAGGGGCATAGATAGGGTAGATAAAGAGGAACTTTTCCCCTTAGTAGGCGGGTCAATAACAAGGGGGCATAGATTCAGGGTAAGGGGCAGGAGATTTAGAGGGGATTTGAGGAGGAACTTTTTCACCCAGAGGGTGGTTGGAATCTGGAACTCACTGCCTGAAAGGGTGGTAGAGGCAGGAACCCTCACAACATTCAAGAAGCATTTGGATGAGCACTTGAAATGCCACTGCATACAAGGCTATGGACCAAATGCTGGAAAATGGGATTAGACTGGACAGGGATTGATGGACGGTGCAGACACGATGGCCTAGAAATTCAGTAAGGCCCCGCCAGGTCTTTAGCGCCCGAAATTTAGCGCTCGCCTGGATTCCTGTAGCGCCCGCCTGAAATTCAGTTGCGGCGCCCCAAGACGGAGGCGGGCGCTATTGCAGGGTTTGGCCGCCTCGCTTGGGGCGATGAAAGTCAATTGCAGGCGTCCAGCTGCCGCTGCGGCACCCGATGCGGTGCGGCAGGCTGGGGTACTGCAGGCCTCCTCCTTCTCTTAAGGAGGAGCTGCCTGCAGCCGTGAGATCGCCGCTGGATTCCCCCGGCAAATGAGCCCGGCACCACGGAGAAGTGCCGGGCTCGCGGGAGTCAGACACCAATGCCGCGGGGGGGTGGTGCAGGAGTCCGGGGAGGGAGGTGCGGCCAGGCGGCCGCCGGGAAAGCGGCCAACCGCCCATCCACCTTTATGCGCCGGCCTCTCGGAGCTGCAAGGCACCGTTTTTCAAACGCTGTTTGCGGCCGCCACGGGCGAGGCGGCCGCAACTGAATTTGGCGGTCGGCACGGAATCACATTGGAGCCGGGGCGCTGCGCACACCGATGACGTCATCGGTGCCGGCGCAGCGCTACCGGCTAATGCCGATGTTAGGGACCAACTGAATTTCGGGCGCTACAAAACTTCCGGCACAAACCACTCTTTAGCCAATAAGTGGGCGCAAACGCGACTGAATTTCTAGGCCGATGAGCCGAAGGGCCTCTTTCTGTGCTGTATAACTCTATGACTCTATGACTGCGGCAGGCTCGAGCTCGATCGAGCGGCTCTGCAAAGGGGCCGTGCAGCGTCGTCGGGAGGAAAAGAGAGAGAGAGAGGGTGGAGCGCACAGGGCGCGGTTGGTGCTCAAGAAGTGGGCAGCGTAGCGAAAATAAAACAAGGGGAAGGAAAAGTGAGAATCGCCAAAGCTGCGGGTCGCCGCCATCACCCTGCAGAACGCTAGGAGCAGCGAGGCAGCAAGGGGAAGAAGGAAAAGCGCGGGAGGCGCCATTTTATTCCATTGGGGAAGAAGAAAAAGTGCGGGAGGTGCCATTTTAAATCACCCAAGATGCCGAAAAGTGGCAGTATCACTGCTTTCGACAACAAGGTAGAAGACTGGACCACGTATGTGGAAAGAATTGAAGTGTACTGCAAGGCAAATGAGGTGGCCGATGGAAAGAAGGCATCGGTATTATTAAATTTGATGGGCGCGAGAACGTACGGCCTATTGCGGAATTTAATTACCCCAGCTAAACCAATGGAGAAAAATTTTGAAGAGACTGTTAATATCTTAGAGGAACACGTAAACCCTACACCGCTGCTGATAGCAGAAAGATTCAAGTTCCATAAAAGAAACCAGCACAATGATGAGAGCAATGCTGACTATCTTACGGAACTACGCAAGTTATCGAAGCACTGCCAGTTTGGAGCAGGACTGGCAGACACCTTACGGGATAAGTTTGTCTGCGGGCTCAAGAGTGAAGGAACCCAGAAACGACTACTTTCGGAAAAGGACCTGATGCTAGAACAGGCTTTCAGCGTGGCAATATCCTACGAAGCAGCAGCATGGGGAGCTGCGGAAATACAACAGAAACCACAAGAATACAGCGCTAACGAAATGGCGTATGGAGCAGAAAAGTGCTATCGCTGCGGCAGAACAACCCATGATCAGAAGGACTGCTGGTTTAAGGACAAAGTATGCAGGCAATGTGGGAAAATGGGACACATAGCAAGAGTCTGCAGGTCGGGAAAGAAAACCAACACTACAAGAACTACTAAGGAAAAGTACAAGAAAGTAAAGAAATTGACAGACAGTAGTTCGGAAGATCAGGAGAGTGATAAGGACTCCGGGAGCAGGAGACTAAATTGTCGAAAGTTACACAACATGATCGCAAAGGAGGATCACTGAACCATTCGGGTCACCCTCATGATAGCAGGGTCCCCAGTAAAGATGGAATTGGACACAGGATCAGCCCTAACTGTCATGAATCGATGAGACTATGAGCGGCTATTCTCACACATACCCTTGAAGGACACGTCCATTGTATTGAAGACATACACGGGGCAAAAAGTCTACCCCAGAGGAAAAATAAGGGTGCCAGTTGAATACAACGGCAAGGAAACACAGAAACTGTATCTATATATACTACAAGATGGAGGACCACCATTATTGGGACGTGAATGGATCCGAAAAATACAATTGGATTGGCATTCCATTCAGGCGCTAACTGTGACTGACAAAAAGGATGATGACGTCACACCTGGACAACTGTCAAAATTTCTAACTGACGCGAAAGAGGTGTTCCAGCAAGGACTTGGGACTCTAAAAGGAGTAACGGCAATGATAAAAATCGAAGATAACGCAAACCCAAAATTTTTTAAGGCCAGACCGGTACCTTACGCAATCCGCCCAGCCATTGAAACAGAGCTGGAGAGTCTGGAGCGTTCGGGTGTGCTGTCCAAGGTGGACTGGAGCGAGTGGGCCACACCCATCATTCCTGTAATGAAGAAATCATTGAGCAGCACGCCTGGGGAGCCGAAGAAGGTTCGCATCTGTGGGGACTTCAAGGTAACTGTGAACCCAGTCCTGCACACAGTGCAATATCCACTTCCACGGATAGAAGATATTTTCGCCTCACTATCTGGAGGGAAACTCTTTACAAAGATTGATCTGGCCCAAGCGTATCTACAAATGGAGGTGGAAGAAGCATCTAGGAAATACCTCACGATAAACACTCACAAAGGCCTTTACCAGTACAATCGACTGGTATTTGGGGTAGCATCAGCCCCGGCTATTTGGCAGAGGGCGATGGAACAAGTCCTGCAAGGGATCCCGGGGACCCAGTGTTATTTGGACGGCATCCTGGTTACGGGCGAAAATGACAGTGAACACCTTGCCAACCTGGAGCAGCTGCTCACTAGATTACAGGAGTATGGGCTACGAGCCAACCGCCCCAAATGCGAGTTCTTCAGGAGACAAATCTCATATTGTGGCCACATGATTGATGAGGAAGGGTTGCATAAGTCGCCGGACAAGATTGAGGCTGTAGTCAAGGCTCCAGCACCGGAAAATGTGTTGCAACTGAGGTCATTCCTCGGGTTGGTGAACTACTACCATAAGTTCTTGCCGAATTTATCTACAATTCTGCACCCACTGGACGCCCTGCTGCAAACTGGAGTAACATGGAAATGGAGTGATGAGTGTAAGCGTGCCTTTCAGAAATGTAAATGCCTAATCACTTCAAAAGAAGTATTGGCCCACTACAATCCAACACTACCGATTTGGTTAGCATGTGATGTGTCTCCCTACGGCATCAGAGCGGTGCTGTCACACAAACTCCTTGACGGTTCAGAGAGGCCAATAGCCTTTGCGTCGCGCTCATTAACCTCAGCCGAGCGTAACTACGCCCAGATTGACAGGGAGGCCCTCAGCCTGGTGTGGGGGTGAAGAAGTTCAATCACTATCTGCACGGGCAGAAATTCACCCGACTGACTGATCGTCAGCCCCTGGTCTCCATTTTTAACCCGAAGAAGGGCGTTCCGGTGATGACGGCGCAACGGCTGCAAAGATGGTCACTTTTTCTAGGGGCACATCAGTACGACATAGAGTACAATGGTACGAAATAGCATGGAAATGCTGATGGGCTGTCGCGCCTACCGTTGCCTACGGTAGAGGAAGCACCTGCAGTGGACCCTGTTGAGATATTCCATGCGACCATAGTCGAATGTCTACCTGTTACAAACTCAAGTATAGAGAAGGAAACCCGAAATGACCCGACACTCTCTCAGGTCTATGATTTGACGGTGAAGGGATGGCCAGCACATGGCGACTCACTGTTGCCAGCATCCTCGCCAAGGAGAGAACAGCTGTCAGTGTGCCGGGGGACCTTGATGTGTGGATCCCGAGTGGTAATTCCACCCAAGTTGAGAGATAGAGTGCTCAATGAGCTTCATGAGGGTCATCTGGGAGGGGTAAAAATGAAGAGCCTAGCCAGGGCGTTTGTGTGGTGGCCGGGAATCGATAAAGAAATCGAGGATATGACCAAGAGATGCACAGGATGCCAGAAGGTCCAAAACGCTCCACCACAGGCCCCGCTACATCCATGGGAGTGGCCCTCATCTCCATGGCAAAGGGTACACATTGATTTTGCTGGTCCATTTATGGACTCAATGTTCATAATCGCTGTGGATGCCCATTCGAAATGGCCAGAGGTCATCAAAATGTCCTCCACCACCACGGAGAATACTATTGCAGTCCTACGGAACATCTTCACCAGGAATGGCTTGCCAGAACAGATTTGCTCCGACAATGGGCCACAGTTTGTGTCCGAGGATTTCCGGAGGTTTCTGAGGAATAATGGGGTGAAACATTACACATCTGCCCCATATCATCCAGCCACAAATGGATTGGCTGAGAGGTTTGTTCAGACCTTTAAAAAGGCAATGAAGGCAATGTATAACAACGACATACCACTACAACACAAGGTGGATAATTTCTTGTTTGCTTTCCGGAATGCGACATATGCAGTCACCAGCCAAGCTCCAGCCATAATGTTCTTCAACCGAAGGCTAAGATGTCACCTGGATTTGCTCAAACCAAACATAAGACGAGATGTTGAGGATAAGCAATTCCAGCACATAAATGAGAAGCCAACCAGGAGCTTCAAGATAGGGCAACCAGTCTTGGCCCGCGACTACCGAACAGAAAAATGGCAGCCAGGAATGATATGCACACAGCAGGGACCACTAATGTACACAGTGGACATTGGAGAGAGCATCGTGAGACGCCATGCTGACCAGATTCTAGAGTCACAGGAACAAGCCAAACCCATACCACGAGCAGGTGCACCTGGTAATCAACCCGAAGTACAGATTGCATCTACCTCAGAAGCAGTGGTATTGGAAGCTGACGAACCAACCAATGACAATGAGCCAGAATCAACTCCGCCGCAAGAACCGGATACTCGAGAAAGGCGCTATCCAGTCAGGATCAGGAAGCCTCCTCAAAGACTGAACTTATAAATGATTATTTCAGTTGATGTATATAGTACAGAAAAAATTGTAATTGTAATTAGTTATTATTTAGTTGTTAAATGAATGTTATGTACTGTTTATCTAAAAGGGGAGGAATTGTTGTGTATGTACCTTTAAGAGAAGAACTGATTCTATACTGCAGTACCGGCAGTGACCACCCCTGTATATAAAGTCATAGCAGGCTTCTGTACTTCAGTCTTAAGTTACCCTCTGTTCAGCTGCAAGCACGAGCAGAGGGAGCAGCCAGACTTTGGAGAGTGGATTAAAGTGGTGGTCCCCTGACCAGGAAGAGGAGGAGAACGTTGGACCACCACCACCAACTCCACCATCATTACATCAACTGAGGTGCCTGGAGAGAGAGGACAGAGGAGGAGAAGGAGAAAGGAGGCCTACATCAACATCAACCAGGGGAGAGGCCTTTCTATCACTGCCTCCCCAATTTGGCCTCCACTTCAGGAGAGGGAGAGAGGGGAGAGAAACCAACTGCTTGAAAGGAGGGAAGAAAACTTCATCCGGAACATCTACAGGTGGGTGTTATTTGGGGCACTCTCCCAAGACTTTGTATTTTAGGTGGGGGGAGAAAAGAAGAAGCAAGGCCGGATCATCAAGGGGTGTAGTGTGTGTGTGCTCTTGTTAAAAGCTAGGCCACACACACCACTAATTAGCATCCCTTCTATTGCCTGCCCTGGGAGAGCTTGGAGCTGCCCAAGGTGAAGTCCTTAATTTAATTTAATTACATCGCTAAGACCTGTTGCAGGACTGAGCCTGGGCTTCTCCAGCTTTTCCAGGTGAAGACGTCTTCTCCCCCTGCCAGAAGACCACCATCACCAAAGACTTTTTCCATCGGAGAGTGCAACCCTGCCTACACCCACCCACCATCCTGAGTGGCAACACTGCCCTTTGCGGCCTCCCTCCTTCCCACCCCCCCACCTCTCTCTCTCTCTTTGTCTCTCTCTGCCTGTCTTTCTAAGGCACCTTAGTTTCATCTATTTTATTAATTGCCAATTGAGCAGAGGGGCAAGGGCTCCTCTCCCAATTTAAATCAATAAGGAGAGAGGTGTGTCCTCATTTTAATCAGCTCCCTCTGCTCAATTGAGGACAAAAAAATATATATATACACCGAGGCCATTAACACCTTCAGGCCTGTGACTTGGGGTGAGTGTAGCCCTTAAAAAAAGCACCCCAGAATGGCGACTGCATCTTCGCCGGTGGCGGGGCCAGCCGGGACCTATGCGAGAGTGGTAGCCACAGCCACAGCTGCTCCCGCTGTTCCTGCTGCCCCGTCACCTTTTCGATTAATAACAAAAAAGCTTGGGGTGAAGAGCTACACTCACCCCACTATGACCATCGAGGCCTGCGTCAAGGCCATGGCTGGGGTTGTCGGCCCCTCAGCCATCGTCGCGGCCTCGAAAATGTATGGGAAGGCTGTGTTCTTCCTGGGGTCGGAGCGGGCGGTGTCCCTGGCTGTCGCCAAGGGGCTCACCGTGGGCGGGACCTTCCTGCCGGTGGATCCTCTCGAGGCCACCGCGCAGAGGATCATTATTTCCAACGTCCCGCCCTATGTTCCTGGTGAGCTCCTCCTTCCCCATTTGCGACAACTTGGGGAGGTGAGGTCGGGGATCACGCCCATCCCGCTCGGCTTCCGGGAGGCCAGCCTTCGCCACGTCTTCTCCTTCCAGCGCCAGCTGTTTATCCAGCTGGCGCGGGAGGAGGACTCTGAAGGGGCGTTCGTCATCCTCCACGAGGGGACCGCCTACCGCGCCTTTTGGACGTCGGACGGTGTGAGGTGCCATGCCTGCAGGGAGGTGGGGCACATCAGGAGGAACTGCCCTGCCTCCAAGGCCGCCGGATCATCTCGTGCGGCCGAGGCTGGCGCCGCCGCCGCCGCCCTTCCCCCCGGATCTGCCCGCGCGTCAAGTACGTCTGATGCGCGGTTGACGTCGGGGGCCGATGCCACCAAGGCCTCCGGCGGGGGGGAGGGAGCGTGTCCAGCCGGAATGAAGGCGCGGGGAAAAAAGAAGCACCTTAGGGCAGGTCCCCCCGTGGATGGTGAGCCCTTGCCCCTTGAGCCCCTTACACCCGCGCTCCTCGCGGAGTTGATCAGGGCAGATGTGAGCGGGAGGGGCCCTGTGCCCGAGCCTGTGGCCGCAACCGCCGCAGCGGTAATGCCAATACCTGCGGCCGGGCTCGGGCCCGAGGAACCCGACAAACCTGCTCCGCCGGAGGGAGTCGAGGAGGAGGCCTTTGCAGACATGGAGGTCTCCCTCGCTCCCTCCGTGCTAAAAAGAAGGCGCGACCCCCTGGATGAGGAGGAGGACCGGGAGGAGGAAGGTCCCTCCGAGCAGGGGGAGTCGTCGCCCGCCGCGGGTACTGCGCCCCCCCGCCCCCCCAGCGCTGTCGTCATCACCAGCGATCGGCAGGGGTCGCCTGTCCCTCGGGAGGCTGAGGCAGATGTGTCTGTCCAGCACGTGCCTCCCGAGGATGGGGATGAGACCCTGCCCGTGGGGGGGGTTGCGGAACAACCCGCGGCAGTAATTGAAGTTGACCTTTTATCGGTGTCGTTACCCCTCGCCGGGTCGGGCAGCCTGGGGGCTGGGTCGGGCGAGCTCGAGGATAATGAGCTCGCCCAATGCGACCCGGACGTCTCCCAGGGGATGCTCGTCCTGGTAGAGCTTTTAATTCAAAACCCCCCGTCCGCTGGGTCGGAGGTTGGTGGCGGGGAGGAGGATGGCCCCCTGGCTGCGTCTCTGGTGCCGGACGTACTGGAGGAGCTGGAAATTGTTCTCTCCCCGGTTTCTCCGGTCGTTCCGGCATCTGAGGCGGAGGGGAGCTCTGAACCGCCGCCGTCTTCTGGCCCGGCACCCCTAGAGGAGCCCAGGGAGAAATCCTCTGCCGCCGATCCTGGGGGTGGGATCCGGGCGGAGGCGGGGCTGGCTGGCGCGGCCGAGTCGTTCGCTTCGCACTGCGCGGCGGACGGGTCGGCCGCTGGTGACGACCCCCTGGAGGAGGATGGGGACTCGGTGATGGGCACGGAGGACGATTCGGACACCAGCGCCGACGTGGCGATGGATGACCTCGTGCCCCTTGCCGAGTCTCCCCTCATTTCCGTAAGGGAACTCCGGGATTTTATGGCCACGTGCCTGGGTCAGCGCAATAAGGTCCGGCTGGCCCTCGACAGGTGGTCGGAGCTGGCGCTGCTCATCGATTCCGTCCGCGCCGCCGTTAAGATCTTGGGCGCGGACGAGGGTGTGAACCCGCTCGAGCTGCGTCGGCTCACAACGTTTCTCACTGGGCTGCTGAGGAAGTGGCGGCGGACCAGCGGCTGCGCTTCCTCGCCCCGTTAGGTGTAGGTAGAGGTTGCACTATGCTTCTGACATGAAGATAACCATAGCCAGCCTCAACATCAACGGCAGCAGGGAGGCGCGCCGCAGATTCAATAACTTCTCGGTCCTTCGGGACGGGAAGTATGCGGTGTGCTTCCTGCAAGAAACCCACACCGTTCCGGGAGACGAAGCCACGTGGCTCCTGGAGTGGCAAGGAGGGGTCAGCATGAGTCACCTCTCCAACAATTCCAGCGGGGTGGCTATCTTGCTGGCCCCGCATTTTCAGCCGGAGATCTTGGGGGTCAAGGAGCACGTGCCGGGCCGCTTGCTCCATGTCACTGTTCGCCTGGGGGGCGTGCCGCTCCATCTAGTGAACGTGTACGCCCCTCAGACCAGTGCGCAGCAAGTGCGCTTCTTCGAAGAAGTGTCCGCTCTCTTGGGCTCCATCGACGTGGGCGAGTGCATCATCCTCGGGGGGGTTTTTAACTGCACCCTCGAGGCGAGGGACCGTTCGGGTCCCCCGCGAAGCCCGGCGGCGATGGAGAAGTTGAGGGACCTGGTTGGGTCCTTCGACTTGGTGGACGTCTGGCGAAATCTCCACCCCGACTCCAGCGCCTTCACTAGCGTGAGGTCTGGGGGAGGAAGGTCCAGAATCGACCGCCTCTACATTTCCCGGGCGTTCGTCTCCTGCGTTCCGGCAGCTTCCATGCGGCCGGTGCCGTGCACGGACCACCACCTGGTGTGGGCGGAGCTCGCTCCGCTGCGCGCGCGGTGGGGGTCCGTGTACTGGCATTTTAACAACCTGCTGCTGGAGGACGCACGGTTCCGGGATTCGTTTCGTCGATTCTGGGCCGACTGGAGAAGGAAGCAGGGGGGCTTCCGCTCCTTGAGGCTATGGTGGGATGTGGGCAAGGCTCACATCCGTCTCTTCTGTCAGGAGTACGCGAAGGGGTCGACCAAGAGGCGGGAGGCCCGGGTCGGGCGGTTGGAGAAGGAGGTGCTCGACCTGGAGTCCCGTCTCGGTCAGGTCGTCGAGGACCCGGCCCTGCGGAAGGTGTACGAAGAGAAGAAGGGCGCGCTGAAGGACCTGCAGCTCGTCGGGTCCCGAGGCGCGTACGTGAGGTCGCGGATCCAGCTCCTGCGGGACCTGGACCGCGGCTCCCCCTTCTTCTACTCGCTGGAAAAAAGACGGGGGGTCCGTAAGCAGCTCTTGGGGCTGCTGGCTGACGACGGATCTCTGGTCTCGGATCCGGAGGGAATCAGCGCGGAGACCCGCGCCTATTACAGGGCTCTGTTCTCTCCGGATCCGTCCAGCGAGGATACGCGCAGAGTTTTGTGGGAGGACCTGACGAAGGTTGGCCCGGAGGGCGCCGAAAAATTGGACGCTCCGCTAAGTCTGGCGGAGCTGACCGGCGCCCTCCGCCAGCTCTCCAGGGGAAAGTCCCCGGGGCTGGACGGGCTGACCGTGGAGTTCCACAGGGCGTTCTGGGACGTCTTGGGGGGCGACTACGCGCGGGTCCTGGAGGAAAGTTTGGCGACCGGGGAGATGCCCCTCTCTTGGCGCAGGGCGGTCATTGTCCTGCTGCCTAAGAAGGGCGATCTCCGCCTCCTTAAGAACTGGCGCCCGGTCTCCCTCCTCAGCACGGACTATAAAATCTTTGCCAGGGCCATGTCTGCTCGCCTTGGCACCGTGCTGGCCCACATGATCCACCCCGACCAGTCCTACACGGTCCCGGGCCGGACCATCCACGATAACATCCATCTGGTCCGGGACCTGGTCCACCACTCCCAGAGGGCTGGTCTGTCGGTCGCCTTCCTTTCCCTGGATCAGGAGAAGGCGTTCGACAGGGTGGATCACGAGTATCTCTTCGGGACTCTGCGCGCATTCGGGTTCGGGACGCATTTCGTCGCCCGGATCCGACTTCTGTACGCCGCCGCGGAGTGTCTGATTAAAGTTAACGGGTCCTTGACGGCGCCCCTTCGCTTCGGGAGGGGGGTGCGTCAGGGATGCCCCATGTCCGGTCAGTTATATGCCATTTGCGTGGAGCCTTTCCTGCGCCTCTTGCGGAAGAGGTTGACGGGACTGGCTCTGCAAGGGCCGGGCGTGGAGGTGGTCCTCTCGGCTTACGCCGATGACGTGCTCCTCACGGTCACGGATCCCGCTGACTTGCGGAGGATGCGGGAATGCCAGCAGATTTACTCGGACGCATCCTCCGCCAAGATCAACTGGGAGAAATGTTCCGGACTCCTGGTGGGTCAGTGGCGGGTGGACTCCCTGCCGGAGGAGTTCAGGCCTTTCGCCTGGAGCACCACGCACCTCCTCTATTTGGGAGTCTACCTTAGCCCTGCCGAGGACGCTTGGCCGGCGAACTGGCAAGAGCTGGAGGCCAAAGTCACCGCTCGCCTAGGACGCTGGACAGGACTGCTCCGAGTGTTGTCCTACAGGGGTCGAGCGCTGGTCATAAACCAGCTGGTGGCCGCCATGTTGTGGTACCGGTTGGTCACTTTGATCCCTCCCCCTGCGTTTGTCGCCAAGATTCAGAAGAAGCTCATCGACTTCTTCTGGGACAAAAGGAAGCACTGGGTCTCTGCCGCGGTTCTGTGTCTCCCGCTTAGGGAGGGCGGTCAGACGCTGGTGTGCCTTCGCACCCAGGCTGCGACTTTCCGTCTTCAGACGCTGCAGAGATACCTGTACGTCGAGAATCCTCCGAGATGGTGTGCGCTGGCGACGTTTTTCTTCCGCCAGCTGCATGGCCTCAATTACGACACGCAGCTCCTGTTTGCAAAAGTGGGCAGCAGGCGTGCCGGCCTGCGGGAGCTGCCTGTCTTCTACCAGGAACTACTATGGGTTTGGAACTACGTCGCTTCCAGGCGGAGCTCTCCCCCGTCAGGAGCGGCGGCTCTCCTTCGGGAGCCGCTGCTCAGGAATCCGCACCTCCACGAACACGGGTTTGGGTGGCTGGCGGAGGGTAGGGCTGTGGCTGGCAAGGTGACCAGAGTCGGGGACCTGCTCGATGGCGGAGGAGCGGGCTGGATGGCGCCGGAGGAGCTGGCGCGGCGCCTGTCCTGGGCCAACGTCCGGCTCGCGGTCGAAACCATCGAATCGGTAAAAGCGGCACTGGGCCCCGACTCCACTAGGTGTATCGAGGCGGCTCAAGCATGTGGGGCGATCCCGTCCGAGCTTACCCCCGTTCAGACGGAATTCCTCATCGGCGCCCGGCCCCGAAACTCCCCTCGGGAACCAGCGCCTCACAACTTGAGCCGTCTCGAGGAAATACCCTCCGTGCCTGTTCATTCCGCACGGAGGGGTTTCCTGTACGGGCTGCTCCTGCACACTCTCCACTTTGCCATCTTCGTCTACCGTCCGGACACGCCTTGGCGTGGCGTTTTGCCGACCGGCGGTAGCGGAGGTCCCCAATGGAGGGCTCTCTATGCGGGAGTCCTCCCTTGTTCCATCGGGGACTTGGCCTGGAGGGTGTTGCACGGAGCGGTCCCGTGCAATAAGGTTTTAAGTAGGTTCACGGACTCCCAGGCCGCCTGCATTTTTTGCGGCCTGGAGGAGTCCGTGTTTCACGTTTATATGGATTGTGAGAGGTTGCAGCCCCTCTTTCACTACTTGAAGGGGCTGCTCCTCGATTTTTGGTTGCACTTCAGTCCCACGCTCTTGATCTACGGTCACCCGGTGCGGAGGGGAGCGGACAGGTTGGAGGACCTCCTTGTGGGCCTGCTCCTGGGCCTGGCTAAAAGAGCCATCAATTGGTCCAGGCAGCGGGCGGTCGAGGGGGTCGTCCAGCCGGATTGCCTGCATCTCTTCCGCGGCCATGTTCGCGCCCGGGTGGCCCTGGAGATGGAGCATGCGGTGTCCGCCGGTGCGCTTGAGTATTTCCGCGACCGGTGGGTGCCGCGGGGACTGGAGTGCATCATCAACACGGAAAACCAAATTTTAATTTGATTTGTTAAGCTTTAGTTGAACTTTTGTTTATTTACAGTCGAATTGGTTTTTTTTTGGGTCCAAATAAAAGAGTACCCTCTGTTCAGTAAATACCTGTTTTATTGTTCTCCTGCAGTCCATGTATTATTAAGGCACGGACACTACACCTATCTTTCCTGAACACTTTATAACCAGGAATATTTAATACCCAATCCTGCCCTTTTTTGAGCCAGGTCTCAGTTATTGCCACAACATCATAGTCCCACGTGGCTATTTGTGCCTGCAGCTCACTTACCTTGTTTACTATGCTTCATGCATTCACATACATACATTGTAAATCCATCTTAGACCATCCTGCATTCTCTCTTCGATTGACCCCACCTAATACCTTACTGTATCTTACTTAGTGCTCTCTGCCTCTCCCAATACTTTCAGCACTTTATTTCCCCTTTCTAATGTTACATCCTGGTGCTCATCCCCCTGCCAGATTAGTTTAAACCCTCTTCAACAGCACTAGCAAACCTTCCCGCAAGGATATTGGTTCCGGCCCTGTTGAGGTGCAACCTGGCCGGCCTGTACAGGTCCCACCTCCCCCAGAACCGTCCCAATGCCCCAGGAATCTAAAGCCCTTTCTCCAGCCACGCATTCATCTGCGCTATCCTCCTATAGTGCGTGGCACCAGGAGTAATCTGGAGATTACTACCTTTGAGGTCCTGCTTTTTAATCTTCAAGCCTCATAAGGAGATATTGAGACAAGTGACCGAAAACAAGGTAAAAAATGTAGGTTTTAAGGAGCGTCTTAAAGGAGGGGTGTGAGATAGAGAGGCAGAGAGGCCAATGTAGGGAATTCCAAAGCTTGGGACCTAGGCAGCTGAAGGCACGGCTGCCAATGGTGGAGCGATTAAAATCGTTGATGTGCAAGAGGCCAGAATTGGAGCAGCGCAGAGATCTCGGAGGGTTATAGGGCTGGAGGAAGTTACAGAGATAGCCATTGAGGGATTTGAAATCAAGGATGAGAAATTTAAAATAAAGACATTGCGAGACCGGGAGACAATGAAGGCCAACAAGCACAGGAGAGGTGGGTGAACGGTACTTGGTGCGAGTTAGGATACGGCCTGCAGCTCTTTGAATGAGTTCAAGTTTATGGAGGGTGGAAGATGGGAGGTCAGCCAGGAAAGCATGGAATAGTCAAGTCTGGAGATAACAAAGGCATGGATGAGGGTTTCAGCAGCAGATAAGCTGAGGCAGGGGCGGAGGCGGACGATGTTACAGAGATTGAAGTAGGCGATCTTGATGACGGAACAAATATGTAGTTGTAAGCTCAACTCGGGTCAAATAGAACGCCAAGGTTGCGAACGGTCTGGTACAGCCTCAGACAGTGACCAGAGAGAGGGATAGAGTCGGTGGCTAGAGAACGGAGTTTGTGTCAGGGACTGAAGACATTGGCTTCGGTCTTCCCAATATTTGGCTGGAGGAAATTTCTGCTCATTCAGGACTGGATGTCGGACAAGCAACATAACAAATCAGAGACATTGGAAGGTTTGAGAGAGTTGGTAGTGAGGTAGAACTGTGTGTCGTCAGTTACATGTGGAACCTGACGTGTTTTCGGATGATGTCGCCGAAGGGGGCCAATGATAGATCCTTGGGAGACTCCAGAGTTAATGGTGCGGGAGCCGGATGAGAAGCCATTGCACGCGATTCTCTGGCTATGACTGGATAGATAACAATGGAACCAGGCAAGGGCAGTCCCACCCAGCTGGATGATGGAGGAGAGGCATTGGAGGAGGATGGTGCAGTCAACCATGTCCAAGTCTTCAGACAGGTCAAAAAGGATGAGTAGGGATAGTTTACCATGGTCACAGGATGTAATTTGTGACTTTGATATGGGCCATTTCAATGCTGTGGCAAGGGTGGAAACGTGATCGGAGGGGTGCAAACATAGAGTTGCGGAAAAGATGGACATGGATTTGGGAGGCAACAGCACATTCAAAAACTTTGGAGAGGAAAGGGAGGTTGGAGATGGGTCTCATGACAAGATGACCTCAGAGAGGGCATGAGGGGTAATAGGAGAGAAACTGGAGAAAGATGCGAGTTTAGGACTAGGGCAGGGTGGGGGGGACGTTAGGGGAAGTCTGGCTTGGTGGGCTAAGGGAAGGGAGGGAAGCAACAGAGGCAGCTGAATGGATGGTCACAATCTTTGTGACAAAGTAGTCCATGAGCTCCTCATACTTGTTGCTGGAGGTGAGGCTGGAGGAGGCAGGGGAGAGGTGTTTCAGAAGATATTTTGTCGTGTAGAAGAAAAGCCAGGGGTTATCTTTGCATCCCCAGATGCTCCAGGAAAAGTGAGCTGTTTCGGCAGAGGAGGACAGGACCTGATAGTGCTTTAAGTGGTCGAGCCAAATCTGGCGATGAATGGCTAAATGAGTTGTCCGCCATAAACGTTCAAGTCTGCCTCCCTTGGATTTAAGGAAGCAGAGATGAGGACCATACCAAGTGGAATAACCAGGGTGAGAGAGACTCATGGTTTAAGTGGGGATGAAGGCATAAATGTGGAGGTGAGGGTGTGATTGAACAGATCAGTAGCAGCAAAAATGTCATGGTGAATGGAGGGTCAAACGCTAGACAGTTGGAAATTTGAAAATGCTGCTGTAAGCGACTTGGGGGAAAGTTTTCACCAAAGGAGGACACAGAAGGAAGTGAGGTTGGGAGGGGGGAGGGGGATGAGAGTGGTGAGGGATAAAAGGAAGTGATCAGAGATGGCCTTATCTGTGATTGACACAATGGGAGCAGAGAGGCCATGTGAGATGGCAAGGTTGAGGGGGTTGGTTATATGTGTAGGGGAGTTTATATGGAGGGAGAGATTAAGGGAGGTTAGGAGGGCAGTGAACTCAGAGGAGAGAGAGCATAATGATTTGAGATGGAGGTTGAAATCACTGAGGATGAGACGTTGCTTGGTGCAGAGGCTAACCGAGGAAGGCAGTGAAGATACCTCGTGAGAAATTTGGCGTGGTGCTTGGGTGGGGAAGTAGAGAACGAGGACTTTAAAGGAGAAGCGAGTGGATGGAACAAGGTGCAATGCTCAAAGGAGGAGAAGATGCCAGCGAAGCAGGGGGACAGACAAAAATGTGGTTTGGTGATAAGTGCCACACCACCACTGTGGCGGTCTGGACGAGGAAAGTGGTGGAAGGTACAGCCAGGCAGGGAGGCTTCATTTAGGGGGAAGGTATCATCACCTTCTGCACATTTTGCTTTTGCATCACTGAATCTGGGTGCTGGCCTTACTCGTTGTGAATGCATGTTAAATACCTCTCGCTGTCTCCTTCCAAAACCTCCTAGTTCCTCCAAATTCCATTTTTGCATTGATCCTTTAAATAGTCAACTTGAGATTGCTTCATGCGGGTGTGTATCACGCCGCTGCGCTGCTTGGAGCTGCAAAATACGGCAGGAAAACTGTAATTAGGCAATCAATTTGAAATTGGAGATTCCGACCCGCTAATTTTTCTTCCTGGTTTCACGTACAAAATTCCCCTCCCCCTCCCCCTCCCCCACCCCCACCCCCACCCCACTCGGAACCCTTTACATTAATATTGGGGCCTATGTTCTCTCATTCTTGATTCCCCCACCAGAGGAAATAGTTTCTTCGTATGTACCCTAACAAGTTCTTTAAACATGTTAAGCGCCTCAATCAGTTAACCACTCAATGTTCTATACTCAAGAGGACACAAGCCAAGTTTATGCAAACTGTCCTCATAATTTAAGCCTCTAAGCCCCGGTATCATTCTGGTGAATCTGCGCTGCACCCACTCCAAGGCCAGCATATCCTTCCTGAGGTGCAGTGCCCAGAACTGAAAGCAGTTACTCCAGATGGTGTCAGACCAAGGCTCTATACACCTGAAGCATAACTTCCTCCCTTTTGTATTCCAGACCCCTAGAGATAAACATTCCATTGGCATTTTTTTTTTGCTATTTGTGCCTGTCTACTAGCTCTTAATGATTTGTGTACTTGGACACCGAAATGTCCTTGCTCTTCTACAGTTCCTAATTCCTCACTATTTAGTAAATACACCAATTTGTCTTTCTTGGGTCCACACTTGTTCACATTGAACTCCATTTGCCACAGTTTTGCCTACTCATTTAAGCTGACTATGTCATTTTGCAACTTACTGCTCCCATCTGCACTACTTACTGCACCCACTCTGTCCCTCCTAACTTAATGTTCTCTGCAAACTTGGATATACAACTCTCTGGCCTAAAAATTGGACATCGACAAAAACCTGCCGGTGTTACTGTGGCCTCAGGTTTATGGCTGCTGAAAATGACCACTGCGCTACCGGGTAAAAATTTGCGCTGGGGGCTAAAGATTTTTAGCCCAGCGTTAACTTACAGTGTAACGCCTTCCTGGTGGCATTGGTGGAGGCATCTGACCCAAAGTTCCTGTCCAGGAGCGCCGTTTTAGCTTCTTACAGCCTCTGGGAGCAAGGCTGTGGAGTTCCCAATGAATTATGGGCAATTAAAAGGGCTATGAATTAAAGGGGCAATGCACTCAGAACTACAGTAATACAAATTAAAATCAAGTGAAAAAAAATACCGTTTTCAGCCCTTACTGCCTTTCAAAAAAAATTAATATTAAAAAGAAGTCCCCAAAAAAATTCTTCAGCGCTTAAAGCTGAATTCCCTTCCAAGGCAATTACAGTGGCATGAGGGCAGGACTGGCTAAAGTGGACTGGAAAAATAAATTAAAGGGTAAGACAGTTGAAATGCTAGTGGCGGACATTTAAGGAGATACTTCATAACTCTCAACAAAAATATATTCCAGTGAGAAAAATTTTTTTAAGAGAAGGAAGCACCATCCGTGGCTAACTAAGGAAGTAAAGGATGGTATCAAATTGAAAATGAAGGCATACAATGTTGCCAAGATTGGTGGGCGACCAGAGGATTGGGAAATTTTTAAAAGCCCGCAAAGGATGACTAGAAAAATAATAAAGAGAGAGAAGATGAATTATGAGAGTAAACTGGCAAGAAACATTAAAACAGATAGTAAGAGCTTCTACAGGTATATAAAAAGGAAGAGTGTAGCTAAAGTAAATGTTGGTCCCTTAGAGGATGAGACTGGGGAATTAATAATGGTGAACGGGGAAATGGCAGAGACTCTGAACAAATATTTAGTATCTGTCTTCACGGTAGAAGACACTAACAACATCCCAATAATGGATAATAAAGGGGCCACAGGGAGGGGGGAACTAAAGACATAGTAAGGAAATAGTACTTGGTAAAATAATGGGACTAAAGATGACAAGTCCCCTGTACCAAATGGCCTGCATCCCAGGGTCTTAAAAGAAGTGGCTGCAGAGATAGTGGATGCACAGGTTGTAATATACCAAAATTCCCTGGACTCTGGAGAGGTCCCAGCGGATTGGAAAACCACAAATGTAACACCCCTATTTAAGAAAGGAGGGCGACAGAAAGCAGGAAACTATAGACCAGTTAGCCTAACATCTGTCATTGGGAAAATGCTGGCATCCTTCATTAAGGAAGCAGTAGCAGGGCATTTGGAAAATCATAATGTAGTCAAGCAGAGTCAGCATAGTTTTATGAAAGGGAAATCATGTTTAACAAACTTGCTGGAGTTCTTTGAGGAGGCAACGAGCAGGGTGGACAAAGGTGAACCAGTGGATGTGGTGCATTTGGATTTCCAGAAGGCATTCGATAAGGTGCCACATAAAAGGTTACTGCATAATAAAAGAGCTCACGGAATTGGGGGTAATATATTAGCATGGATAGAGAATTGGCTAACTAACAGAAAGCAGAGAGTCGGGATTAATGGGTCATTTTTCGGTTGGCAAACTGTAACTAATGGGGTGCCACAGTGATCGGTGCTGGTGCCTCAACTATTCACAATCTACATTAATGACTTGGATGAAGGGACCGAGTGTAATGTAGCCAAGTTTGCGGATGATACAAAGATGGGTGGGAAAGCAAGTTGTGCAGAGGACTCAAAGAACCTGCAAAGGGATATAGACAGGCTAAGTGAGTGGGCAAACATTTGGCAGATGGAGTATAATGTGGGAAATTGTGAGCTTATACACTTTGGAAGGAAAAATAAAAAAGCAAATTATTATTTAAGTTGATAGAGATTACAAAATGCTACAGTTCAGAGGGACCTGGGGGTCCTTGTGCATGAAACACAAAGTTAGCATGCAGGTACAACAAGTAATCAAAAAGACAAATGGAATGTTGGCCTTTATTTCAAAGGGGTAGGAGTATAAAAGCAGGGAAGTTCTGCTACAACTGTACAGGGTATTGGTGAGACCACACCTTGAGTCCTGCGTACAGTTTTGGTCCCCTTATTTAAGGAAGGATATACTTGCATTGGAGGCAGTTCAGAGACGATTCACTAGGTTAATTCCAGAGATGAGGGGGTTGACTTGTGAGGAAAGGTTGAGCAGGCTGGGCCTATACTCATTGGAATTTAGAAGAATAAGAGGTGATCTTATTGAAACATATAAGATACTGAGGGGGCACGACAAGGTAGATGCAGAGAGGATGTTTCCCCTCATGGGGAAATCTAGAACATGGGGGCACAGTTTTAGAATATAGGGTTGCCCTTTTAGAACTGAGATGAGGTGGAATTTCTTCTCTCAGAGGGTCATAAATCTGTGGAATTTTCTGCCCCAGAGAGCTGTGGAGGCTGGGTCATTAAATACATTTAAGGTGGAGATAGGCAATTTTTTGCAAGATAAGGGAGTGAAGGGTTATGGGGAGCGGGCGGGGAAGTGGCTTTGAGCCCAAGATCAGCCATGATCTTATTGAATTGCGGAGCAGGTTTGAGGGGCCAAGTGGCCTATTCCTGCCCCTATTTCTTATGTTCTTATGTTCTTAAACCTCAAAAAATAGGAAAAGTGCATCAGCACGAATACAAATGGCTCAGCAAGCCAGGGAAGGTGCACCCAGGGTCTCGCACGCAGCACTCCAGCTTTGTGCAGGGGTCAACACTGCAAGAGAGGGCCTCTACTCACAGGGGCCAGGAGGCCCTCCAGAAAGAACAATGTGGGAATACATCACCGAGGCCGTCACTGCCAGCAGTGTCGCACCCACCATCTGGTTCCAATGCCCAAAGAAGCTGCATGACCTCAGACCACTGGTCAAGGTCAGTGAATGCATCTTCAAAAGCT
The DNA here is from genome assembly GCF_052327205.1 of Somniosus microcephalus. Taxonomy (NCBI): domain Eukaryota; kingdom Metazoa; phylum Chordata; class Chondrichthyes; order Squaliformes; family Somniosidae; genus Somniosus; species Somniosus microcephalus. The sequence continues at coordinate 290,653,805 of NC_140991.1, forward strand.
GTCTCCTACCAAATGAACCACTAGCCTCACACACTGCTCAATGCACGACTCCTTCCCTCCCCCATCACTCACCTACCAACAATCTGTACCAATCACGAGGCACATCTCCAATTCCTAGCCTCACCTCACCCCCTTGGAAGAGACAGTGCAAACCATTCTTGGCAGGGGCATGGCTGAGCTTTTGGCCAGTGGTGGGGCAGAATGGATACAAGATGCTGGTATCCTCATACGTTATCCTCTTGCTTTCCCGCCCTCACATCACCACAACTCTACCCTTGTGCCTTCTTCATAGCCCACACCCACGAAATGCAGCCTGCCCAGCTAATGTTTGGCCAAGAAGAGGGAGAGGAGAGTGAAGAAGAAGAAACACCATCAATCGATTTCACATTCCCAGCCACCAGTTCCTCAACGTCAGCCAGCAAGACCATCTGCAGTGTTCCCCACTGAAAGTCAGCAGCCTTCTACCAACCACGCCACAGCCACTGGGGTTGCACTGTGTGACAACACTAGGATAGGCAAAGGCACGCACAAGACAGTCACTAAGGAAATGCATAAGGGTGATGAGTTGATTTCTTGATGTCATATTGGATGGATAGATGTATAAAGTTGGATTGGAAAGTTTGCTTTGTGGTGGCCTTTATTTCAGCATTGTGGCAAGAGGGTGCTGTGATGGTCAGTAACAGAGGGAAGGTAAGGTGTGGGGCTAATTTTGAAAGCAGAATTGGGGTTGTGGTCACTGGTACTACAGGCGGATGATTCCATCCCAAATATCCCGTCCAGAAAGAGGTTATCTGGGTTGCATCCTTCCTTCTGCTTCCTCCTCTTCAACTTCCTCCCCTTTGGCTTCTTCCTCTTCTGTGTCTTCCTCTTCCCTCTGCGAATCTGAAATGACAGAATAAAATGCTGGAAATACTCAGCAGGTCAGGTAGCATCTCGACCTGAGACATGAACTCTGTTTCTCTCTCCACGGATGTTGCCTGACCTGCTGAGTATTTGCAGCATTTTCTGTCTTCTCAGAGGCCTTCCTTTACCATCCGAGGCCTTGCAAGCCTCCAGCAGCACTCCCATCACACGTAAAAAACTTATAACATGCATTGCAGCAAGCCACTACTTCAATAAAATCAAACAAAACAGTCCAAAAGCTTAAAAACTTACCTAAAAGATGTGCGCATCCCTTTAAGTGGTGCTGACAGCGCCTCTGTCAGTCTGCTTGCATGCTGGGTTTACTTGGTGTGCTTAGAACCCGGTGCTGGACTCAGCACTAGGGTTAAAGTTTGCCATGGTGACGTTAAGTCGTCATTGCATGCCGACTGACGTCGCCACAGAGCCATTTTTCTTCTCAGAGCAATACTACTTACCGGCAGCACTACCAGTACTTCAAAATGGAGGAGGCCACAGAACCTGCCATCAGTTGGTGGAAGAGTGGCGGCTGCCATTTTCTCCACATTATGCCACGCTAACGGGTGGCGATAAGGTAGGGAATTTCTCCCCCCTATTAATTCATCCAAGTCGTTAATAGTGTGCAAAAGCAGTTTGATGGCTGTTATGTCTGGTATTCCCCTCGGATCCCAATCTAAACAAAGTTCTAAATGGCTTCTGTAACTCTGGGATTAACTTTTTGCAAGTCAAATCCAATTTTAAATCAACATAATAACATAAATTGAACCAATACCCTTTCTGGACCAAATCGATGTTATCGCAAGACAGCATCTTTTGAAATAATATTTGGAGTCGTTTTGAAGGAAAATGCTGTTTTCTCATTTGCCAGCCTGTTTAGACTGATTGTGAATATTTTAGATGAAGCTAAACAATAATTGAATACTCTTCTTGGTTTTTCAGGTTTCTGCAGTCTCTGGAGAGACCTATATCATGGGTTAGAGATTAAGGCAAATGCTATAAGTTTCTGTTTGGTTTGTGTAGTGTATGTAACCTGTACCACCTTAAGAGGATACCTTAAGGTGATGGACTACTTTTTGATGGCTCCTGTACATTGTAGTACCGGTGGTGACCACACCGGTATATAAACCCTGCGGAGCAAAGTGTATCCCAGTTCAGCCTTGACCCTCAATCACTAAAGACCTGTTTGATTACTTCTGTAGTCTGTGTCCTGTTATTCAGCATAACTACATTTGAAAACACAGACTCAACAGTGGCGACGAGTCTGATCTTACCTAGCGGCAGTTGCATCAAAGGAAGCTTCGCCCTCTGAAACGGGCATCGAACAAGGACATCCACCCTCAACATCCTGCTGGGCACTGCATCGCACGGGAGGCCATCGGGAACCCGGGTTGGTTTCTGGCCACGGAGTCAAACATCAGTGAACATCCCTTCGACGACAGCGGCGGGTAAGCCCGATCGAGCAGCACAGGGGGGAAGTCGGCCGAGTTGTCAGTAAGAGAAGGGGAGGGAAACGACAAAAAGGGCGGAGAACACGACCGCAGCCGGTGTCAGGGGCCGGACTGCAATCGGGGCAGAGACGCGCAGCAGCCAGGAAAGCGTTTATGACCACAAGGACCACGGGAGCGGCGGGGAACAAGAGCAGCAGCGTAGGGGAAAATAAAGGACCGCTGGGAGGCGAGAACGGCAACAGCGCGGTAATCGCCATTTTGAGTCGGCGGGGGAAGAAGACAAGCGCGGGAAAAGCCGCCAAGCGCGGGAAAAGCCGCCAAGCGCGGGAAGCCGCCATTTTGAAAAAAAATAATAATAATAAATAAATAAAATAATAATCATATCCGAAGGAAAGGAAACTCAACAAGGATGCCAAAAACGGGTAACATCACTGCTTTTGATAGCGATGTGGAAGATTGGGCCACTTATGTGGAACGCATCGAAGTTTACTGTACAACGAATGATGTACCGAAGGATAAGAAAGCACTAACCCTATTAAACTCGATGGGTGCGAAGACGTACGGGTTATTAAGGAACCTTGTAACACCAGATAAACCGGTAGGAAAGAGTTTCGCGGATATTGTTACTATCCTGCAAGAGCATTTAAACCCCACGCCGCTGCTGATAGCGGAACGATTTAAATTCTACAAAAGAATTCAACTCAATGAAGAAAGCATAGCTGAATTCTTAACCAAACTGCGCAAGTTATCAAAGTACTGTCAGTTCGGTACAGGACTAGCAGACGCACTGAGAGATAAGTTTGTGTGTGGGCTTCTAAGGGAAGGAACCCAGAAGCGACTGCTAGAGGAAAAGGATCTTACGCTGGACAAAGCTTTCAGCATTGCAGCATCGCACGAGGCAGCAGCACGAGGTGCTGCAGAGATACAGCAAAGGCCATTGGAATTCAGCACCAATGAAATGGCATTGGGCGCAGTAAAGTGCTATCGTTGTGGAAGGACAACGCATGACCAGAACCAGTGCTGGTTCAAAGATAAAGAATGCAGGCAATGTGGCAAACTTGGTCACATAGCGAGAGTATGCCGGTCAGGAAAGAAGACCAGCAGCAAAAAGTCACCGCAGGAGAAGTACAAAAAAGTACACAAGGTGACAGAGAACAGTTCGGATGAACAGAAGATGGATTCAGACTCCAGCAGTAAGGAACTGGGTTGTCTAAAAATACATAATGTGGGTAACACAGCAGACCACCAAACTATCTGGGTCATGCTTCGGATAGCAGGAGTCCTAGTGAAGATGGAATTGGACACTGGATCGGCATTAATGGTCATGAATAAGCAAGATTACAAAAGGTTATTCTCGCACATTTCCCTGAGGGATACGGAGATTGTATTGAAAACATACACGGGGCAAATAGTGTACCCCAAAGGAAAGATAAAAGTAAATGTGGTCTACAATGGTAAAGAAAGTCAGAACATGGGCTTGTATGTGTTACCTGATGGAGGTCCGCCACTACTGGGACGAGAATGGATCCGGAGAATAAATGTGGACTGGCATTCCATACAAGCACTGACTGTAGATGCCTGTAAAGGGGACGACGTCAAACCTAAATGACTGTCCAAAATATTAGACGATGCTAAGGAGGTGTTCCAACAGGGACTGGGAACACTGAAAGGAATTACGGCAAACATCAAGGTTGAAGAACATGCAAACCCAAAATTTTTCAAAGCCAGACCTTATGCGATACAACCTGCTGTGGAAGCAGAGCTGGAAGGGCTAGAACGTTCAAGAGTACTGTCCAAGGTGGACTGGAGCGAATGGGCCACACCCATTGTTCCTGTCATGAAGCGTTCATTGAGCAACAAGCCGGGGGGACCTGGGAAGGTTCGCATCTGTGGCGATTTCAAGATCACTGTTAATCCGGTTCTTCACACGGTGCAATATCCGCTTCCGCGGATTGAAGATATCTTCGCTTCGCTGTCTGGCGGGAAACACTTCACCAAGATAGACCTGCCGCAGGCGTACCTACAGGTGGAAGTTGATGAAGCGTCACGCCAGTATCTCACGATCAACACACATAAAGGTTTATATCGGTATAATAGACTGGTTTTTGGAGTGGCATCGGCTCCAGCGATTTGGCAAAGGGCCATGGAGCAGGTATTGCAGGGAATTCCAGGCACACAATGCTACCTGGACGACATCCTGATTACAGGAGATGATGATAAGGATCACCTTGCTAATTTGGAGCAGGTGCTCACCAGATTGAAAGAATATGGGCTCAGAGTTAATCGCCAGAAATGTGAGTTCTTTCAAAAGCGAATCTCGTACTGCGGCCACGTCATTGACCAGGAGGGGCTCCATAAGCCACCTGACAAAATCGAAGCTGTTGTGAAAGCTCCTGCTCTGGAAAATGTATCCCAGTTGAGGTCGTTCCTTGGGTTGGTTAACTATTACCACAAGTTTCTTCCAAATTTATCCATGGTGTTACACCCGCTGAACACTCTTTTGCAAATGGGAATACCATGGAAGTGGAGCGATGATTGTAAGCGGGCTTTTCAAAAGAGCAAGGCACTGATCACCTCTAAGGAAGTGTTGGCTCACTTTAACCCAACGCTGCCTATTCGCTTAGCTTGTGATGCTTCTCCATATGGTATCGGGGCAGTGCTCTCACATAAGTTTCCAAATGGCTCGGAAAGGCCAGTCGCGTTCGCATCCAGATCATTGACCTCCGCAGAGCGCAACTATGCTCAGATAGATAGGGAGGCTCTCAGCCTCGTGTGGGGAGTTAAGAAATTTAACCATTACCTGCAAGGCCAAAAGTTTACGCTGCTGACAGATCACCAGCCGTTGGTTTCCATTTTCAACCCTAAGAAGGGTGTTCCGGTAATGACGGCGCAGAGGCTTCAGAGATGGTCCCTTTTCCTAGGGGCACATCAATATGATATCGAATTCAAAGGTACAAAGCAACATGGTAATGCTGATGGGCTGTCGCGCCTGCCACTACCTACAGCGGAAGAGGCACCGGCAGTTGACCCTGTCGAGATATTTCACTCGACCATCATCGAATGCTTACCAGTCACCAATGCGGGTATTGAGAGAGAGACCCGAAACAACCCGACACTGTCTCGGGTCTACGACTTGACAGTGAAGGGATGGCCAGCACATGGCGACCCACTGTTACCAGCATTCTCAGCCAGACGAGAACAGCTGTCCGTATGTCAAGGAACATTGATGTATGGAACAAGGGTGATTATTCCTCCTAAATTAAGGGAGAGAGTTCTGAAGGAATTGCATGAAGGTCATCTGGGGGGAGTCAAGATGAAAAGCCTTGCTAGGGCTTATGTGTGGTGGCCAGTTATCGACAAACAAATAGAGGATCTGACTAAAAGCTGCTCAGGGTGCCAAAAAGTTCAAAATGCACCTCCAATTGCACTGCTGCATCCGTGGGAATGTCCTTCAACCCCATGGCAACGTGTGCATATCGACTTTGCAGGTCCATTTATGGATTCCATGTTTTTGATAGCAGTAGACGCACATTCTAAATGGCCAGAAGTGATTAAGATGTCGACCACTACCTCTGAGAAGACGATCGCAGTTCTAAGAACCATATTTGCAAGGAATGGGTTGCTGGAACAAATATGTTCAGACAACGGACCAAAGTTTGTGTCAGAAGAATTATGAAAGTAAATTAGCAAAAAATATAAAAACAGATAGTAAGAGTTTTTATAGTTATGTAAAAAGAAAAAGGGTGGCTAAAGTAAATGTTGGTCCCTTAGAGGATGAGACCGGGAAATTAATGGTGGGAAATATGGAGATGGCAAAAACACTGAATGAATATTTTACATCAGTCTTTACAGTAGAAGACACTAAGAATATCCCAACACTGGACAAACAGGGGGCTAAAGGGGGGGAGGAGCAAAACACGATCAAAATCACTAAGGAAGTGGTACTCGGTAAAATAATGGGACTCAAGGCGGATAAATCACCTGGACCTGATGGCTTACATCCTAGGGTCTTGAGGGAAGTGGCGGTAGGGATTGTGGATGCATTGGTAATAATTTTCCAAAACTCCCTGGACTCGGCAAAGGTCCCGGCAGACTGGAAAACTGCTAATGTAACACCCTTATTTAAAAAGGGCAGTAGACAGAAGGCTGGAAACTATAGACCGGTTAGCCTAACATCTGTGGTAGGTAAAATTTTGGAGTCCATTATTAAGGAGACAGTAACAGGACATTTGGATAATCATAATTTAATAGGACAAAGTCAGCATGGTTTTATGAAGGGGAAGTCATGTTTGACAAATTTGCTGGAGTTGTTTGAGGAAGTAACGTATAGGGTGGATAAAGGGGAACCAGTGGACATAGTGTATTTAGACTTCCAAAAGGCATTTGACAAGGTGCCACACAAAAGATTATTGCTTAAGATAAAAAATCACGGGATTGAGGGTAATATTCTGGCATGGATAGAGGATTGGCTATCTAACAGAAGGCAGAGAGTTGGGATAAATGGTTCATTCTCAGACTGGCAATCAGTAACTAGTGGTGTTCTGCAGGGGTCAGTGCTGGGTCCCCAACTCTTTACAATCTATATTAACGATTTGGAGGAGGGGACCGAGTATAATATATCAAAGTTTGCAGATGATACTAAGATGGGAGGGAAAGTAGTGAGTGAGGAGGACATAAAAAACCTGCAAGGGGACATCGACAGGCTAAGTAAGTGGGCAGAGATTTGGCAGATGGAATACAATACTGGAAAGTGTGAGGTTATGCACTTTGGCAGGAAAAATCGTAGAGCAAGTTATTATCTTAATGGCAAGAAACTGGAAAGTACTGAAGTACAAAGGGATCTGGGGGTCCTGGTGCACAAAACTCAAAAGGTTAGTATGCAGGTGCAGCAAGTGATTAAGAAGGCCAATGGAATGTTGGCTTTCATTGCTAGGGGGATAGAATATAAAAATAGGGAGGTATTGCTTCAGTTGTACAAGGTATTGGTGAGACCGCACATAGAATACTGCGTACGGTTTTGGTGTCCATACTTAAGAAAGGACATACTTGCTCTCGAGTCAGTACAAAGAAGGTTCACTCGGTTAATCCCGGGGATGAGGGGATGGACATATGAGGAGAGGTTGAGTAGATTGGGACTCTACTCATTGGAGTTCAGAAGAATGAGAGGCGATCTTATTGAAACATATAAGATTGTGAAGGGGTTGGATCGGGTGGATGCGGGGAAGATGTTCCCGATGATGGGTGAAACTAGAACTAGGGGGCATAGTCTTAGAATAAGGGGCTGCTCTTTCAAAACTGAGATGAGGAGGAGCTACTTCACTCAGAGGGTGGTAGGCCCATGGAATATGCTGCCCCAAAAGCTGTAGAAGCTACATCATTACATAAATTTAAAACAGAAATAGACAGTTTCCTAGAAGTAAAGGGACTTAATGGTTATGGGGAGCGGGCAGGAATTTGGACTTGAGTCTAGGTTTGGATCGGTCATGGCCCTGTGGGTAGCGGAGCGGGCCCAGGGGCCGTGTAACCTGATCCTGCTCCTATTTCATGTGTCTAATTCTGTTAGATTCAGGAGATGGTTCTGTGATAGTGGATTGGCGGTTAGGATCAGATCAGCCATGATCTTATTGAATGGCGGAGCAGGCTCGAGGGGCCGATTGGCCTACTCCTGCTCCTATTTCTTATGTTCTTATGTTCTTAATTCCAGAAATTCATGAAAAAGAATGGGGTGAAACACTATACATCTGCCCCATATCATCCGGCTACAAATGGGTTGGCCGAGAGATTTGTACAAACGTTCAAAAAGGTGATAAAGGCCATGAGCGAAGACCATATTCCACTACAACACAAAGTGGACAATTTCCTGATGGCATATCGAAACGCCACGCATGCAGTGACAAATCAAAGCCCTGCCATAATGTTCTATAACAGGAGGTTGCGGTCCCGGTTGGATTTGTTAAAACCCAATGTGCGAAGGGAAGTCGAAAACAAGCAATTCCAGCACGTAAATAACAAGGCCACTCGGAGTTTCGAAATAGGACAACCAGTGTTGGCCAGGGACTATAGGGATGATAAATGGCAATCCGGAACAATTCGTGCCCGACAAGGACCCTTGATGTACACGGTAGACGTTGGAGAGAACGTAATACGACGTCATGCTGACCAACTTATGGAATCGAGAACAAGGGTCGACCCCATGTCTATGGCAGAGACACCAGTTGAAGAAGTTATTGAGCCTGTAGCATCTACCTCAGACTTGAATGTACATGATGATGTTCAATCCATAGGAGATCAAATGGATGAGTCACCCCAGCAACAAGAACCAGAGACCCCTGAAAGGCGTTATCCGGCCTGGATCAGGAGGCCTCCTCAGAGACTGAATCTTTGAACAGTTTTGTGTGAAAATTGTATATATGTTATCCATGTAATGCTTAATTTGGGGTGTACACTGTTAAGCTAAAAGGGGAGGAATTGTAGTGTATGTAACCTGTACCACCTTAAGAGGATACCTTAAGGTGATGGACTACTTTTTGATGGCTCCTGTACATTGTAGTACCGGTGGTGACCACACCGGTATATAAACCCTGCGGAGCAAAGTGTATCCCAGTTCAGCCTTGACCCTCAATCACTAAAGACCTGTTTGATTACTTCTGTAGTCTGTGTCCTGTTATTCAGCATAACTACATTTGAAAACACAGACTGAACAGTTTGGTGTTGCTGTAAGTGTGTCAGAGGTAAATGGATATAATGAGGTTTATTCCTGATGAATCCCACAGTTACACCGGTAACAGATTTAGACAGAAATAACATGTCACTTCTCTGCAAATCTGTAAATAAACTTTGAAAATACAGATGTGGGCAAGAAATGTGCCAAAAAATTTCTAGTTTCTATGTTACTCGAAATAGTCTTCAAAGTACAGATGTGGAAACATTGGAGATATAAGCAATTTTACTGTCATAATTCTTCTGAACATTGCTACAGTTTGGTTCCTGGCCAAAAATTCATTCCCCTGGTCCCAAGTCCATTTCTCTGCTGTTTCTGGATCTTATAATGACCTCCAACTTTGTTGCCGTTTTTTTGCCCTGCGATCGATTCTGCACAGCTCCTGGCTCTTCATTCCCATGGAAACCCCTCCAGCAGTGCATCCTCTGATATTCTACCCTTAAAATAGCTTCTGGACGCACCTGCACACCACACCTGTCTCTGAACCTGGACATCAATTTGTTGATGCTCCGAGCTGACTCCACCTTATCTACATCAACTTTATCCCACCATAGGACCTTTGTCTTTCATTTTGGACTCGCTCCTAATGTCTCCTCTATATTTCCCATGTATTACCAGGACATATCTAACGTAATCTTGCTATGTAACCACTCCTAAGTAACTTGAGTTTCTCTGTGTCCATTCGAATGCGCGTTTTGTCTGCTGCTCCAGATCTGAGCCCATCACTTCTATTTCTCCATTTTCCCCTTTTATTCTTATATACACCTCTCTGTTGTGTACTTTGTTGTGCACCTCTCTCTTGTTCACCTCTCTCTTGTTCATCTCTCCCTTGTTCACCTCTCTCTTGTTCATCTCTCTCTTGTTCACCTCTCTCTTGTTCACCTCTCACTTGTTCATCTCTCTCTTGTTCACCTCTCTCTTGTTCACCTCTCTCTTGTTCATCTCTCTCTTGTTCATCTCTCTCTTGTTTACCTCTCTCTTGTTCACCTCTCTCTTGTTCACCTCTCTCTTGTTCACCTCTCTCTTGTTCATCTCTCTCTTGTTCACCTCTCTCTTGTTCATCTCTCTCTTGTTCATCTCTCTCTTGTTCACCTCTCTCTTGTTCACCTCTCTCTTGTTCACCTCTCTCTTGTGAAACACTCTCTTGTTCATATCTCTCTTGTTCATCTCTCTCTTGTTCACCTCTCGTTCATCTCTCTCTTGTTCACCTCTCTCTTGTTCATCTCTCTCTTGTTCACCTCTCTCTTGTTCACCTCTCTCTTGTTCACCTCTCTCTTGTGAAACACTCTCTTGTTCATATCTCTCTTGTTCATCTCTCTCTTGTTCACCTCTCTCTTGTTCATCTCTCTCTTGTTCACCTCTCTCTTGTTCATCTCTCTCTTGTGTACCTCTCTCTTGTTCACCTCTCTCTTGTTCACCTCTCTCTTGTGAAACACTCTCTTGTTCACCTCTCACTTGTGAAACACTCTCTTGTACACCTCTCTCTTGTTCACCTCTCTCTTGTGAAACACTCTCTTGTTCACCTCTCACTTGTGAAACACTCTCTTGTTCACCTCTCTCTTGTTCACCTCTCTCTTGTTCACCTCTCTTGTGAAACACTCTCTTGTGCACCTCTCTCTTGTGAAACACTCTCTTGTTCACCTCTCACTTGTGAAACACTCTCTTGTTCACCTCTCTCTTGTGAAACACTCTCTTGTTCACCTCTCACTTGTGGAACACTCTCTTGTTCACCTCTCACTTGTGAAACACTCTCTTGTTCACCTCTCTCTTGTTCACCTCTCTCTTGTTCACCTCTCTTGTGAAACACTCTCTTGTGCACCCCTCTCTTGTTCACATCTCTCTTGTAAAACGCTCTTGTTCACCTCTCTTGTGAACCACTCTCTTGTTCACCTCTCTCCTGTGAAACACTCTCTTGTGCACCGTTCTCTTGTGCACCTCTCTCTTGTGAAACACTCTCTTGTGCACCGTTCTCTTGTGCACCTCTCTCCTGTGAAACACTCTCTTGTGCACCGTTCTCTTGCGCACCTCTCTCTTGTGAAACACTCTCTTGTGCACCGTTCTCTTGTGCACCTCTCTCCTGTGAAACACTCTCTTGTGCACCGTTCTCTTGTGCACCTCTCTCTTGTGCACCTGCAGATCCCACCACAGCTTGACATTGCTGCCTTCAATGATTGTCTTCTTCGTCTGATGTCCTATCAAAAACATCCATGGCCTGCCCCCCATCCTGATGTTGTCCATTTGAAAGCCTCCAAACTTCTGAAAAACGTCTCTGATCACAAGAACTCTCTGCGAAACGTTTGCCAGAGGGAACTGAGAAAGCAATGGTAAGCCCTGAGCCTTTATTAATATCGGGCAAGCTGAACTTTAAACACCCCTTTTCAATGACACATTTCCCAAGCCCCAGGAATCCCAAGCTGGAGGCGTTAAATTCAAATCCCCATTGAAATCTGTTGAGATGCGCCTCATTAGCCTGTGATAATGATCAACCTGCCACCAGCGAGCTGGCTACTTGCACGCAGCCAAACACATCTCTGTTACACCTGGAAATGGGCGTGTTGTAGGCAGGTTGGGGACTGGTTTGAGAATATTACTATTTTTACCTTCACACCTGGCCCCAACACCCCCCTCCTTGGGGGTTAAAATCCCCGCATAATCTTAAAATTAGAGCTTGGCCATTTAAGAGGGATATCAGTAAGCACTTTTTTCACACAAAGGGTATTAGAAATTTAGAATTCTCTCCCCTAAAACATTATGGATGATAAGACAATTGGAGCTTTCAAGACTGAGATCGATAGATTTTTGTTAGGCAGGGGTATCAAGGCGTATGGAGCAAAGGCAGAAAATGGACTTGAGGTGCCAAGCTGCCGCGATCTAATTAAATGGTTGAGCAGGCTTGTGGGGCTGAATGGACCTACTCCTGTTCCGAATATTCCTATATACAGTATCAGATTTGAAAAATAAGGGGATTCATTGAGCACATCCCACAGCAGTTCACATTGTTAGAATATATTCTTCTTAGGCAAACCCTCGGAACTGAGGGTGACTTGCTTCCACATTAAAAATGAGTTCTCAGGTGACTAATGAGTCCAATGCAGGACCTACAGGGCTGGATTTTGATTCGGGGCAGGCTGGGATCGTGTAAACCGCATTTCGTGTTATCCACCCGAATCTAAATCGATGTGGGAGATTGGTGTGAATTTAACTTAATTGGCCAATTGAGTTCCAACATGTGGGAACCCATGGCAAATGAGTTTTTCCAGTCTGAAAGTTGCCTCCGATGATGTCATCATTGCTGCTGCATTTAAGGTCTGCAACAAGCCTTGCTTCTTCTGCAGACTGCCAACCTTTTGGCCTTTAATGCTAGAGGGACCTGGAGGCAGAATGGCCAGCGAAAGACCTAGGTCTGCTCCCAGGTTTGATGACGTTGCCCTGCAGGCTTTAGTTGAGGGAGCAAGAGCTCATAAAGAGGTGCTCTTCCCTTCTTCAGGGAGGAAGAAGCCTCCCCAGCAGACCAAGGCTGTGTGGATCCAGGTGGCAGAGGAGATCAACTCAACCCACAGAACCTGGATTCAGTGCAGGAAGAGATTTCATGACCTTCTGCGCACTGGAAAAGTGAGTATGAATTTCCCATCACCCTCAATCTGATCCCCATTGCCTTTCCTCACCAGCACTCAGCTTTAGCAATCTCTTCCTCCACATCCCACTTGATACTGACATCCATGCACACTTACCCATTCCCTTTTTCTCTATGTTCACATTCACCTATTCGACTTACAACTTACAACACACAGGGAGGGCCCTTGGTCTTGCCACCTCACTCCATCTTTGTCTCCTTCTAAGTATCTATGCTATGGATGCTCTACACTCATTCCTTCATTCTCACTCAACCTCCACTTGTCTCCCTCGTTGCAGGAAAAGAGAGCTCACAATAAGAAAGAGCGAGGACAGGAGGAGGGCCACCCTCAGTAGACCACCTCATCCCCTGGGAGGAGGCGGTCCTGGAGATCGTAGGAGTGGAGGAAGATGCGCAAGTGGGGGTCGGACAGACAGGAGCATCACAGCAAACTGGTGACAGAATAGTTTTCCATCTCTCTCATTGACATTGCATGACTCGCTGATAATGATTCTGAAGCTCTAACAGATGGACTTATGATCATCTGCAATATGAATGTAACCTTGGTATCACATCTCTGACTCTTTCATTTACTCCCCCACAGGACCAACGCAAGCACCCGTCCCCACTAGCCAGGAGGAAGAGCCTGAGCATCCAGACTCCTCAGAGGAAGCTGCAACCTCTGAGGGCGCAGCATCAGCAGAATGCAGCGCACCCAGCACCAGCACAGACACTCACACCTCGGTGGGACCTTCGGGACATAGAATAGTGTTGTCACCTGGTGTATCACAGCTCACAAGTGAGCATCAGTAGATTGCGGAGACAGGGACAGCAGTGGAGAGTCCTGGTCGGAGGGCGCAGGACTCTGCCAGCTCGGCTCAGCTGCATGTCAACCCTCTGCCTCTGGGTCCATCCATAAGATCAGTGGTGCTGGAACTCGAGGAACAGATGCAGGACTCTCTGGCAGGTTTTGTCTCCAGGGTCGCTGCGAGTGTGGAGCAAATTGAGGAGTCCATTGCAAACATGACCAGAGCCTTTGTGGAGTCATTGGCGCATGACTGCATCACCATGGCAAGGTTGGCAACCTCCATGGAGGTGATAAGCCGCCAGAGTGCAGAAAACATGGTGAGTGTTCAAAATAGAATGACATCTCTGGAGGAGCGATGGGCATCTATTGAACAGAGAAACCAGACCTTCATGGAAGTCCTTCTGAGTAGGACTGCCAGTGCAGATACGGGTCCCCAGGGCCCCCCTGAGGTGCAGCAAGGTGCTCTCAAGCCACTTGCAAGCGCTGAAGGGGACCTGACCCATGAGAGGGAAGTTGGTGGCAGACATCAAGGAAGTGGGGGCTCCTCTCCAAGCGCTCACACTTCCATGCCACTGCAGAGCCCTCGGTCAGAGCCCCACCAGAGTCCACACCCAAATGAGATCGGCGACTCAACCCCTGCACAGCCACAAGAGCAGCAGACTGTTGCCGAGCCCTCACAGGTTCGCAACCCCAGAGGACACCCGCCAAAGGTGTCGAGACAGGAGCAGCAGGAAAGTGAGCAAGGGGCCTCCACATCTGTTGAAGCCACAGGGGAAGCACCACGTAGGAGTAGGCATAAGAGAAAGATACTGCACAAATAGTCACAAGGCAAGTCACTTGGGTGAAATTTGATATTTTCTGTGAAAAAGCCATCAGATGAATAATGTACATAAAACATCTGATGGCTACTGCTGTAGTTGTGGCGTGTGTCATTTCATGAATGGGACTTTCACACATTGAGGGTTGAGGGCTTAGGATTACTTGCAATTGTCAGTATGGTGGTCAAATTGCTAGGAATCCATTGGTTCTTGGCCATTTTCGATGCTCAGGTAAGAGGCTGCGAGGCAAAAGTGCTTGATTGGCTAGGCTAAGCAAATCTGCCCAAGATGAGTGCGTTCCTTCCATCCCGGGAAGCAATGTTCTCACGTACTGCTGTCGCTGATTGATGGGCCTCTGCAAGATGTTCGTTTTCGCTCCTCCTCCTCCTCATCTGAGGAGGATATGTGACGAGCCACTTGGTCCTCAGGAATCTGCAAGTCACGACGCAGTGCCATGTTGTGAAGTGCACAGAAAACTACAACGATTCTGGAGACCCTGGCTGCTGATTACTGCAGGGCGCCACCTGATCTATCCAGCATCTGAAGCACATCTTCAACAAACCGATGGTTTGCTCGATTATGGCTCTGGTGGGCATGTGTCTGGAGTTGTAGCTCTCCTCAGCTTCGTTGGATGGTCTCCTCAATGGCGTCATTAGCCACGTCTTCAGGGGATAGCCCTTGTCTCCAAGTAGCCATCTGTTAAGTTGGTCTGGCGGACTGAATAGCGGAGGCACACTGGACTGGCGCAGTATGAAGGAGTCATGGCAACTGCCAGGGTACTTGGCACAAACATGCAAAATTTCCTTCCTGTGGTCACACACCAGCTGAATGTTAAGGGAGTGGAAGCCCTTGCAGTTGACAAAAATACCTGTATTGCGATGGGGTGCTTTAAGGGCCACATGTGTGCAGTCAATGATGCCCTGCACCCTTGGAAAGCCTGCCAGATTAGCTAATCCAACCGCACATGCCGTGACACTTGCTTGATCCTTGGTGAAATGGATGTGATTGTGCGCGATGAGGGCATCGGTTACCTGCATGATGCAAGTGTGTGCAGCCGCCTGGGAGATAACGCTGATTTCTGCTGCTGATCCTTGGAATGAACCTGAGGCAAAAAAGTTGAGTGCGGTAGTGACTTTGACGGCCACTGGTAAGGGTTGCCACCTGGCCCTCTGGGCTGCAGATCTTGTTGCAGCATTGCACAAATGTCACCCACTACCTCTCGCGAAAGTCAGAGCCGCCTTTGGCACTGCTGCTCAGACATGTTGATACATAGATACATAGATACATAGAAGATAGGAGCAGGAGTAAGCCATTCGGCCCCTCGAGCCTGCTCCGCCATTCAATGAGATCATGGCTGATCATCCAAATTCAGTACCCTGTCCCTGCCTTCTCCCCATATCCCTTGATCCCTTTAGAAACATAGAAACATAGAAGATAGGAGCAGGAGTAGGCCATTCGGCCCCTTGAGCCTGCTCCGCCATTCAATGCGATCATGGCTGATCATCCAAATTCAGTACCCGGTCCCTGCTTTCTCCCCATACCCCTTGATCCCTTTAGCCTTAAGAAATATATCTAACTCCTTCTTGAATATATTTAATGAATTGGCCTCAACTGCCTTCAGTGGTAGAGAATTCCACAGGTTCACCACTCTCTGGGTGAAGAAATTCCTCCTTATCTCTGTCCTAAATGGCTTACCCCTTATCCTTAGGCTGTGACCCCTGGTTCTGGACTCCCCGGCCATCGGGAACATCCCTCCTGCATTTAGTCTGTCTAGTCCTATTAGAATTTTATAAGTTTCAATGAGATCCCCTCTCATTCTTCTAAACTCCAGCGAGTATAAGTCCAATCGACCGACTCTCTCCTCATGCGTCATTCCTGCCATCCCAGGTATCAGTCTGGTGAATCTTCGCTGCACTCCCTCCATGGCAAGAACATCCTTCCTCAGATAAGGCGACCAAAACTGCACACAATACTCAAGATGTGGCCTCACCAAGGCCTTGTACAACTGCAGCAAGACATCCTTGTTCCTGTACTCGAACCCTCTCGCTACGAAGGCCAACATACCATTTGCCTTCTTAACTGCCTGCTGCACCTGCATGCTTACCTTCAGCGACTGGTGCACAAGGACACCCAGGTCTCGTTGCACTTCCCCTTCTCCCAATCTATTGCCGTTCAGATAATAATCTGCCTTCCAGTTTTTGCCACCAAAGTGGAGAACCTCGCATTTATCCACATTATACTGCATCTGCCATGCTTCTGCCCATCACCCAACCTGTCCAAATCATACTGGAGTTTCTCGGTATCCTCCTCACAGCACACACGCCCACCTAGCTTTGTGTCATCTGTAAACTTGGAGATAGAAACATAGAAACATAGAAGATAGGAGCAGGAGCAGGCCATTCGGCCCTTTGAGCCTGCTCCGCCATTCAACGAGATCATGGCTGATCATCCAAACCCTAGCACCCGGTCCCTACACCGACAGCCATCCCACCCAAGCCCTATCCCCGTAACCCCACGTATTTAATCCCCCCTAACACTAAGGGCCAATTTTTATCATGGCCAATCAACCTAACCCGCACATCTTTGGACTGTGGGAGGAAACCGGAGCACCCGGAGAAAACCCACGCAAACACGGGGAGAATGTGCAAACTCCACACAGACAGTCACCCGAGGCTGGATTTGAACCCGGGTCCCTGGCGCTGTGAGGCAACAGTGCTAACCACTATGCCACCGTGCTGCCCACCTTTTGTAAATCCATGTTGACTTTGTCCGATCCTGTCACTGCTTTCCAACTGCTCTGCTATTACATCTTTTATAATGAACTCTAGCATTTTCCCCACTACCGATGTCAGGCTTACTGGTCTATAATATTACATCTAGTTCCCTCGTCTAGATCATTAATATATATTGTGAATAGCTGGGGTCCTAGGGCCGATCCCTGCGGCACCCCACTAGTCACTACCTGCCACTCGGAAAAAGAGCTGTTTATTCCAACTCTTTACTTCCTGTCTGCCAACCAATTCTTTATCCAAGTCAGTACCTTGCCCCCAATCCCATGTGCCTTAACTTTACACGCTAATCTCTTATGCGGGACCTTATCGAAAGCCTTCTGAAAGTCCAAATACACCACATCCACTGGCTCTCCCTTATCTATTCTAGCAGTTACATCCTCAAAAAATTCCAGTAGATTACTCAAGCATGATTTACCTTTTGTAAATCCATGTTGACTTTGTCCGATCCTGTCACTGCTTTCCAACTGCTCTGCTATTACATCTTTTATAATGAACTCTAGCATTTTCCCCGCTACCGATGTTAGGCTTACTGGTCTATAATTCCTCGTTTTCTCTGTATCACCTTTTCTGAATAGTGGGGTAACATTAGCTACACTCCAATCCATGGGAACTGTTCCAGAGTCTATAGAATTTTGGAAGATGACCAGCAATGCATCTACTATTTCTAGGGCCACTTCCTTAAGTACCCTAGGATATAGATTATCAGGCCTTGGGGATTTATCGGCCTTCAATCCCGTCAATTTCCCTAACACCATTTCCCTACAAATACTGATTTCTTTCAGTTCCTCGCTCTCATTAGACGCTATGTTCTCCGCCATCTCTGGGAGGTTATTTGTGTCCTCCTTTGTGAAGACAGAACCAAAGTATGTATTTAATTGGAATGCCATTTCTTTGTTCCCCATTATAAATTCCTCTGATTCTGACTGCAAGGGACCTACGCTTGACTTCACCAATCTTTTTCTCTTCACATATCTATAGAAGCTTTTACAGTCAGTTTTTATGTTCCCTGCAAGCTTAGTCTCATATTCTATTTTCCCCCTCTTAATTAATTCCTTTGTCCTCCTTTGTTGAATCCGAAACTGCTCCCAATCCTCAGGTTTACTGCTTTTTCTGGCCAATTTATATGTCCTCTCCTTGGATCTTATGCTATCCCTAATTTCCCTTGTTAGCCATGGTTGATTCACCTTTTTTGTCTTATTTTTATGCCAAACAGGGATGAACAAATTCTGTAGTTCTTCCATGCGATCTTTAAATGTTTGCCATTGCCTATCCACCGTCAACCCTTTGAGTAACATTCCCCAATCAATCCTACCCAACTCATGCCTCATACCATCGTAGTTTCTTTTATTTAAATTCAGGACCCTAGTCTCTGAGTCAAATACTTCACTCTCCATCTTAATGAAGAATTCGATCATATTATGATCGCTCCGCCCCAAGGGGCCTCGCACAACAAGATTGCTAATTAATCCTTTCTCATTACATAATACCCAGTCTAAGATGGCCTGATCTCCAGTTGGTTCCTCGACATATTGGCCCAGGAAACCATCCCGTATACACTCCAGGATTTCCTCCTCCACAGTATTGTTACTAATTTGGTTAGCCCAATCTATATGTAGATTAAAGTCACCCATGATAACTGCTGTGCCCTTATTGCACACGTCTCTAATTTCCCGTTTAATGCCATCCCCAACCTCTGCATTACTGTTTGGGGGTCTGTATATAACTCCCACTAACATTTTCTGTCCCTTGGTAATTTTCAGCTCTACCCATACAGATTCTACATCATCAGAGCTAATATCCTTCCTTACAATTGTGTTAATCTCCTCTTTAACCAACAATGCTACCCCACCTCCCTTTCCTTTTTACCTGTCTTTCCTGAATATTGAATAACCCTGGATGTTGAGTTCCCAGCCCTGGTCACCCTGGAGCCATATTTCCGTAATCCCAATCATATCATATCCGTTTACATCTATTTGCGCAGCGAATTCATCCACCTTATTACAAATGCCCCTCGCATTAAGACACAAAGCCTTCAGGCTTTTTTTTTTAACACTCTTAGACCTTTTAGAATTATTATTTACTGTGGCCACGTTTGATTTAAACCCTTGATTACTCTGACTGCCACTTTTGCTTTTCTCCTTCCTCTGTCTCCCTGCACAGGTTCCCAACCCCCTGCCATTTTAGTTTAAACCCTCCCCCACAGCACTAGCAAACACGCCCCCTACGACATTGGTCCCAGTCCTGCCCAGGTGCAAGCCATCCATTTTGTACTGGTCCCACCTCCCCCAGAACCAGTTTCAATGTCCCAGGAATTTGAATCCCTCCCACTTGCACCATTCCTCTAGCCACGTATTCATCTGAAATATCCTTCTATTTCTACTCTGACTAGCACGTGGCACTGGTAGCAATCCTGAGATTACTACCTTTGAGGTCCTATTTTTTAATTTACCTCCTAACTCCCTATATTCAGCTTTTAGGACCTCACCACAGTTTTTACCTATATCGTTGGTACCTATATGCACCACGACAACTGGCTGTTCACCCTGTCCTTCCAAAATGCACTGTAGCCGCTCTGAGACATCCTTGACCCTTGCACCAGGGACGCAACATACCATCCTGGAGTCTCGTTTGTGGCCGCAGAAACGCCTATCTATTCTCCTTACAATAGAATCCCCTATCACTCTCGCTCTCCCACTCTTTTTCCTCCTGTCCTGTGCAGCAGAACCACCCACAGTGCCAGGAAGTTGGCTGCTGCTGCCTTCCTCTGATAAGCCATCTCCCTCACCAATATCCAAAGCGGTATATCTGTTTGAGAGGTGGATGGTCACAGGGGACCCCTGCACTACCTGCCTGCATCTACTACTCTGCCTGGTGGTCACCCATTCTCTTCTTGCCTGTGCAGCCTTTACCTGCGGTGTGACCAACTCCCTAAACATGCTATCCACGACGTCCTCAGCATCACGAATGCTCCAGTATGTATCCACTCGCAGCTCCAGTGCCGCAATGCGGTCTGTCAGTAGCTGCAGCTGGATACATTTTCTGCACACATGGTCGTCAGGGACACAGGAAGTGTCCCTGATTTCCCACATAGTGCAGGAGGAGCATACCACAGGGCCGAGCTGTGCAGCCATGACTTACCCTTTAATTAATTCAAATTAAATTAAATCAAATCAATCCCACCAATTACGCTACAATTAAATGATATACTCAAGGGCTCTTGTTTAACAGCAGTCCCCACTACACAACAAAGACCCTAGAAACTATAAACCACAAAATTTAAGTTTGGAAAAAATGAGCAAAAGAGAAATACTCACCAACCAATCACTTACCTGCCTTCTGGTGACATCACACTTCGATTACTTTTTACTTCTCTCTCCCGCTCTCGAAGCTCTGAGATTGGTAAATCTACCTGCGCCTTGGGCTCTCCTTTTATCGCTGCCGCCGCCTCGCCGCTCCTCCCAGATCCGCACTGCCGCCGCCGCTGCTGCTGCTGTGGGGCCTACCTGCGCCTCGGGCTCTCCTTTTATCGCCGCCGCCGCCTCGCCACTCCTCCCAGGTCCGCACTGCCGCCGCAGCTGTCCCAGAATCTAAGCCTAGGCAATGGAAAAACCTTTCTAGCTAAAGCCCTCTCCCGGTTTGGTCAGAACCCACACTTGGAAGCCTCCTCACACACACACACATTTTAGCTTGCGTCTTGTAAGAATCGCAAAATTTCCACATTTCCCCAAAGGTTATTATTAATAAAAGGGACCCTGCGTGGACATTTATAAAAAGGGTACCCAAAGATGGTGTCTGCACCTCGTGGCCAAAAGCCTGCAAGATTTTAAAGCTTGGACTCTGTGGCACAAGCAGTTTGTGGGGAAATCGAAACCTAAAATGCAGTTTCTGTGAAGAAGGACTTTTGTATTTTGAAAAGCAGACAGCAGGACTTTGAATATGCATTAAGCCAAATCGGAGACAGATCAGAACCAGTTAGGCCTATACTTGAGGCCATCAAGTTGTTTGCATAAATAATCGGAAACAGCTTAAGGAAGCCATCGAGGCTGGACAGGCCGATTAAGATGCATTAATAACAATACAGCTCAGACATCAGTCCAGTAGGTGCGATTACCGGCCATCTAAAAACAGTTAGTTTAGATTGCTACAATTATTTAAACTAGCCCGCCAAGATTGGGACAATGAACTAACCTGATTTGGCGCGCAAATAAAGGTTTTCGAAAAGAGTATAACTGAAGGCCCCGGGTAGCAATCTCTCTCTCTGCTCTGCCCTCTGCTCTCCTGCGCTTGGCCCTCGCTCTTGGTTCCAGGCTCACTCATGCCCTGGCCTTGTGGCAGGTCTCTCCTCGCTCCCCGCGGCGAGTTTTCAGCAGTAAAGTACACCATACCAACAGCCGGGGAGGGAAACGAGACCGAGTCCCTCGTCATCTGGGATGCCCAGGCCACAGAAAAAAGGGCGAGACGAAATTAAGCAGGTAGCCCAGGACTTGTATGGTAGTCCGGCGAGATGAGGCGAGTAGAGATGAAGAAGATGATAAAACTCGATAAGGGCAGAGCAGGGCAGCGAAAAACGTATCGATAAGAAAACCAAGTGTCTAGTTATAAGCTGGCGCTTGGGAAGCCAAGTATCTCATTGAACACTGCGATAATGCAGGTAGCCACACCACGATGAATAGACTGCCATTCTTAAGCTTGGGTAGGAAGATCTAGGCAGTTAAAACTGCCAACTGCCCTGTAGGCACAACGGTGCCGCCGACGACCGCCCGAGGGAGAAGAAGAGGAGAACCCATCGCGACGAGATGACGACGGCAGCAGAGGGGAGAAGGTGTGTCACAGTAGCAGACCCAGCGCTGCGCCCCTGAAGACCACGTGGCGACGGGGTATATAGAAGGACCAGAGACCAGACTTCAAAACTCGCACTCGTTAACAGTTGGCTTTATTTAAGATTGGTGAGCGTGAATTCTGGCCCCTCATAGCTTAATCTAGTTAGGTATAAGGGGTGGGATAAGGATAAGGGGATTGTTAAGATAGTTTGTTTTCCCTCGATGTGCCGTGTGTTCCCCATTCCTTGTATAAGTATAGTTATTTTGTATTTGCCTGTAATTTTATACTAGTAACTTCTCATAAGATTGTGTTAACTTCTATTTCAATAAAATCTTGGTTTTCTTACATCCAAACCACCTGTCTACCCGAGTCTTTTCTGTATCGCCGCCTGTACCTAAGTCCGGTGTCTAGAACCCAGGGGCGTGGGAGCGATTCGAACCGCTCACAAACAGTCAGAGGCATAACCAACTGGGCGCACGCGCCAACCCCACCACCCCCTTACAGTCTTGGACACTTGCAGTTCCTCAGCAGCCAAAAACGCGGGTGGTCCTGGGGATTTCTAGAGGTGTATGCTGGATATAATTACCAGCCCTTGTCGTTGATTCACGCAGTCCCGGGTCCGTTCGACTCCAGAGACAAAACTATGCCTAACAGAGGCATGCGATGAGGCCTAGAGAGGTCCGTTCAGGTCGTACGGCGAGGCACTCACTTCGGGCGTTCCTGGAGAGTTGACGGACGCGTAGCTACTTGGAGAACCCCATTCCAGATGGTCGAGAAAAGCAAGCTGACCCTGTGTCTGTAGACCCTGTTTGGGGGGTATCTCCTGCGCCGACGGGCTTCAATGCGCTGGCCCCTTCTGGCCTGTGCAGCTTCAGGTGGGTGAGCAGCAGCCTGGCGCTCCTGTTGTTGCTGCTGCTGTTGGTGCTGCTGATGCTGCTGATGTTCCTGGTTCTGCTGGTGCCGCGGCTGGTCTTCGTCCTCATCTAATGTCCAGAAGGGAAGGAAATAAATGGCTCCCATGCTTCAATTGAGGAAGCGCTCCGTCAAGGTAACGAGAGGGGTTTCTCAGGAGGTCACACTGCAGATGGGTGTCAGGCTCCAAACTTCCACAGCTGTGATTATGCCTTCTAAATGTTCCCCCAGACCTGAGACTACAAAGTCCTGCCACCTGCAAATGATGGCTGATCAAATCTCCTATTTAATGGTTGAGCTCCAGCTGATAGTCAGCAATCCAATTGTGTTCCCACCAGGTTTCACCGTCGTGTTTCAGAACAGGCGTGTTTCACGTGGGAAAAGGGTTAAAATCGCAAAGGCCTTTCAAAATGGCATTATAGAGGCAATTTAGTGGTTGTTAAGGGCCTTAATAGCCTATCCCGTCTCTTGGAGGCGGGACGGAGACAGGACCATTAGACACGAATTAATGAAAATTGCTTGGAGGCAGGGTGGAGGCGGGGTTGGGCCAGCCTGCCAGTTTTTGCAATATTAACCCCCCACATGCCTCCAATCCCGCCTCCACGGCCCAATGAAAATCCTGCCCATAGCCTCTGTCACAGGTGGGGCAGACGGTGGTTGAAGGGGAGGGTGGGTAGGGTACTTGGGTTGACGTGTGCTCCTTGCGCTGCTTGTGCTTGGCTTCCGCTTGCTCCCGGCGAAGAGAATCGAGGTGTTCAGCGCCTTCCCGGATGCTTCTCCTCCACTTTCTGCGGTGTTGGGCCAGGGATTCCTAGGTGTCGGTGGGATGTTGCACTTTTTCAAGGAGGCTTTGAGGGTGTCCTGAAGCGTTTCCTCTGCCCACCTGGGACTCTCTTGCCGTGTAGGAGCTCCGAGTAGAGCGCTTGTTTTGGGAATTTCGTATCGGGCATGCTGACGATGTGACCCATCCATCGGAGCTGATCGAGCATGGTCAAAGTTTCAATGCTGGGGATGGTGGCCTGAGCGAGGACACTGACGTTGGTGCGCCTATCCTGCCAATGGATTTGCAGGATCTTGCGGAGGCAGCGTTGGTGGTACCTCTCCAGTGCTTTGAGATGCCTGCTGTACATGGTCCATGTCTCTGAGGCATACAGGAGGGCGGGTATCACTGCTGCCCTGTAAACCATGAGCTTAGTGCCGGGTTTGGGGTCCTGGTCTTCAAACACTCTCATGGTCTACAGAGCAAAATATATTAGTCAAATCATCACTGGTTTAGTCAAGATGAAGCTGATTATATCTACTTTACCATGACCTATCTAAAGAAGCAGCTTCTGATTGCTTCCCCCGGATGTCCTTGTACCAGAATCGACACACTACATGAGCAAATGAGCAAATGAGTCTGGATATCTTCAGAGAATTAAAAATAAATAATTGAGAGTATAAGAAGGTTGTTCAGTCACGAACTATACAGCTGCTGTTACTGTTACATGGACTTCTGTTTATTCTTTACTTCGGTGGCACCATAATAATTACTGCCTCATTACACAGTATCTGTGAGACCTTGCACTCCTGGTCAAAGTTGCCTATGCAGATCTGAAATGTCTGGCTAACTTTCCCTTGGACCAGTTTTGTTTTACATCATAATGCATGGTGTTTGATCTGTAATGTCAGTGTGTCCCTGATCACAAATTTCGCATTAAGAAATAAGAACTTAGGAAAAAGAAAGGCCTTTCAGTCCCTCTAGTTTAATTAATTACCCGAGTCCTATTTCAAAACCAAGTCTGACCATGTTTTGTTCATGTTGTTGACCTTGTTCGTGACCATGTTGTTCAGTCACAAGCTGATATCCCTCTACAATTAACTGAATCAGGAATTGCTTCAATTCCTTTTTTAATCCTTCCACTAAGTCAGTATGCACTGCGGAATGTGACACAAGTGCTAATAATTTTTAAAAACATTGTTCGTTAAGTTAACCTCTGCTGCCGATGACTTGCCACAGGTAAAACACCCAGGGGGTTGGGGGGTAGATCCTGACTGTGCGATAGTGTAAGATGGGTGATAGCGAGTCGGCAGCCTGCTTTACATCTCATTTTTATTCCCATTGACTTCAATCAGGAGAGATGTAAAACTGGCTGTCGATTTTCTATCACCCAAAGTCAAGGTCTACCCCCTGATGTCTATTCTTAGCCTCCATTACATTCTACTTCTGATTGACTTCCCACAGCAATATGTGCTTCACCATTTTTCCTCAGGTCCTTTCCCAGAGGTCACAGCTTAGTCCCAGTGCAACATAAATTGTGAAAAGCCTTTTGGGATAAATGAATGTTGGTATAATGCTGCTCATTTCCCACGATTTGTTAAGTAAGTCACTTGTGTTTCATTGTCAATGTGTTGTCAAGGTGCCTTTGTTCCCATAAGCTGAACAACGACTTCCATGATGTTTGAAAAATCAAATCATTCATATCCCATTAAATTAAAAGCATTGATAGAGGAATATCGTTTGCTCTTTTGTTTAATTTCGCTTTACTAGCTTTTAAGTGAGGGGATGTGCTCATTTGTACCATTTTGAAAGGGACCACCAAAGGTGACCTCCAATGTAAGCTCTGACTTTGCCTAGGCTCCAATTTTGGCCGCACGACCAGGGCAGATCCAGAACCTGATCCAAAGGAGAGGCGACCTTAAAACTGGTTTCTTGCTCCCAGTTAATGTTTCGTTGGCATGTAGCTTAAGATGAACATCTCCTGCCAACAAAATTAGTTTTGCTCCTCTTATTTGGTATTCACCCTATTAATTAAACAATGAATGTGAAACCGAACATTTGTCGCTTTTTGCTTTGTCTCCTACTCAATAAATCTTGGCATGCCTTTGCTTATTAATTAACTCACAATTTCTCATTCAACTATTGTTGTTGCATAATACAACAGAGAAGACAGTTTAAGAATGTGTGAAGTGGTACTTTCCCATACATTACAACAGTGACTACATTCCTAAAGTACTACTAAAGAGCTTTGCGATGTCCTGAGGTTGTGAAAGGTGCTATATGATTGCAAGTGCTTTTCCTTTCCTTTACATTTGGGAGAGTATTGTGCACTAAGACACTATTCAGAAGAATTGTCCTGTTTAAGCCATCATTATGTGATAGTAGTTTCCATATAATAATTGCAAATAACTCAGTTCTGATTAACACAAAAATAATTTACGAAGATAATTTTATGTATGAAAGAAAAAAAAAGACTTGCGTTTCTATAGCGCCTTTCACGAGCACCGGACGTCCCAAAGCGCTTTACAGCCAATGAAGTACTTTTTGAAGTGTAGTTACTGTTGTAATGTATTGGGTCTGTATTTCAATAAAACCGTGAATAAAAATTGCCAATTTGCAAATTCATTGTAGCAGTGTGACTAATTCAGGAGAGGGGAGAGAAGAATGGGAGAAAATAATTTTGAAAACTTAACAATTTACTCCAAACATATTGGGGGCAATATTCTTCGGATACTTTAGCGCTAAAGAGCTTCTGAGGTGGCCAAGGTGGGGTCTTAAGCTGAAACTCCGCTTTAGCCCATGTTTAGTGCAAGATGCCATCTTGGGAAAAGAGTTGAAGCCAGCAATAGGAACGGCCGCCCGAAGGCTTGTTAAACAGCTGATTGCCACATAAAATGCCTGTTAGCACTCATTAAAGAGGCTGCGCGGCATTTTGGTGGCTAGCGCTTCAACTAACGCCCTCTCCTAACAGCGACCAGTTGTATGGGGGTAAACACGGCCTTGATGTCGATTTCAAGCGCTGCTTAAATGGATACGCACCACTTAAAGGGATTCTCACCATTTCATGGTCATTGTTGCTGGAGCTGTGAAGAGGACCTCTAAAACACATCGGGAGACTTTCTGGGACACTTTGTCAAGACTTCACCAACACTCGAGCAACATTTATTCCAGAAATTCTCTGAGGACTTCACCAAAAAAGAGTAAGTGCTGGGCTACTCCACCTTATTGGACACCTTATAGGAGTCATCAGGAGAAAGAGAGTGCTTGGTCATGGGGATCTTGCTAAGGGTCCTCTTTGGTCTGCAGGAGGAATGGGAGGCGGATCTGAGGTCAGGCAAAGCGGCACCAGCTTCTGCAGGAGAGAGGGACCGGAGGGCGAGGAGGGCCAGGATGGCGAGTTGGACTCCTTCCCCGCTGTGCGTACAGGACATCCCTCCTCCTCTGGACCTCCAGTGCCACGTCTGAGAACCTGTGCGCCCTCTCCCTCGGGTCACTGAGCCAGCCTGAAATATGCCGCTGTGTGTTAACCAGCCCACTCCACACCTTCAATGGAAGTGGGTGCATGGAGCCCGCATATAATGCACCATGAAAACTGTGTCTAATCAACGCTTGAGTGCTAAACTTACAGGTGTCTGCTTTAGCAAGTTCAAATTATGGTAATCAGCAATTAGGACCAAAATTACATACTAAAACCAGACTTTCAAACAGGCATGTCTTATTAGCACAACACCCATTTATTTAGTGCCTGTTTTCACCCTTTCACCAAAACAACCCCCTTGGCTTCTTAAAATGTACCGTGGTCTTTAAGTGGAATTTGACAATTGGCTGATTATTGTGAGGAGTATTGTAAAATGGGTGAACTCCTTGTTGCATCTGGATTTTGTATATAAATTTCAAACTTAGGTCAAGAAATTTGCATGAGAGAAGTGAATGAGAAGTGATTTGGTACACTGTAGGGTGGGTACTCTGTGGGTTGGGTACGTGGTGGATTGGGTATGCGATGGGTTGGGTATGCGATGGGTTGGGTATGCAATGGGTTGGGTACATGATGGGTTGGGTATGTGATAGGAACATAGAAACATAGAAGATAGGAGCAGGAGTAGGCCATTCGGCCCCTCGAGCCTGCTCCGCCATTCAATGAGATCATGGCTGATCATCCAAATTCAGTACCTGTCCCTGCCTTCTCCCCATATCCCTTGATCCCTTTGGCCTTAAGAAATATATATAACTCCTTCTTGAATATATTTAATGAATTGGCCTCTACGGCCTTCTGTGGTAGAGAATTCCACAGGTTCACCACTCTCTGGGTGAAGAAATTCCTCCTCAT
This sequence comes from Somniosus microcephalus, assembly GCF_052327205.1. Lineage (NCBI taxonomy): Eukaryota > Metazoa > Chordata > Chondrichthyes > Squaliformes > Somniosidae > Somniosus > Somniosus microcephalus. The sequence continues at coordinate 290,681,725 of NC_140991.1, forward strand.
CTCTGTCCTAAATGGCTTACCCCTTATCCTTAGACTGTGACCCCTGGTTCTGGACTCCCCGACCATCAGGAACATCCTTCCTGCATCTAGTCTGTCTAGTCCTTTTAGAATTTTATAAGTTTCAATGAGATCCCCTCTCACTCTTCTAAACTCCAGCGAGAGGGATCTCATTGAATCTTATAAAATGTGATGGGTTGGGTATGCGATGGGTTGGGTACATGATGGGTTGTGTATGCGATGGGTTGGGTATGCGATGGGTTGGGTATGCGATGGGTTGGGTATGCGATGGGTTGGGTACGCGATGGGTTGGGTATGCGATGGGTTGGGTATGCGATGGGTTGGGTATGCGATGGGTTGGGTATGCAATGGGTTGGGTATGCGATGGGTTGGGTATGTGATGGGTTGGGTATGTGATGGGTTGTGTATGCGATGGGTTGGGTACGCGATGGGTTGGGTATGCGATGGGTTGGGTATGCGATGGGTTGGGTATGCGATGGGTTGGGTATGCAATGGGTTGGGTATGCGATGGGTTGGGTACATGATGGGTTGGGTATGCGATGGGTTGGGTATGCGATGGGTTGGGTATGTGATGGGTTGGGTACATGATGGGTTGGGTATGCGATGGGTTGGGTATGCAATGGGTTGGGTATGCGATGGGTTGGGTATGCGATGGGTTGGGTATGCGATGGGTTGGGTATGCGATGGGTTCGGTATGCGATGGGTTGGGTATGCGATGGGTTGGGTATGCGATGGGTTGAGTATGCGATGGGTTGGGTATGCGATGGGTTGGGTATGCGATGGTTTGGGTACATGATGGGTTGGGTATGCGATGGGTTCGGTATGCGATGGGTTGGATACGCGATGGGTTGTGTATGCAATGGGTTGGGTACACGATGGGTTGGGTATGCGATGGGTTGGGTATGCAATGGGTTGGGTATACGATGGGTTGGGTATGCGATGGGTTGGGTATGCGATGGGTTGGGTACACGATAGGTTGGGTACACGATAGGTTGGGTGCACGATGGGATGGGTTGGGTGCACGATGGGATGGTTTGGGTATACGATGGGTTGGGTACATGATGGGTTGGGTATGCGATGGGTTGGGTATACGATGGGCTGGGTACATGATGGGTTGGGTATGCGATGGGTTGGGTACACGATGGGTTGGGTACGCGATGGGTTGGGTACGCGATGGGTTGGGTACACGATGGGTTGGGTACGCGATGGGTTGGGTATGCGATGGGTTGGGTATGCGATGGGTTGGGTACACGATGGATTGGGTACACGATGGGTTGGGTATGCGATGGGTTGGGTATGCGATGGGTTGGGTACGCGATGGGTTGGGTATTCGATGGGTTGGGTATGCGATGGGTTGGGTATGCAATGGGTTGGGTACACGATGGGTTGGGTACATGATGGGTTGGGTACATGATGGGTTGGGTATGCGATGGGTTGGGTATGCAATGGGTTGGGTATGCAATGGGTTGGGTACATGATGGGTTGGGTATGCGATGGGTTGGGTACACGATGGGTTGGGTATGCGATGGGTTGGGTATGCGATGGGTTGGGTATTCAATGTGTGAGTACACGATGGGTTCGGTACATGATGGGTTGGGTATATGATTGGGTTGGTTATGCGATGGGTTGGGTATGCGATCGGTTGGGTACACGATGGGTTGGGTATGCGATGGGTTGGGTATGCGATGTGTTGGGTACATGATAGGTTAGGTATGCAATGGGTTGGGTACATGGTTGGGTTGGGTATGCGATGGGTTGGGTATATGATGGGTTGGGTATGCAATGGCTGGGTACACGATGGGTTAGAAATGCAATTGGTTGGGTACATGTTTGGGTTGGGTATGTGATGGGTTGGGCACATGATGGGTTGGATATGCGATGGGTTGGGTATGCAATGGGTTGGGTATGCGATGGGTTTGGTATGCGATAGGTTGGGTATGCAATGGGTTGGGTATGCGATGGGTTGGGTATGCAATGGGTTAGGTATGCGATAGGTTGGGTACATGGTTGGGTTGAGTATGCGATGGGTTGGGTATGCGATGTGTTGGGTGTGCGATGTGTTGGGTATGCAATGGGTTGGGTACGTGATGGGTTGGGTATGCGCTGGTTTGGGTATGCGATGGGTTGTGTACGTGATGGGTTGGGTACATGATGGGTTGGGTATGCGCTGGGTTGGGTTTGCGATGGGTTGGGTACATGGTTGGGTTGGGTACGCAATGGGTTGTGTACATGATGGGTTGGGTAAGCAATGGGTTGGTTACATGGTTGGGTTCGGTACGCGATGGGTTGGGTACATGATGGGTTGGGTAAGCAATGGGTTGGGTACATGGTTGGGTTGGGTGCAGTGATCAAGAGCAATGTTTGATCAAATATGTGCTTCACTGGAGCTGTCTCTGTTCTGTGGTAATGAAAGAGATTTGATATCACATTCTGCAGTGTTGTGTTCTGATGACTGGGCTCATTAAGTTCGTTTCCTCAAATGTCCTTGAGTCTTCTGGCCGCATTTAAACATCGGCAGCGTTATATAATAACTACAAACAAAGAGAGGGGATGTGTGCAGCAGAATTCTATCCCTCACCTCAGCTAGCAATCTTTCTGGATTTTTTTTATCATTCTAAACGTTGTTGCGTAATCACAAGAAAATCAATGCAACTGCTCAGAACATTTATAAAGAAACCTGAATGCTTTGTGTGATCAGAGAGCCAGAAGGAGCATATATATTTTTAAAACACAGTTTTAGTGAAGGAACTTTGAAATTGTTTAAAGGTGTGCTGCTTGAGCAACATTAACCGCTTCATTGCAGACATTTTACCACAGCCTTCAGCTGAAATATTTCCTTAATCTTTTCATTTTGCTGAATGGTTTTCAATTAATTATAAACCTACATCCCATGAGTGTGCGCATCTATCTCCTCCTCCCTTTCTTTACCTCTCCCAGCCACTTTAGTCTAGGCCCACTGACCTCCTTAGTACTGGCGCGGGCCTCGATTGGAGAGGAGTGGAGGAGGTGCTGCAGGCTTAGTAGGTATTCAGCCCCGGGCATGTTTTAGATCCTTCGATTATTGCGTTTCATTCTTTTTGATTTTCTTTTTTCTATTTTAAAGTAAGACCATTGCATACCAATATGTTCAGAACACAGCGTACTGATGAATTACATTTTTTATCTTATTTCCGCACCTTTTGTCGTGGGATAAACAGATTTTTCTGATTGACCAATGCAAAGAACTGCACCTACCCAACATGTGGTGCGCTGACCCCGTGAGTCGCTTATGGAGTCAACTTCATTTTATACTGCAGCTGGCTCCAGGTATGGAGAACACATGTGTTAGGAGAGGACCTATTGGTGGGCAGAAAGTTGCATCTTACTGCAGGATCTATAGTCCTACAGCTGCTTTAGGGACAGGCACTGTGATTTGGCAACTTTGAACACCAGCAAGCTTGCAGTAAATGATTATGTCGCTAACAGTTGTAGGAGGCCTGACAGTGACCAATTTCTCAGGAGGGGCTGTAAAATCCAGCCTGCTTGAAGTGGGGTCATATTTCAGCAGAGAGTGCCACAGGACCCCAAGAAGAGTAGTCCATGGGAAATATGGGAGGAGGAGGCCACCTGTGTGAATGTCACCTCCACCTCAGCATACACCCGGAAGCTGGGAAAAACTCAATGCCCTTAGCAGGTCAGTCAAGGTAGGAGCTCCCATCACGGCCATCCATTAATGCAACACACTAAGCATGTATGGCAACTATAATTAACTTCCCCCGCACATTGTCTTAAAATACTTTCAATCCTAGCATGAATGCCTAGGACACAGCGGGGTGCCAATTACTGCCCCCAGCCTTCACTCAGGATCATCCCTCCACTCACTCCTCCTTTGCAGTCAGTCCAAATGTATTCTCCCATCTAATGTAGCTGAACTGCACATGTACATATCATCACACCCACTAAGGGCTGCATGCTGACACTTGGGTATTGCCGCATGTCATCTTGAGAACTTTTTCATTTTTTTAAATAACTGGGTTGCTGGAGAAGACAGCCCATAATAAAAGAGTACAGCTTGCAAGGGAGGGACCCATAACTGGGACTTTCCACTTTAGCAGAAACCCAACAGCAAGTCAGAGATTTAGGCTTTGCATCCAGATGATTTAGCCACTGCAGTCCCTGATGAATCTTCCAGGATCGGCCTGATTTAAGTAACATTCCGCCACGCTGAGCAAGTTCCCCACTTGAGCCAAAGAGCCCACCTTGGAAGGGGAAGGGGTGGGGTGGGTGGGGAGAAGAGAAATGGATGTTGCAAGCCTCGGGAGCTTGCAGCTAGATTACTGCGAGGCAGCTGAAGGGGAGAACCACTGTTGGAAAAAAATTACATTTCATAGGGAACTCCCATCGCTCAACCCACAATTAAAAGCCTTTAGGGGGTCTGTTAAAACTTGAATAGCCTTTCCCCTGCCATAGCAACCACGGGGGCCAGGCACAGGCTGGTGTCGCTTGCGTCCGTTACTATGGCAGTTATGAACAAATATGTGATGTTATAAAAAATAACAACAGAAAATGCTGGAAAAACTCAGCAAGTCAGGCAACATCCGTGGAGAGAAATTTGAGTTGACGTTTCGGGTTTGACCCTTCTTCAAAACTGGAGAGAAAAGGAACTAGATCGAAGGCAGGGCTGCGATCGGACAAAAGATTTTGCTATCGTACTAGTGATGTTATAATGTCAGGCCATTATTATAGCCAACTTGAATACACCCATTGGATGTTTTCAACAGCTGCCCTCACTTCCAGTGGGAAATCCTAGAAGGGGTGGCAACCAGTGCGATGTCTGAAGAATGGCTCTCGGCCGACACACGGTAGTCAAGACCAAGTGTAATCATCAGGTAAAGATCAGAGGCGAGAGAATAATTGGATGCAAATGGTCAGATGTAATGAATTTGTCAGTTTAAAGATACACACTCATATGTATTACAAATCTTACCTCCAAGCGCACTTCCTGTCAACCTTTGCTATTATAAATTCCTATGTCCATATTTATAATGGAAACTGATTATGTCAACTTGTCACACTGTAATTACACCCTCCCTCAGTTTGGGACTGCAGTGCTTTCACTGGGGGAGGGTACACCCAAGTTTTACATAGGCTGGTTCCAATATAAATGAGGGCATAGGAAGTTGTAATGGATAAAGTTGACAGGTAGTGCACGCTGGCACAAGATTTATAATATATTATAGATTAAATTGAATAGTGACTCTCTGATCAGCTTGCAGTATTTAATCTTGCTGCCTTAATCGATCTTTCAAGATCGCCTATTCCATATATAATAGATATTATATAAAAATATAACAGTCGCACTCAAGTTGACATGAGCACAGAATGTTCTTGCAAAGATTTGCCAGAATGTTCCATCTGATGCTATAAGTAGGAGATTTGTGAGTTGCTTGGAAAATTGAAGGCTGAAGTCATATTCTGAAGGGCATGGAGATGACATAGGACTGTTAATATAGGACCGTTGACATATGACTGTTGGCATATGACTGTTGACGCAGGGACATTGACACAGGACTGTTAATTTAGGACTGTTAATGCCGCTGCCACATTTCTTAGTTAAGAGTAGGTCTCCTGTCTGAGAGCTAGACAGATAGCTCTGCAGCCAGCAACAAATTTCCTTCCACAGCTTTGCCGGGCTGCTTCTGCTGCTCTTGGTCATTGTCTGGGGGCCCAAGATGATGCACCTTTGCAAGATGAAGTTGTGAGGCATGCATCAGACTACCAGACCATTTGAACCCTTAGCCAGGCTATATTGCAGATCTATCTCGACTCCTCAAGCACCATTTCAACATGTCAGTGATGTGTTTAATAATTACTCAGGTGGATGTACGCACCTTATTGTATCTGTGTTCAACTGCTAGCCTTGGATTTCACAGAGGTGAGAGGAGCCTTGTCTCCAGAGGATAGTCTTGATGACCTGGAGCCACCCTGAGGCATTCCTTGTGGATCAAATATTGATGGTACCATGAATTGGTATCTGGACTGCTGCCTGGGTAGCCAATGCTGATGGTTGCAAATGAGCTAAACATTCAGAGAGTGTGGAATCCTATCCTACTCATGTTATAGGGCACGTGGCTGCAATCTAAAGCTCCTTGGATCTTCAGGAATCCTGCATCATAACACCACACATTCCTCCCATACTGCGATCAGACCCACTTTGTGAAGCTTTCTCCCTAACCCTCTATGCCTCTCTTCTCTTTCCATCTTAAAAAGCTTTCTTAAACCCGTATTTTCAAGCAACCTTTCCGTTACCTCTCCCACCTGGGCCCAGTGTCTGTTCAATTTTACTTTACCCTTTGGGAAACACGTTTCGATGGTAAATGCAAGCTGCGTGTTGAGAATGACACTGGCTTCTTCAGGGACACACTGATTACTTGTGGGACATCTACAGAAACAGATGTCCCATATGTTAAATGTTGGCTGCGGGACACCCAGTTGTGTGCTGCGCATTTGTCAGCTGTGGTTCAGTTGTTAGCACCCTCGCCTCTGAGTCATGAAGGTTGTGGGTTCAAGTCCCACTCCAGAGAATTGAGCACTCCAGTGCAATACTGAGGGAGTGCTGCACTGTCAGAGGGGCTGCCTTTTGGGTGAGACATTGAAACGAGGCCCTGTCTGCTGTCTGAGGTGGACGTAAAAGATCCCATGGCACTATTTCGAAGAAGAGCAGACAAGTTATCCCCAGTGTCCTGGCCAATATTTATCCCTCAATCAACATCACTAAAGCTGATTATCTGGTCATTATCACATTGCTGTTTGTGGGAACTTGCTGTGTGCAAATTGCTGCCGCGTTTCCCACATTACAACAGTGACTACACTTCAAAAAGTAATTCATTAGCTACAAAGTGCTTTGGGATGTCCGGTGGTCATGAACGGTGCTATATAAATGCAAGTCTTTCTTTTTTTTAGATGCCTTCACTTTGTGCTTGGCCAAGTGAGTAGAAGAAGGATAAATAACAGGAGAAGAATGGTACTAGCCCTCAGCTTGGGGAATCCTCCAACTTCATTCTGCTCCACTCCCTTTATGCTCTTCTTGCTGTTATTTGCAGTGCAGCTTTCTCAAATAATGACACGGCCTGAAATTTCTGAGGCTCCCTCCCCCTTCACTTAAAAAACTGACTGTTTTGAGTGGAGTCCCTTTAAGGTGTCAGCGTGACAAGCTGGCCACTGTAAGTTGCAGCTGGATTGTAGGCTCTACTGTAGAATGGCCATGCATGGTAAGTAATCACAGAACTGTAATATTAAATGGCCCAGAAATTCGGGTCGGGGGCTTCCCGCGGGTGCAAGCCCCCGACCTGCACTTACCTAGCGTGCCGGCCGTTGTGCTGTGGCCCGTGTGGGATTGCGACCCTGGGCCTTCCCAACTGCCGGCACGCAGTGCTTGCATATCCCAGGGGCGCAGTTAGTTCAAAGCGTCCCCTGTGATCACGTGGGCAATGGAGAGCCAATGGTAGCAGGGAATGCTTCATTCATAAGTTTGACAGGAAGAGCTGTCAAACCTATAAATACTATAAGCCCCAAAATATCACCAGAACTTCAAATAAATTTTTAACAAAATGACATTTTTAAAATAACTATAAATTACATGAAATAACTATTTTAAACAATAATTTACATTTTTGAAAAAATTAATTACATTTTCTAACGGGGCTAAAAATAAACTTACCTTTCTTTAAAGTATTTAAAAATAATAAACTTGTGGAAAAAATGTTTTAATTTTAATTAATTCACCACTTACCTTGCTAAAAGCAGGCCTTGCGCCTGCTTTTTAAAAGTGTAACTGTTGGAGACTTACCCTCCCAGAGAAACCTGCAAAAAAAACGTAAGTTCGACGCGCAACCTCTCCCACGCACGCGTTCCACCTGTCAACCCCTTCTTTCAGGGGAACGGAAGTGCCGGTTTCCCGCGCATGCGCAGTGCATGCACGAAACCAGCACTTTCGTTGGGCCTACGCGTGAGTACCCCATGCGTACTCACATGTTGGGACCCAAATTTCTGGGCCAATGTCTGAGTGCTTAGTTTGGGCCGGCAGTCAATGTGTAATAGATTGAGAGGAAACTCTGTGGCCTGGAGTATTCGCTAGGTTCCACTTTTTTTCCAGCGCAATTCGCCCGAAATCAGTCAAACCAACGCAAAAGATCACAGAATTTCAAACTCAAATTACGTCCAGCGCAAATTGAGTTTCCGCGATCTTTTGCGCTAGTTTAAAAAAACACCGCACTAGAAGCTGGCACTGCCCACAAATCTGGCCATGCCCCCAGATCGGATTAATCACCATGGCGAGTTTCCGCAAATTGCGCCTGTATGCGGGCCTTCGAGGAGGCTCTTAAAATTAAGCTGGTGTTTTTAGGCAAAATGGGGTAAAATTTGGCATTGCCCATTTTGGGGTGCTAATATCGGCCGGGGCTAATTATCGCCTCCGACTGCAAAATTCACCTCTATCGCCCCTGGAGGTGATTTGAGCGCTAAATCAAGCACTACACACCTCTCTTAAGGTGCAAACGTCAGGGAACGAGGCGCTACCTAAGAACGCTACCGAAGCTCAGGTGATGTCAGTTACCATGGAAGCCAGACAGTCGGGTGCCGTCCAGTATTTAAAGGGGAGGGGCCATCTTGCTGGCCAGCCACACCCTGCTCATTGCAGCCTTGAGTCTCGGCCTGGAGAGACCTCAAAAGCAATTGTGTTGGAAGCACTAATGGATAGGCCCAGGGAAAGAGCTCAGCACTTAGGAACCTCAAAAGTGGTGCTGAGGGCCAAAACTCCTTAGGACAGCGTGAAAACCAAAAATTTTGCCGACAAGAAAAGGCAGGAAGCGCCCGCCTTTAAATAGCACTCCCCCAGCCCCTTTCCGACTTGAAAACGATCCCCTCTAACTGTAGTTTCTAGCGGCAGGCGCTAAGGCAGGGGGCGCGACTCAATATCTGGTCTGGGGCGCTACCGGGGCGTTACACACTCGACTGATGTCACGACCTGCGGGCACAGGAGATCATGGCGGTAGTGTTTAGTGCTGCCACAAAAGGACTGGTCAATTTCACTAAAATTGCCACGCTCGGGCGCTAAGTTCCTAGCGGCCCATTAGCGCCTCCCGGAGGAGAGGGAAAACCAACCGAATTTTTCCCCCAAGGACACTAATAGGCACATTTTAAAAGCTTTTAAATAGATACATTTTTAATTTACTTAGAAACTGACCACTGTTAACAATATAACTCGCAAATGGTTCTGCATAGTTTTTTGAAGTCATTTTCAGTTATTTTAAATCGGGTTACTCAAAGGTGGAGACCCTTATTAAAAATGCGTACTTTTTTGATAAATCCATTTTCAGCCGTATTAATTAGACTGCACCAAGTTACCACTCTTAAATATATCAAGGAATATCTTTTAAAGCAAAAATTAAAAACAAAAAATTATGCTCTAAAACGCTGCCCAATTGCGCTGGTTCATGGCAGATTTCACATTCGGCGATATGCAAATGAGATTGAACGGAAACTTGTGGAAAAAAAACACTTCTCAAAACTAGCGCACTTTTGGGTGCAATTTGCGCCCAGATCACCGATTGCACCCAGAGCAGAAACTCTATCACTTTGTGCCTTGGATCGGTTGCCTGTGCTCACATGGGAAAAGCAGCCAATATCGTGGCCAAACAATCTTTGGAAAAGAAGATGATGCATAATGGTGGTAGTAATAGAAAAAGCTTTTTCAGCTATGTCAGAAATCAGGAGACTGTTAAGGATCATATAGGGCCACTAAAGGATACTGTAGAGCAGATTCAAACTCATTCTCGGTGTTGTGTATGTACCTTTAAGAGAAAAACTGATTCTATACTGCAGTACCGGCAGTGGCCACCCCTGTATATAAAGCCATAGCAGGCTTCTGTATTTCAGTCTTAAGTTACCCTCTGTTCAGTAAGTACCTGTTATTGTTGTTCTCCTGCAGTCCGTGTATTATTTATACTCGGACACTACATTGGCGACGAACAGGTTCGAACTCACCTGCAGTACTGCATCACCTCACGGGGATCTTTCCCTGAGAAGAAGCTTCTTAGAGGTCGAAGTCAGAACAACGGGCGTCGACCGCGGGCAACCGCCCAAGGATCCATCAGAGTTTGGAGAGTTGCAGGAGAGGCTGTGGAGAGCTGGGCTTGGCTCCCCAGTCAAGGTGTTCCAGCAAATCGTGCTGGTAGCAGGTAGTGCGCTGATCCTTCCGGACTGCGGCGGGCTCGAGCTCGATCGAGCGGCTCTGCAAAGGGGACGTGCAGCGTCGTCGGGAGGAAAAGAGAGAGAGAGAGAGGGTGGAGCGCACAGGGCGTGGTTGGTGCTCAAGAACCGGGCAGCATAGCAAAAATAAAACAAGGGGAAGGAAAAGTGAGACACGCCGAAGCCGCGGGTCGCCGCCATTACCCTGCAGAACGCTAGGAGCAGCGTGGCAGCAAGGGGAAGAAGGAAAAGCGCAGGAGGCACCATTTTATTCCATTGGGGAAGAAGGAAAAGCGCGGGAGACGCCATTTTAATTCATTGGTGAAGAAGAAAAAGCGCGGGAGGCGCCATTTTAAATCACCCAAGATGCCGAAAAGTGGCAGTATCACTGCTTTCGACAACGAGGTAGAAGACTGCACCACGTATGTGGAAAGAATTGAAGTGTACTGCAAGGCAAATGAGGTGGCCGATGGAAAGAAGGCGTCGGTATTATTAAATTTGATGGGCGCGAGAACGTACGGCCTATTGCGGAATTTAATTACCCCAGCTAAACCAATGGAGAAAAGTTTTGAGGAGGCTGTTTATATCTTACAGGAACACCTAAACCCTACACCGCTGCTGATAGCAGAAAGATTCAAGTTCCATAAAAGAAACCAGCACAAAGATGAGAGCAATGCTGACTATCTTACGGAACTACACAAGTTATCGAAGCACTGCCAGTTCGGAGCAGGACTGGCAGACACCTTGCAGGATAAGTTTGTCTGCGGGCTCCAGAGTGAAGGAACCCAGAAAGGACTACTTTCGGAAAAGGACCTGACGCTAGAACAGGCTTTCAGCGTGGCAGTATCCTACGAAGCAGCAGCACGGGGAGCTGCGGAAATACAACAGAAACCACAGGAATACAGCGCTAACGAAATGGCGTATGGAGCAGAAAAGTGCTATCGCTGCGGCAGAACAACCCATGATCAGAAGGACTGCTGGTTTAAGGACAAAGTATGCAGGCAATGTGGGAAAATGGGACACATAGCAAGAGTCTGCAGGTCGGGAAAGAAAACCAACACTACAAGAACTACTAAGGAAAAGTACAAGAAAGTAAAGAAATTGACAGACAGTAGTTCAGAAGATCAGGACAGTGATAAGGACTCCGGGAGCAGGAGACTAAGTTGTCTAAAGTTACACAACGTGATCGCAAAGGAGGATCACCGAACCATTTGGGTCACCCTCATGATAGCAGGGTCCCCAGTAAAGATGGAATTGGACACAGGATCAGCCCTAACTGTCATGAATCGACGAGGCTATGAGTAGCTATTCTCACACATACCCTTGAAGGACACATCCATTGTATTGAAGACATACACGGGGCAAAAAGTCTACCCCAGAGGAAAAATAAGGGTGCCAGTTGAATACAACGGCAAGGAAACACAGAAACTCTATCTATATATACTACCAGATGGAGGACCACCATTATTGGGACGTGAATGGATCCGAAAAATACAATTGGATTGGCATTCCATTCAGGCACTAACTGTGACTGATAAAAAGGATGATGATGTCACACCTGGATGACTGTCAAAAATTCTAACTGACGTGAAAGAGGTGTTCCAACAAGGACTTGGGACTCTAAAAGGAGTAACGGCAACGATAAAAATCGAAGATAACGCAAACCCAAAATGTTTTAAGGCCAGACCTGTACCTTACGCGATCCGCCCAGCCGTTGAAGCAGAGCTGGAGAGTCTGGAGCGTTCGGGTGTGCTGTCCAAGGTGGACTGGAGCGAGTGGGCCACACCCATTGTTCCTGTAATGAAGAAATCATTGAGCAGCATGCCTGGGGAACCAAAGAAGGTTCGCATCTGTGGGGACTTCAAGGGAACTGTGAACCCAGTCCTGCACACAGTACAATATCCACTTCCACGGATAGAAGATATTTTTGCCTCACTATCTGGAGGGAAACGCTTTACAAAGATTGATCTGGCCCAAGCGTATCTACAAATGGAGGTGGAAGAAGCATCTAGGAAATACCTCACGATAAACACTCACAAAGGCCTTTACCAGTACAATCAACTGGTATTCGGGGTAGCATCAGCCCCGGCTATTTGGCAGAGGGCGATGGAACAAGTCCTGCAAGGGATCCCGGGGACCCAGTGTTATTTGGACGACATCCTGGTTACGGGCGAAAATGAGAGTGAACACCTTGCCAACCTGGAGCAGGTGCTCACGAGATTACAGGAATATGGGCTACGAGCCAACCGCCCCAAATGCGAGTTCTTCAGGAGACAAATCTCGTATTGTGGCCACATGATTGACGAGGAAGGGTTGCATAAGTCGCCGGACAAGATTGAGGCTGTAGTCAAGGCTCCAGCACTGGAAAATGTGTCGCAACTGAGGTCGTTCCTCGGGTTGGTGAACTACTACCATAAGTTGTTGCCGAATTTATCTACACTTCTGCACCCACTGAACGCCCTACTGCAAACTGGAGTAACATGGAAATGGATTGGTGAGTGTAAGCGTGCCTTTCAGAAATGTAAATGCCTAATCACTTCAAAAGAAGTATTGGCCCACTACAATCCAACACTACCGATTCGGTTGGCTTGTGATGCGTCTCCCTATGGCATCAGAGCGGTGCTGTCACACAAATTCCTTGACGGTTCAGAGAGGCCATTAGCCTTTGCGTCGCGCTCGTTAACCTCAGCCGAGCGTAACTACGCCCAGATTGACAGGGAGGCCCTCAGCCTGGTGTGGGGGGTGAAGAAGTTCAATCACTATCTGTACGGGCAGAAATTCACCCTACTGACTGATCATCAGCCCCTGGTTTCCTTTTGTAACCCAAAGAAGGGCGTTCCGGTGATGATGGCACAACGGCTGCAAAGATGGTCACTTTTTCTAGGGGCACATCAGTACGACATAGAGTACAAGGGTACGAAATAGCATGGAAACGCTGATGGGCTGTCGCGCCTACCCTTGCCTACGGTAGAGGAAGCACCTGCAGTGGACCCTGTTGAGATATTCCATGCGACCATAGTCGAATGTCTGCCTGTTACAAACTCAAGTATAGAGAAGGAAACCCGAAATGACCCGACACTCTCTCGGGTCTATGATTTGATGGTGAAGGGATGGCCAGCACATGGCGACTCACTGTTGCCAGCATTTTCGCCAAGGAGAGAACAGCTGTCAGTGTGCCGGGGGACCTTGATGTGTGGATCCCGAGTGGTAATTCCACCCAAGTTGAGAGATAGAGTGCTCAATGAGCTTCATGAGGGTCATCTGGGAGGGGTAAAAATGAAGAGCCTAGCCAGGGTGTTTGTGTGGTGGCTGGGAATTGATAAACAAATCGAGGATATGATCAAGAGATGCACAGGATGCCAGAAGGTCCAAAACGCTCCACCACAGGCCCCGCTACATCCATGGGAGTGGCCCTCATCTCCATGGCAACGGGTACACATTGATTTTGCTGGTCCATTTATGGACTCAATGTTCCTAATCGCTGTGGACGCCCATTCGAAATGGCCAGAGGTCATCAAAATGTCCTCCACCACCACGGAGAAAACTATTGCAGTCCTACGGACCATCTTCGCCAGGAATGGCTTGCCAGAACAGATTTGCTCCGACAATGGGCCACAGTTTGTGTCCGAGGATTTCCAGAGGTTTCTGAGGAATAATGGGGTGAAACATTACACATCTGCCCCATATCATCTAGCCACAAACGGATTGGCTGAGAGGTTTGTGCAGACCTTTAAAAAGGCCATAAATGCAATGCAGAATGATGACATACCACTACAACACAAGGTGGATAATTTCTTGTTTGCTTACCGGAATGCAACACATGCAGTCACCAACCAAGCTCCAGCCATAATGTTCTTCAACCGAAGGCTAAGATGTCACCTGGATTTGCTCAAACCAAACATAAGACGAGATGTTGAGGATAAGTAATTCCAGCACATAAACGAGAAGCCAACCAGGAGCTTCAAGATAGGGCAACCAGTCTTGGCCCGCGACTACCGAACAGAAAAATGGCAGCCAGGAACGGTATGCACACAGCAGGGACCACTAATGTACACAGTGGACGTTGGAGAGAGCATTGTGAGACACCATGCTGACCAGATTCTAGAGTCACAGGAACAAGCCAAACCCATACCACGAGCAGGTGCACCTGGTAATCAACCCGAAGTACAGATTGCGTCTACCTCAGAAGCAGTGGTATTGGAAGCTGACAAACCAACCAATGACAATGAGCCAGAATCAACTCTGCCGCAAGAACAGGATACTCGAGAAAGGCGCTATCCAGTCAGGATCAGGAAGCCTCCTCAAAGACTGAACTTATAAATGATTATTTCAGTTGATGTATATAGTACAGAGAAAATTGTAATTGTAATTAGTTATTATTTAGTTGTTAAAAGAATGTTATGTACTGTTTATCTAAAAGGGGAGGAATTGTTGTGTATGTACCTTTAAGAGAAGAACTGATTCTGTACTGCAGTACCGGCAGTGACCACCCCTGTATATAAAGCCATAGCAGGCTTCTGTATTTCAGTCTTAAGTTACCCTCTGTTCAGTAAATACCTGTTATTATTGTTCTCCTGCAGTCCGTGTATTATTTATACTTGGACACTACACTCGGGTTATGGCAGAGCTGGTAAATGATTATTTTGCATCATTCTATAGTCCTGTAGATGATGCTTATGTACCTTATATGTGCTTATGGGGGCATGACTCTGTATTGAATAGAAATATAAATATTAAAATAGATAGTAATGTCATCTTGGATAGATTAGGAAAGGTCGGTTTACTGTAGAGCAGCATAGACTTGGAAGGGACCTGATAGAGATCTATAAAATAGTTAAAGGGTTGGATAGTGCCCCTATTGATAGATTACTCCAGTTTAACAGATTGGGAAGATCCAGGACATGAGTTTAAACAATGTAATAGTAGGAATAGACTGGATGTTAGGCGGTGGTTCTTTTCCCCGAGAGTAGTGAGCCCCATTGCTAGCTGGTTTGGTGGGTGCTGACTCTGTGTGCCTTCAAAAGAGAGCTAGACTAGTTCTTGACTGGGGCAGACATTTCATCGTACTGAAGATAAGTTTCTTTATAGATAATACTGGGTCGATGTGATCTCCTGGATTAGTTTCGATTGCCTTTGAGGGTCGGAGAGGAATTTTCCAGGCTATTTTTTCCCCATATTGACCCTGTGTTTTCTCTCTGTTTTTCTGCTTTTCCCAGGAGAATATATGGCTGTGGTGGTGGTTGGCGGGGGGAGGGGGGTGGTTGGAGGTGGGGGGGCCGGTGGGGACAAGGGAGGAAGTGTTTAGCCACAATTCTCCGGCCATCATGAGTGTGGGGCTGGCTTGATGGACAAACTGGATCTTTTCCTGCCCATCGATTTTGTATGTTCATAGGTTCATAAAGAGGAAACGTTAGATGGTGATACCTTGGCAGCTTTTTTCAGCTGTGTAAACTTCTTCCTTGTTTACTCCCATGTCCTGCAGCACAATAATTCCCACCTTCCATTGTGCAAACTCCCAGTAGTAAGGAGGAAAGAACTTGCATTTGTATAGCGCCTATCACATCCTCAGATTGATTAAGAGGGGAAAAATAGAGTATGAGAGTAAACTTGCAAGGAACATAAAAGCGGAAGGTAAAAGCTTCTACAAGTACGTAAAAAGAAAAAGATAAGTGAAGACAAATGTAGGCCCCTTACAGTCAGAAACGGGAGAATTTATAATGGGGAACAAGGAAATGTCAGAGCAATTAAACAAGTACTTTGGTTCTGTCTTCACAGAAGAGGACACAAATAACTTGCCAGAAATGCTAGGGATCCAAGGGTTTCGTGAGAAGGAGGAATTAAAGGAAATTAGTATTAGTAAAAAAATAGTGCTGGAGAAATTAATGGGACTGAAAGCCGATAAATTCCCCAGGGCCTGATAATCGGCATCCCAGAGTACTAAAAGAGGTAGCCATGGAAATAGTGGATGCCTTGGTTGTCATCTTCCAAAATTCCAAAGATTATGGAACAGTTCCTGCAGATTGGAGGGTAACAAATGTAACCCCACTATGTAAAAAAGGAGGGAGAGAAAAGAGGGAACTATAGATCAGTTAGCCTTACATCAGTAGTAGGGAAAATGCTAGAGTCTATTATAAAAGATGTGATAGCAGGACACTTAGAAAATATCAACGGGATTAGACAAAGTCAACATGGGTTTATGAAAGGGAAATCATGTTTGACAAACCTACTGGAGTTTTTTGAGGATGTAACTGGTAGAATAGATAAGGGAGAATCAGTGGATGTGGTATATTTGGATTTTCAGAAGGCCATTGATAAAGTCCCACATAAGAGGTTAGTGTGCAAAATTAAACGACATAGGATTGGGGGTAATATACTGGCATGGATTGAAAATTGGTTAACAGACAGGAAACAGAGAGTAGGAATAAATGGGACTTTATCGGGGTGGCAGGCGGTGACTAGTGGGGTACCGCAAGGATCAATGCTTGGGCCCCAGCTATTCACAATATATATCAATGATTTGGATGAGGAAACCAAATGTAATATTTCCAAGTTTGCTGATGAGACGATTGTGGGATTGTGAGTTGTGAGGAGGATGCAAAGAAGCTTCAAGGCGAATTAGACAAGTTGAGTGAGTGGGCAAATACATGGCAGATGCAGTATAACGTGGATAAATGTGAAGTTATCCACTTCGGTAGGATAAACAGAAAGGTATGGATTGAAAATTGGTTAACAGACAGGAATGGTGATAGATTGGGAAATGTTGATGTACAAAGGAACCTGGGTGTCCTTGTACACCAGTCACTGAAAGCAAACGTGCAGGTACAGCAAGCAGTTAGGAAGGCAAATGGTATGTTGGCCTTCATTGCAAGAGGATTTGCGTACAGGAGTAAGGATGCCTTACTACAGTTATACAGGGCCTTGGTAAGACCACATCTAGAGTACTGTGTGCAGTTTTGGTCTCCTTACCTAAGAAAGGATATACTTGCCATAGAGGGAGTGCAGCGAAGGTTCACCAGACTGATTCCTGGGATGGCAGAACTGTCGTATGAGGAGAGATTGGGTCGACTAGGCCTGTATTCACTAGAGTTTAGAAGAATGAGAGGGGATCTCATTAAAACATATAAAATTCTGACAGAGCTAGACAGGCTGGATGCAGGGAGGATGTTTCCCCTGGCTGGGGTGTCTAGAACGAGAGGTCACAGTCGCAGGATACGGGGTAGGATGTTTAGGACTCAGATGAGGAGAAATTTCTTCACTCAGAGGGTGGTGAACCTGTGGAATTCTCTACCACAGAAGGCTGTGGAGGTCAAGTCACTGAATATATTTAAGAAGGAGATAGATAGATTTCTAGACACAAAAGGCATCAAGGGGTATAGGGCAAGAGCAGGAATATGATATTGAGTTGGAGGATCAGCCGTGATCATATTGAATGGCGGAGCAGGCTCAAAGGGCCAAATGGCCTACTCCTGCTACTATTTTTCTATGTTTCTATGTTTCTAGGACATCGTAAAGCACTTCACAACCAATGAATTACTTTTGAAGTGTAGTCACAGTTGTTTTGTAGGAAACCACGGCAGCCAATTTGTGCACTATAAGCTCCCACTAACAATAATGAGATAAATGAGCAGTTTATCTATTTTGGGGGTGTTGGTTGAGGGTGGCCAGGAGATAAGGAGCTCCGCCCTGTTCTTTTTCAAGCTCGCACAGAATAGCTAATTAGATGAGTTCCTGGAGGAATCAGCAGGAACAGCGATGCCAAAGCAGCCGGTTAGATGCTGACTGGTACTAACCACCATTCCTAGAAAATACGCCCTTATAATACATTCCCCTCTATGCTAAAGTACTTGGGCAAATAGATGCATAGGCTTAGAATAGAATTACAGTATGCAGACGACGCTTGCGTCTGCGCTCACTCAGAGGTCGAACTCCAAACCATCGTCAACACCTTCACTGAAGCGTACGAGAGCATGGGCCTTACAGTAAACATCCGTAAGATAAAGATCCTCTACCAACCTGCCCCCGCCACACAGTACTGCCCCCCGATTATAAAAAACCACGACAAGGCCTTGGACAACGTGGACCACTTTCCATACCTCGGGAGCCTACTGTCAACAAGGGCAGATGTCGATGATGAAGTCCAACACCGCCTTCAGTGTGCCAGTGCAGCCTTCGGTCTCCTGAGGAAGAGAGTGTTTGAAAACCAGGACCTCAAACCAGGCACTAAGCTCATGGTCTAAAGAGCAGCAGTGATACCCGCCCTGCTGTATGCCTCAGAGACATGGACCATGTACAGCAGGCACCTCAAAGCACTGGAGAGGTACCACCAACGCTGCCTCCGCAAGATCCTGCAAATCCATTGGCAGGATAGGCGCACCAATGTCAGTGTTCTCGCTCAGGCCAACATCCCCAGCATCGTAGCTTTGACCACGCTCGATCAGCTCCAATGGATGGGTTACATCATCCGCATGCCCGATATGAGACTCCCAAAACAAGCCCTCTACTCTGAGCTCCGACACGGCAAGAGAGCTCCAGGTGGGCAGAGGAAACGCTTCAAGGACACCCTCAAAGCTTCCTTGAAAAAGTGCAACATCCCCACTGACACCTGGGAATCCCTGGCTCAAGACCACACAAAGTGGAGGAGAAGCATCCTAGAAGGTGCCGAACACTCGGGCTGGATTTTGCCAGCCCTGGGGAGGCGGGTTTGGAGGTGGAACCACCGGGAAAATGGCAGAATTTGGGGGCGGGTGCCCAACCCGCCTCCATGCCATCTTGACAGGAGGCGGGTAGTCGACCCGTGCCGGGTCCCGCCTCCTCGAGGTGGGAAGTGGATTAATGCCAATTAACTGCCTGTTAACAGGTAGTTAACAGGCAGTTTTTTGGCTAATCTCTATTTTGAGTCCTGAAGTGTAGGCTTCCCGACGGCTCCGAATCTCGCCAGGGTCAGCGAGGCGGGCTGTCGGTCTGCGGGGGTCGGAGGGGCTGAGATGTCCAGTGTGCAGGTGAGTAATGGGTGCATGTGTGCAGAGGTAAGTGTGTGAGGTGTGTGTAAAGTGTTTTAATAAGTTTTACTTACCTTTACTTCTTCCTGCAGGCTTCCTCCCTTCAGGTCTCAGGAGTCCCTCAGTTCACCGGCACAGAAAGCAGAATGGCCGCTGAACTGTCAAAAGCTGCAGCCTTCTGCTTTCTGGTCAGGAAGGCTTTCTAATTGAGTCTTGAGTAAAGACACAACTTAGAAGACAGATTGTCAAACGATGACATTTCATCTGTCAATAGCTCTTGACAGATGAAACGGCACTCGCTGACGTCACCTGTAACTGGCTTTCCCTTAATTGGCCTGCTAAGCTCGCTGGGCGGGCTTAACTAGGTCAATCTAGGGAAAATAGCGTGGGTTGGCCACAAGTCGATGGATGCGGGACTAAAACCCAACAAGTGGGAGTCCCGCCTCCAAAAGCTCCCCATTGACAAAATCCAGCCCATCGAGTCTCTTCGCCGGCAGCAAGTGGAAGCCACGCGCAGGCAGCGCAAGGAGCGCATGTCAACCCAAGCATCCCACCCACCCGCCCCTTCAACCACCGTCTGCCCCACCTGTGACAGAGACTGTGGGTCCCGCATTGGACTCATCAGTCACCTGAGAACTCATTTTTAATGTGGAAGCAAGTCATCCTCAGTTCCGAGAGACTGCCTAAGAAGAAGAAGAAAGCTTAGTTGTTAAAATAGAATGTATTTGACTTGTTACTCCTTTTCAATTATGATTTTTTTTTTACTAGTTTTACCTTGTACAATAGAGCACAGCAGATAGGTAAGTGAAAATACAGCCTCTATGGAAATGACCTGTGTGGTAGCTTTGATAATTCGTGCATAGTTATTATGAACTGCCTCATTGCTATTGAGAATCATATCATATTCACTGCAAAGGCTTTCACAGTTGATCTGTCCAATGTTACTAAGTTGCTGCTAATGCAAAATAAATAAGTAAGCATTGTAGCACCCAGTTGATACTGGATTAGTTAATAGCTGCTAGCTTTAGATCAAGGTCCAGAAACAAAAAGGAACCCCTGCCCATATTAAAGCTTTGAATTACATAGTATTACATAGGATATACAGCACAGAAACAGGTCATTTTGCCCAACCAGTCTATGCCGATGTTTATGCTCTACGAGAGCCACCTCCCGCCTATCCTCATGTAACTATCAGCATAACCCTCTATTCCCTTCTCCCTCATATGCTTATCTAATCGCCCCTTAAATTCATCTATACTATTCACTTCAACCACTCCCTGTGTTAGTGAGTTCCACATTCTCACCACTCTCTGGGTAAAGAAGTTTCTTCTGAATTCCCTATTTGAATTTTTGTTGACTATCTTATATTGATGGCCTCTCGTTTTGCTCTTCCCCACGAGTCTGTATCTACTCGATTCAAAACCTTTCATGAAAGATACCCAGGCTGTTCATCCTTTCCTGATAGGTGTACCCTCACATTTCTGGTATCATCCTTGTAAATCTTCTCTGCACCCTCTCCAGTGCCTCTATATCCTTTTTATAATATGGCAACCAGAATTGCACACAGTACTCCAAGTGTGGTCTAACCAATATTCAATACAAGTTTAGCATAACTTCCCTACTTTTCAATCTATCCCTCTAGAGAGAAGCACTAGAGCTTGGTTTGCTTTTTTTTATGGCCTTGCGAATCTGTGTCACTACTTTTAGTGATTTGTGTATTTGTACTCCAAGATCCCTTTGCTCCTCTACCCCATTTAGATTCTTATTTTCCAAGTTATATGTGACAGCTTTGAATTTGCTGATTTATCTGTGGTTGAAGGTCGCTCAGTGCTAATGCAGCCTCTGCCTGAGCTGCTGGGTCTTCTCGAAGGTCCGAGGTTTAAATTAAAACAAGGAATGCTCCCAGTATATGTTAGAATGCCTCCAGGGAAACCTGGCAGGGCAAGTTTTGATGGCTGGTGTTTCAATAAGGGGCGCGGTTTCCATCCCTGGAATTTCAGTGGCAGAGAATGTACCCAATCGCCAACAATCTCACAGCAGAGTATTCAACCAATCACTGCTGGTCTGGGGTGGGTACGCAACATTCCAATAGCGGAAATCTTGCCAATCTCAGTGAGCTAGGCAGGCGAGGTAGCCTCAGTGATCCTGGCTCCAATCCGAGCTAAGCATTCTATCCTCAGTAGTAATCCTAATGGGAGAGTGGGAAGGCATCCACTTTCCCTGACAGAGAAGGGAATATTGTGAATCTTCCTGCCAATGATTGGGCTTGGTATTCAGCTGCAAATACCAGAACTTCAGCGGCCCAAATGCAAGAAGACCATAAATGCTCATCCCTAACCTAGCATAATAGAATGCCAGTCCCCAGGGGTGAAACACAGGTAACAAACGAAACAGAATAATATTTCCCTGACATTGATTTACTGAAACACTTGTCAGCGAGATCTAGACAAAAAATTGCTGCTGTACTTTCCCAGCTGGTCGATGATGAAGATGTCCTGACTGAAGTGTGCAGTGATGCTTATCAAATGATGTTATGGGCAACTAAATTCTATTCTTTACCTTCCTTCTTAAATCTGGCTGAGCTGTTGCCTTGTTATGACAGCTGAGAGCAATCTGTCAACACTGAAATGCATGAAGAGTGCATTTTAGTGACCTAACAACACATCTCCATGATAATCAGATGTCAGGGTGCTTTATTAATTCAGACTGACCTATGCAACCTGTGATTGCTGCCTTTAAAATCCATTACCTACACTCGTGTATCAAGAAGAAGAAAAGTCACCTGCAGTAGCCAATCATTAAATCCCAAGCAGAAAAGGCAGCACTGTGACTTATTCCAGACACATTCATCCCACAAATTCTACTCTGGAAATTTCACAGTACTCATTGAAAATTGCAGTAACTGAACTTCTCTGATTGATCAATGAGTATCTGAGTCGTACAAACCAGTGTGAGTTCTTTTGGAGCGATCAATAAACAAAAACTGTAACTTAACAAAAATACATCAAATTAAACTTAATAAATTAAATTAAGATTTGGTTGTCCGGGGGTGATGAAGCACTCCAGTCCCTGCGGTGCCCACCGGTCGCGGAAGGCCTCGAGCGTGCCGGCGGACACCGCGTGCTCCATCTCCAGAGCCACCCGGGCGCGAACGTGGCCGGGGAAGAGAGGCAGGCAGTCGGGCCGAACGACCCCCTCGACCGCTCGCTGCCTGGACCAGTTGATGGCCACTTTGGCCAGGCCCAGGAGCAGTCCCACGAGGAGGTCCCCCGACCTGCCCGCTCCCCTCCGCACTGGGTGACCAAAGATCAGGAGCGTGGGACGGAAGTGCAGCCAAAAAATCAAGGAGCAGCCCCTTCAAATAATGGAAATGGGGCTGCAACCTCTCACACTCTATATAAACGTGGAACACGGACTCCTCCAGGCCGCAGAAAAATCAGATGGCCTGGGAGTGCGTGAACCTACTTAAAACTTTATTGCACGGGACGGCTGCGTGCAACACCCTCCAGGTCAAGTCCCCAATAGATAAAGGGAGGACTCCCACGTAGAGAGCCCCCCATTGGGGACCCTTGCCTCCGCCGGACGGCAAGATGGTGCGCCAAGGCGTGTCTGGATGGCAAACGAAGATGGCAAAATGGAGGATGTGCAAGAGCAGCCCGTACAGGAAACCCCTCTGCACAGAATGAAAAAGCACAGAGGGCATTTCCCCGAGACGGCTCAAGTTGTGAGGCTCTGGCTGCCGAGAGGGGTTTCGGGGCCGGGCGCCGATGAGGAATTCCATCCGAACGGGGGACAGTTCAGACGGGATCGCCCCACGCGCTTGAGCCGCCTCGATACACCTAGTGGAGTCAGGGCCCAGTGCCACTTTCAGCGACTCCAAACCAGTGTGATCTCGGGTTTAAATCTCAGTCCGTGCTGAGTCAGCTGACCTCAGCATGAACAGAGCTCCAAGTGATACATGGGCCAGGAACTTCCACTCCTGGTCGCCATGGAGTGACACCTGCTAAAAGTGCACATCTGCACGGTTTCCTGATGTCCAGGGTTGCTACAGGTTAAGCAGCACATGGAAGTTAACTTAAGAATCCCAGTAAGAAGATTCCTTGCACAACATGTGGTTCTCAATCATTTTCGGAGGCTTTTATTTGCTGCTGTCACTCAGATGTTTCAGCGATTTTGTTTCCCTGCTGTGCAGCCTGGATTGCTGCAGCGTGTTTCATGTTGCATAACTCTGCCCTGCAAAGAAGCATTGTGACTGAGAGCCCGAAGGAGAAAGACTCCATGCTGCAGCAAGCGGACCGGCATGAACAGCAGGAGTAGCCTGAAGGGGCTACAAAAGAGAACTAGTTATTGGCTGTGAGAGTAGGAGACCGTCTCCTAACAGTGATTGCATTAACATTATCCCCATGCTCTCCACTAATTTGCCTTCAGCCTTAACTCTTCCACAAGCCAGCTAAAAACTCAAATTCCTGCCAGCTACTAAAACATGAACCAAAGCTCTAGAAATAATGCTGTCTGCACAAAGTCTTGGTGTGGAGATGCCGGTGTTGGACTGGGGTGGGCAAACCGGCAACACCGGCAGCTCCACACCATGGCTACTATCGACACCACAAACTGTCGGCTCAAAGTGGAGAGGATCTCCAAGAAGATCGCGCACATCGACACAGACATCAAGTTTCTACAGAGATGCAAGAAAGCAGACAAGATCCCGAAAGGACTACAGATCACGAACCCACTCAAGTCGACCTACAACACAGACTGCGCTGAGAGACTCTGTATTCGTACCTCTCGCACACTCCTCAACCATCTCGTTCACCAGCTCTACAGCAGACGCCGCAACCTCGAAACCGAGATAGAGTCCATGTTCTCAGCGTGTACTCAGGACACAGCAGACCAGCTATGGGACACCGCCAAACAGACGAGGCAACGGAACTACACTGCCTACATGCACACCAAGAACAGGAACTTGAGAAACTCGGCATCACCACCAGCAGCAACCAAGCCTCCCCCGGTACCACAGTTGAAACCACAGGGAAGTCCATCGTCAACTTGTCCGAACACACCCTTCAACCAGATGAAATTGAAGTTCTCAGCCGAGGGCTCAATTTCTGCCCCACCACCAAAATGGACCCCATCGGTCTCGCGGCAGACACAGAGGAATTCATCAGGAGAATGAGGCTCCGAAAATTCTTCCACAAATCCCAAGATGTCAGCAGCAAACCCAATGAGACAACCAATGATCCAGAACAGCATACAGAGGGATCCGCAGTGCAGCAACCGAAGAAGAAAGAGTCAAATTGGACCCCTCCAGAGGGTCGCTGCCCTAAGCTTGACATGTATGCTCAAGCTGTCAGGAGATGCATCAACACCAGATTCATCAGCCGCACTCACAAGACAGTCCAGAATGTCACCCGAGCACAACGCAACGCCATCCACGCTCTCAAGACCAACTGCAACATCGTCATCAAACCAGTAGACAAAGGAGGAGCCATCATCATACAGAACAGAACGGACTATTGCAAAGAAGCATACCGACAACTGGACAACCAGGAACACTACAGACAGTTACCCGCCGATCCGACCAAAGAACACACCCGCCAACTCAACAGACTGATCAAGACCTTCGATCCAGACCTTCAAAGCATCCTACATGCTCTCATCCCACGTACTCCCCGTGTGGGAGACTTCTACTGCCTCTCAAAGATACACAAAGCCAACACACCCGGACGTCCTATCGTATCAGGCAACGGAACCCTGTGTGAGAACCTCTCTGGATACGTCGAGGGCATCATGAAACCCATCGTACAGGGAACCCCCAGCTTCTGTCGTGAGACTACAGACTTCTTACAGAAACTCAGCACCCACGGACCAGTTAAACCAGGAACACTCCTTGCCACGATAGACGTCTCGGCACTCTACACCAGTATCCCCCACGATGACGGCATCGCTGCGACAGCCTCAGTACTCAACACCAACAACAGCCAATCTCCAGACGCCATCCTACAACTCATCCACTTCATCCTTGACCACAATGTCTTCACCTTCGACAACCAGTTCTTTACCCAAACACACGGAACAGCCATGGGGACCAAATTCACACCCCAATACACCAACATCTTCATGCACAAGTTCGAGCAGACTTCTTCGCTGCACAGGACCTCCAATCAATGCTATACACCAGATACATCGACGACATTTTCTTCCTATGGACCCACAGCGAAGAATCACTGAAAAGACTACACAATAACATCAACAAGTTCCATCCCACCATCAAACTCACCATGGACTACTCCTCAGAATCGGTTTCATTCTTGGACACACGAATCTCCATCAAAGACGGACACCTCAGCACTTCACTCTACTGCAAGCCCACGGACAACCTCAGGATGCTCCACTTCTCCAGCTTCCACCCTAACTACGTTAAAGAAGCCATCCCCTATGGAGAAGCCCTGCGAATACACAGGATCTGCTCAGACGAGGAGGAACGCGATGGACACCTACAGACGCTGAAAGATGCCCTCGTAAGAACGGGATATGACGCTCGACTCGTCGATCGACAGTTCCGACGGGCCACAGCAAAAAATCACATAGACCTCCTCAGAAGACAAACACGGGACACAACCAACAGATTACCCTTCGTCGTCCAGTACTTCCCCGGAGCAGAGAAACTACGCCATGTTCTTCGCAGCCTTCAACATGTCATCGATGATGACGAACACCTTGCTAAGGCCATCCCCACGCCTCCACTACTCACCTTCAAACAGCCGCCTAACCTCAAACAGACCATCGTTCACAGCAAATTACCCAGCTTTCAGGAGAACAGTGACCATGACACCACACAACCCTGCCACGGCAACCTCTGCAAGACATGCCAGATCATCAACACAGATACCATCATCACACGTGAGGACACCACCCACCAGGTACATGGTACATACTCATGTGACTCGGCCAACGTTGTCTACCTCATACGTTGCAGGAAAGGATGCCCCGGAGCATGGTACATCGGCGAGACCATGCAGACACTGCGACAACGGATGAACAGACACTGCACAACAATCGCCAGGCAGGAGTGTTCCCTCCCAGTCGGGGAACACTTCAGCAGTCAAGGACATTCAGCCTCTGATCTTCGGGTAAGCATTCTCCAAGGTGGCCTTCGAGACACACGACAACGCAAAATCGTAGAGCAGAAACTGATAGCCAAGTTCCGCACTCATGAGGGCAGCCTCAACTGAGATCTTGGGTTCATGTCACACTACATGTAACCCCACCTGACGTCGGGTCACCCAGACTCGAGTCGTCATTGGCTTGTTCTCTCTATACAGATGCGGCCGGACCTGCTGTGATTTCCAGCAAAAAAAAATTTTTGTTTGTTTTTCACGCAGATCCCAGCATCTGCAACATTTGACCCCTTGTGACCCCACCTCATTGTTCTTTGATGTAATGTTTTCCTGACTAACCTGTTTGGACACCATTCACATCTTTGATCGCTGTGATTATCTCTCTGCCGAGGTGTGATAAATGGCAGTTAGAAAGATTACCTGTAATCATCTGGCATTATTCTCTGACTATATAAGCTGTGTCTTTATGCATCTCTCCACTTCACCTGACGAAGGAGCAGCGCTCCGAAAGCTTGTGATTTCAAATAAAACTGTTGGACTATAACCTGGTGTTGTGTAACTTCTTACATTTGCACAAAGTCTAACTGCACTGCAACCAACTTTTTTATTACACTAGACTTGAAACATTTGCCCTTCGCTGATTCCCCTGGGTGACAGTGTGTGATGTATGTCCACCTACGCCTAATGTGGTGCCATCTCTGTGTGCTATATTAAGGGAAGGAGCTCTTAAAGTAACTGGTTGCTTGGTGTCCTGAAGAGCCCCTTGAGCTGGAGGTGACCTTTAGCCCTGTGACAGCTGGACTGGGAGGAAGGGCTGGCAGGAGGGTACAGATGCATTGCCGTTCTGAGAAGCAGCATCATCATCCGTGCCCCAACTACTGGACACTCCCTCACCGTGGCCACTGATTGGGATGAGCACAGGCCTAATTGCAACAATGCCATCAGTGAGGTCTTACCTCGTAGTTCTCTCCAGCTGATCCCCAATCCCAACCCAATTAGTAAAGATAGGCCATTCTATTCTGGAACCCTAGGGTCATTGTGGGAGGAGTAGTGTGACATATTAGATGAGATAAACATAGTGAGAGAGGAAGTATTACGGGGTTTAGCATCTTTGAAAGCAGATAACTCACCAGGCCCGGATGAAATGTATCCCAGGCTGTTAAGAGAAGCAAGGGAGGAAATAGCGAAGGCTCTGACCATCATTTTTCAATCCTCTCTGGCTACTAGCTTGGTGCCAGAGGACTGGAGGACTGCTAACATTGTACCATTGTTTAAAAAGGGAGAAAGGGATAGTCCGAGTAATTATCGGCCAGTCAGCCTAAACTTGGTGGTGGGAAAATTATTGGAGAAAATGCAGAGGGACAGTATTAATCATCATTTAGAAAGGCACGGATTAATCAAGAACAGTCAGCATGGATTTGTTAAGGGAAGGTCATGCCTGACTAACTTGATTGAATTTTTTGAAGAGGTAACAAGGAGAGTTGATGAGGGTAGTGCATTTGATTTGCGTAGGATCTGGAATGCACTGCCTGAAAGGGTGGTGGAGGTGGACTCAATTGTGGCTTTCAAAAGGGAATTGGATAAGTACCTGAAGGAAAAGAAATTGCAGGGCTAAGGGGAAAGGGCGGGGGAGTGGGACTAGCTGAAGTGCTCTTACAGAGAGCCTGCATGGGCTCAACAGGCCGAATGGCCTCCTTCTGTGCTGTAACCATTCTATGATTCTATGTTGTCTGAATGGATTTTAGCAAGGCTTTTGAGAAGGTCCCACATGGCACACTGATCAGAAAAGTAAAAGCCCATGGGATTCAAGGGAAAGTGGCAAGTTGGATCCAAAATTGGCACAGTGGCAGAAAGCAAAGCGTAATGATCGACGGATGTTTTTGTGACTGGAAAGTTGTTTCCAGTGGGGTTCTGCAGGGCTCAGTACTAGGTCCTTTGCTTTTTGTGGTCTACATCAATGATTTAGACTTCAATGTAAGGGGAATGATTAAGAAGCTTGCAGATGATACAAAAATTGGCCATGTGTTTGATAGTGAGGAAGAAAGCTGTAGACTGCAGGAAGATATCAATGGACTGGTCAAGTGGGCAGAAAAGTGGCAAATGGAATTCAATCCGGCCAACTGTGAGGTAATGCATTTGGGGAGGGCTTACAAGGCAAAGTAATACACAATAAATGGTAGGATACTGAGAAGTGTAGAGGAACAGAGTGGCTTGGGATTGCAAGTCCATAGATCCCTAAAAGTATCAGGACAGGCAGATAAGGTGGTTAAAAAGGCATATGGGATACTTACCTTTATTAGCCGAGGCATAAAATATAAGAGCAGGGAGGCTACGCTTGAACTGTATAAAGCATTAGTTAGGCCACAGCTCTGGTCACCACATTACAGGAAAGATGTGATTGCACTAGAGAGGGTATTCTGTGGCAAGTGTCTCACCTCCTGACTCCCCAAAGCCTTTCCACTATCTAGAAGGCACAGGTAAGAAGTGTGATGGAATACTCTCCACTTGCCTGGATGAGTGCAGCCCCAACAACACTCAAGAAGCTCAACACCATCCAGGGTAAAGCAGCCCGTTTGATTGGCACCCCGTCCTCTGCAGTGTGTATCATCTACAAGATGCACTGCAGCCACGGTACGCTAAGACTTCTTCGGCAGCACCTCCCAAACCCGCGACCTCTTCCACCTAGAAGGACAAGGGCAGCAGGCGCAGGGGAACACCACCACCTCCAAGTTCCCCTCCAAGTCACACACCATCCTGATTTAAAAGTATATCGCCGCTCCTTCATCGTCGCTGGGTCAAAATCCTGGAACTCTCTACCTAACAGCACTGTGGCAGAACCTTCACTACACGGACTGCAGTGGTTCAAGAAGGCGGCTCACCACTACCTTCTCAAGGACAACTAGGGATGGGCAATAAATGTTAGCCTTGCCAGCGATGCCCAGATCCCATAAGCAAATTTAAAAATGTTTTAACAAAAGGTCCCTCTGCAGCCTTCTTCTCCCAAAAGGCTTTGGATGCCAGGAATCAGTTGAAATTTTCAAGACTCAGATCAATAGATTTTTGTTAGGTAAGGATTATGGAGTAATGGCGAGTATATGGAGTTGAGGTACAGATCAGCCATTATCTGATTGAATGGTGGTACAGGCATGAGAGGCTGAATGGCCTCTTCTTCTTGTTCCTATGTTCATCCTCATACGGGGGTTGGGGAGGGGGATGGGTGGTAACAGAACAAACATTAGAATGTCCTCCACCTGTGCACAAGCTCTGACTTATTAGGAGCTTTCTTCTCTTGGAACCAGAGTTAACAAATGAGAGGCATTAGTTGTTATGATCATGTACAGTGATAGCCAGGTGTGAGCAGCTTCATTACCTGAGAAGACTACTCTGGGTTGAATGCATGCAAGGTGTGAGTGAAGGTGCAGATCCAGAGGAAGGCAAGTAATGCTAAGTGAACCTTTTCATTCAATGGGCATTAATAGCAAGGTCTGAGAGTACTTTAAGACTTTGTGGGTGGAAGTGATTAGGGTTAGGGTTAGGGTTAGTGTATGAATTAGTACACTGAATAATTGAAGGCAGGGGTAGCTTCCCCTACCTTGCCTGACCTGGGAAGGTCATTAAACTTTTCCAGCATCTGCCAGTCTCGAGAAACTCACCAGGGTTATCTTGCATGCTCCATCCCAAACAGAACCCCGTATCCTGTGCCTCAGTTCCTCCAGCAGAATGTTTGTGGCCTGTTCTGAAAAAGGATTCTTCTCTGCACTACAGAATGCCTTTCAGCCTGTGAACTCCAGAGAAGCTTGCAGCCTTCAAAGCTCAGAAATCAGCAGGGCTGCCCCTTTAAGATACTGCAGCTGCAACTGATTTATTTTGCTTCGCTGGACAAGCTCCCAATGCTGGTCTATTTCATGACTTGTAGCTCACCTCCATTATGCAAATACTGCAGAAGGTCAGTGCGATATAAACAGAGGGTTTATTTTTAATTTGTTCATGGGATGTGGGCATCGCTGTCAAGGCCAGCATTTATTGCCCATCCCTAATTGCCCTTGAGAAGGTGGTGGTGAGCCAGGTGTAAGTAGCTGTGGTGGTGAGCCACATTCTTGAACTGCTGCAGTCTATGTGGTGATACTTCTTTATAGCGATTTGGAACAACTGAGTGGCTTGCTAGGCCATTTCAGAGGGCAGTTAAGAGTCAACCACATTGTTGTGCGTCTGGAGTCACATATAGTGCAGAACTAGTAAGGATGGCAGATTTCATAAGAACATAAGAGATAGGAGCAGGAATAGGCCATTCGGCCCCTCGAGCCTGCTCCGCCATTCAATAAGTTCATGGCTGATCTTCTACCTCATCTCCACTTTCCTGCACTATCCCATTTTCCTTCATTCCCTTAATATTTAAAAATCTATTGATCTCTGTCTTGAATATACTCATCCTCTGAGCCTCCACAGCCCTCTGGGGTAGAGAATTCCAATGATTCAACACCCTCTGAGTGAAGAAATTTTTCCTCATCTCAGTCCTAAATGACTGACCTGTTATTCTGAGACTGTGACCCCTGGTTCTAGACTCCCCAGCCAGGGGAAACGTCCTCCCTGCATCTACCCTGTCAAAATTTTGTATGTTTCAATGAGATCACCTCTTATTCTTCTAAACTCCAGAGAATATAGGCCTAGCCTACTCAATCTCTCCTCATAGGTCAATCCCCCTATCCCAGGAACCAGTCTGATGAACCTTCGTTGCATTTCCTTCCCTCGTGAGCATTAGTGAACCAGATGGGTTTTTACAACAATCCAGGAGTTTCATGGTTACCATTACTGACACTAGCTTTTTAATTCCAGATTTATTATTTAAATAACTGAATTTAAATTCCCCAGTAGTGGGATTTGAACTCCTGCTGCCAGATCAGTAGTCCAGGACCATCTGGATTACTAGTCCAGTAACATAACCGCTATGCTAACATACCCATTTCAGCATGATATAAACAGATTCACCGCTCCATTCCCACTCGGACCTCACCGTCCTTGGCCTCTTGTATTGTTCCACGGAAGCTCAACGTAAACTCGAGGAACAGCACCTCATCTTCCGATTAGGCAGTCTGCAGCCTTCCGGACTCAATATCGAGTTCAACAATTTCAGATCATAAGCTCGGCGCCCATTTCATTTCCTCTTGTAATTGTTCCACTCCTTTCCCCCCCCCCTTTCCTTTTGTTTCTCTCTCACACCTGGCAGCTATCTTTTGCCCTGCCAGTACACTTTACACCCAATCCCAGCCTATTACCATCTCGTCTAGCTTCTAATCTCTTTTACTTCTTTTGTTTCTTTTATTCGTTTGTCCGATCGCAGCCCTGCCTTCGATCTAGTTTCTTTTCTTTCCAGTTTTGAAGAAGGGTCCAACCCGAAACGTCAACTCAAATTTCTCTCCACGGATGTTGCCTGACCTGCTGAGTTTTTCCAGCATTTTCTGTTGTTATTTCGGATTTCCAACATCTGCAGTATTTTGCTATCATAAACAGAGGGTCAGTGTGTTATAAACAGAGGGTCAGTACAATACAATGATCCTCCTTGCACCACCCACCTCTGTTCAGGATTATGCCGTCAGAAAATTGGAGTACTGTGTACAGTTCTGGTCGCCATATTCTAAAAAGGATATAGAGGCCCTGGAGAAGGTGCAAAAAAGATTTACAAGTATGATACCAGATCTGTGAAGTTATACCTATCAGGAAAGGATAAACAGCCTGGGTCTCTTTTCTCTTGAAAAGAGAAGGCTGAGGGGTGACCTAATAGACATATTTAAAATTATGAAATGTTTTGATAGAGTAGACAGAGAATGTTTCCACTTGTGGGGAAGAGCAAAACTAAAGGCCATCAATATAAGATAGTCACCAAAAAATCAAATAGGGAGTTCAGAAGAAACTTCTTTACCCAGAGAGTGGTGAGAATGTGGAACTCGCTCCCACGAGGAGTAGTTGAGGTGAATAGTATAGATGCATTTAAGAGAAAACTTGATAAGTTTATGAGGGAGAAGGGAATAAAGACATATGTTGCTAAAGTTCGATCAGGAAGGATGGGAGCGGCTCGAGTGGAGCATAAACGCCAGCATGGATTGGTTGGGCCGAATGGTCTGTTTCTGTGCTGTATATTCTATGTCATCCTGTGTAAAATCTGGGTCTCACACATAAATAACAGCCACTTGAACAAAATATCTGAGTGTGGGTGGTATTCGTGGAATTGTACCTCAGTAAAGAGCCAACACCTTCAGGAGAGGAGAGACATGCCAGAGAAAATTATTGAGGAATAAAAACTACAACATATCAATCTCTCTTAGCAAAAGCAAAGATTTTCTGTTCCTTACCAGAAGGTCTCATCAAGATTTCTACTTCTCATCCTCAATATTTAGAGAATAATTTATATATATAGTATATATATATGTTAATGTACATGTAGATAATTAATATGCACAACACTGTGTGTGCAATATACATTCTATACAGATAATGAATACATTTTGTATTCCACATATGCAAGCTGACAGCCCAACAGACAATACATTCACTTGAGCCAATGGCAGTGCAGAAAGAAATTAAACAGCTGTTGTGGGCTCTCACTATTGTTAAGTATTGACTGTCTCCATTGCAGTACCCCTCACCATGACTGATCTGAAGCAGTCCGAAGTGTGAACGGAACAAAAGGAAACTGCCATTTACAGTAGAGATCAATCTGGAATCTTGTGTCTAGGGAGGTAATGAGATACTTAATTTACATCTGGTATTGTTTCATATAAAGTGACTCATTTAAAAAAAACACAGGCACAGCTTGGCCACAACACTGCTAAATATATCATTAACTCTTAGCTTACTTCAGAGATATTACTGGGTAAAGCCACCAATCCAGCATTCGCAAAGAGAGCCACGCTCAAAGGGAAAGTGGTTTTGAGCAAAGGGTTTGCAACCTATTTGCTTCTGAGGCCCCCCTCCCGTGTTATAAAAATTCCACAGATCCCCTATAACACAACACAAGTATGTGCTCTGTATAAAAATTAGTTATACAATTAAACATATGTATTTATTATTATTTTTATTTTATTGAATTAATGTAGAGTATTAGTGAAGCTGGTAGGTTGGCGCTGAGGTGACTAGAGTTATCATAAAGTTGAGACTGTCTCCAAGGTTGGTAGAACTCTGCTTAAGTTAGTAGACTGTTGCTGAGGTTGGTATAGTTATACTGAAGTTAATAGACCACCACTGAGGTTAGTAAACTGTCACTGAGGTTAGTAAAGGTAACTAAGGTTGGTAAAGTGTCACTGGAGCAGATAGAGTGCTGATGAGACTGATGGTGTTGAGGGCCGTACCAGCTCTCGCTTCACCCCTTGTCCATTACTAACGAGATGAGCAGACTGTGCCCGCTGAGACTAGACAGCGTCTACTTGAAAACCCAGCAGACCAAGGACCATGAGCCTCTGGGGCCAAGAGGCAATTTCCGGTTCCTCACATACTGTGCGAGACCGGGGCCAGGGACTAAAGTGATACTGTGCTGGTGTCGATTGGTGACTCAGGGCTGGAAGGTAAAACTTTGTGCCCTGGATACCCTTTGGGGATCGGCATTAAATCAACTTTAACAGCTATAGGAATTTATTATTTTTGGTGGACCCCTTGAAACCTTCTCGCGGACCCCTGGTTGAGAATCCCTGGGTGAGAGAATTGGTGCCAGTGTTTTAGCCCTATCTCCAGCCCGCATTCCCTTTAAGCTCGCTAGGAAAATGGGGGTCAGTGAAGTGAGAGCATAAGAAACTTTTTGGAACAGGAAAATGTCATTAGGCCCATCAAGATGTCCCCACTTTCGTGGATCAAATCCATCTGTAAGCCTTTTCATCGTGGTGTTGAAATTATCGTGTGTGTTACTTTAACAAAGTTGTTAACCTCTCAGTTTAAACAGTACACAGAGGAGTTTCAACCTCCATATGCCTCGATTCTTTATCACTCAAGAAACACCAAAATTGTCCCTGAAACCCATTTATAATGCCCAATCCAATGTCCTATCCTGGTAACTTATTTCACAACTGCATTAACATTGGGGTAAAAGATTCCAACTGACTTCCTTTCTTATTCATTTTCAACCTTCATTAATGCTCTTTGAACACTTACCCACAGCGAACAGTTGAATTATAACACTTGATTTCAATTTTATCCAGGGACCTTCTTTCTGATGCTGCAGAATTAGGTAGCAGCAGATCAAAGGATAGGCATCCACGATAGCTGTAGGGGCTGGTGTGGTTGGCGCGTGCACCCAGTCAGTTATGCCCCTGACTGTTTGTGAGCAGTTCGAATCGCTCCCACGCCCCTGGGTTCAAGACACAGGACTTAGGTACAGGCGGCGATACAAAACAGACTCGAGTAGACAAATGGTATTGATGTGAGAAAACCAAGATTTTATTGAGAAATTAACACAATCTTATGAGAAGATAATAGTATAAAATTATAGGCAAATACAAAATAACTATACTTATACAGGGAATGGGGAACACACGGCACATCGAGGGAAAACAACTATCTTAACAGTCCCCTTATCCTTATCCCACCCCTTATACCTAACTAGATTAAGCTATGAGGGGCCAGAATTCACGCTCACCAATCCAAAATAAAGCCAACTGTTAACGAGTGCGAGTTTTGAAGTCTGGTCTCTGGTCCTTCTAGGTACCCTGTCGCCACGTGGTCTTCAGGGGCGCGGCGCTGGGTCTGCTACTGCGACACACCTTCTCCCCTCCGCTGCCGTCGTCGTCTCATCGCGATGGGTTCTCCTCCTCTTCTCCCTCGGGCGGTCGCCGGCAGCACCGTTGTGCCTGTAGGGCAGTTGACAGTTTTAACTGCCTAGATTTTCCTACCCAAGCCTAAGAACGCCAATCTATTCGTCGTGGCGTGGCCACCTGCGTTTTTGCAGTGTTCAATGAGATGCTTATCTTCCCAAGTGCCAGCTTATAACTAGGCGCTGGGTTTTCTTATCAATATGGTTTTCGCTGCTCTGCTCTGCCCTTATCAAGTTACTATCATCTTCTTCGTCTCTACTCGTCTCGTCTCGTCGGACTACTATACAAGTCCTGGGCTACCTGCTCAACTTCGTCTCGCCCCTTCCTGCGGCCTGGGCATCCTGGATGGCTATGGACTTGGGTCTCGTTTCCCTTCCCTGCAGTTGGTATGGTGTAACTGGCTACTGAAAATCTGCTACGGGGAGAGAACCCGCCATGAGGCCAGGGCACGAGTACGAGCGGCAGCCCAAAAGGCCGGAGCCACGAGAACAGAGCAGGAGCCAAGAAGAGCAAGAGAGATATTGCTACCCGGGGCCTTCAGTTATATTCCTCACGAAAACCCTTATCTGCGCGCCAAATCAGGTTAGTTCATTGTCCCAATCTTGGCGGGCTAGTTTAAATAATAGTAGCAATCTAAACTAACTGTTTTTAGATGGCCATTGATCGCACCTACTGGCCTGATGTCTGAGCTGTATTGTTTTTAATGCATCTTAATCGGCCTGTCCAGCCTCGATGGCTTCCTTAAGCTGTTTCCGATTATTTTTGCAAACAACTTGATGGCCTCAAGTATAGGCCTAACTGGTTTTGATCTGTCTACAATTTGGCTTAATGCAGATCAAAGGATAGGCATCCACGATAGCTGTAGGGGCTGGTGTGGTTGGCGCGTGCACCCAGTCAGTTATGCCCCTGACTGTTTGTGAGCGGTTCGAATCGCTCCCACACCCCTGGGTTCTAGACACCGGACTTAGGTACAGGCGGCGATACAGAAAAGAATCGAGTAGACAGGTGGTTTTGATGTGAGAAAACCAAGATTTTATTGAGAAATTAACACAATCTTATGAGAAGTTACTAGTATAAAATTACAGGCAAATACAAAATAACTATACTTATACAGGGAATGGGGAACACACGGCACATCGAGGGAAAACAACTATCTTAACAGTCCCCTTATCCTTATCCCACCCCTTATACCTAACTAGATTAAGCTATGAAGGGCCAGAATTCACGCTCACCAATCCAAAATAAAGCCAACTGTTAACGAGTGCGAGTTTTGAAGTCTGGTCTCTGGTCCTTCTAGGTACCCTGTCGCCACGTGGTCTTCAGGGGCGCGGTGCTGGGTCTGCTACTGCGACACACCTTCTCCCCTCCACTGCCGTCGTCGTCTTGTCGCGATGGGTTCTCCTCTTCTTCTCCCTCGTGCGGTCGTCAGCGGCACCGTTGTGCCTGCAGGGCAGTTGACAGTTTTAACTGCCTAGATTTTCCTACCCAAGCTTTAGAACACCAGTCTATTCGTCGTGGCGTGGCCACCTGTGTTTTCGCAGTGTTCAACGAGATGCTTATCTTCCCAAGCACCAGCTTATAAATAGGCGCTGGGTTTTCTTATCGATACAGTTTTCGCTGCTCTGCTCTGCCCTTATCGAGTTATTATCGTCTTCTTCGTCTCTACTCGTCTCTTCTCGTCAGACTACTATACAATTCCTGGGCTACCTGCTCAACTTCGTCTCACCCCTTTCTGCGGCCTGGGCGTCCTGGGTGGCTATGGACTTGGGTCTCGTTCCCCTTCCCTGCAGTTGGTGTGGTGTAACTGGCTACTGAAAATCTACTACGGGGAGAGAACCCGCCACGAGGCCAGGGCACGAGTATGAGCGGCAGCCCAAGAGGCCGGAGCCACGAGAGCAGAGCAGGAGCCAAGAAGAGCAGAGTCAAGAGAGCAAGAGAGAGATTGCTACCCGGGGCCTTCAGTTATATTCCTCACGAAAACCCTTATTTGCGCGCCAAATCAGGTTAGTTCATTGTCCCAATCTTGGCGGGCTAGTTTAAATAATTGTAGCAATCTAAACTAACTGTTTTTAGATGGCCATTGATTGCACCTACTGGCCTGATGTCTGAGCTGTATTGTTATTAATGCATCTTAATCAGCCTGTCCCGCCTCGATGGCTTCCTTAAGCTGTTTCCGATTATTTATGCAAACAACTTGATGGCCTCAAGTATAGGCCTAACTGGTTTTGTTCTGTCTACGATCTGGCTTAATGCATATTCAAAGTCCTATGTCTGCTTTCCAAAATACAAAGTCCTTTTTCACAGAAACTGCATTTTAGGTTTCGATTTCCCCACAAGCTGCTTGTGCCACAAATTCCAAGCTTTAAAATCTTGCAGACTTTTGGTCACGAGGTGCGGACGCCATCTTTTGGGTACCCTTTTTAAAATGTCCATGCAGGGTCCCCTTTTATTAATAACTTTGGGGAAATGTGGAAATTTTGCGAATCCTACACAGCTGACATAGGAGAGAGGCCATTGCTGTTAACAGTATTTTGGGACACTTGATTGTGTACGTGTGGACAGGAGAATTAGTTGAAGGTGAGACATAAAAACCGAAAGTACTGGAAATATTCAGCAGGTCAGGCAGCATCGGTGGAGAGAGAAACAGAGTTAACGGTTCAGGTTGACGGCCTTTCGTCAGAACTGGAAGAAGTTAGAGATGTAGGCAGGGAAAGGGAGGAGGAGGGAAGGAAAGAACAAAAGGAAAGATCTGTGATAGGGTGGAAGGCAGGAGTGATTAAATGACAAAAGGAATGGTGGTGCAAGGCAATAGGAAGTGTTCAGATTTCCAGCATCTGCAGTATTTTGCTTTTGTTTTAGAGTAACTCAGACATTTGGCTGAAGGTGGCCAGAATGAGTGCTTGGCAAAGCAGGCTTCCTAGCAGCACAGGTGTGTCTGCAGTGCCAAGTCCTCGGTAGCTGCTCCATTGTTAGGCCTCTTTCTTTAGGAACGGTACCCAGGATGTAGCAGACGATGATGATCTTGCAGATACTGTTGAGGCTACACTCTAATCTGACCTGTCAAGATTGCAATGGTATGCTCTATAATCAACCTGGTAGCTGCATGGGGTTTGTTGTATTGGTGCTTCATTAGTCACGGTTCAATAGGGAAGCCTTGACCTCTGAGGAGCCTTCACCTTCACAGAAGTGGCACAGATGACTACCTCAGAATGATGGCTTTGGTAATGCTGGCTGGGAAGTGGGCACTGACCTAGACAATGTGGTGTCACCGACAGTGGAACTTCTTTTGGATCA
This sequence comes from Somniosus microcephalus, assembly GCF_052327205.1. Classification (NCBI taxonomy): domain Eukaryota; kingdom Metazoa; phylum Chordata; class Chondrichthyes; order Squaliformes; family Somniosidae; genus Somniosus; species Somniosus microcephalus. Next base: position 290,720,176 of record NC_140991.1, read on the forward strand.
GGACATTATCTACAGAATCCTGAATGTACAAATAGGTGACATCTTTTGGCAATCCGGTGTTGTGAGGAAAATGGACAGCCGTGTCACACTCTTGTTATTCAGTGGGAAAGGATCTTTAGTGCCTTTGGCAGCCCACTTCCACATTCAGCTTCCCCCTCACATCCCTCTGTGACTGGGCAGAATTAACATTAGTGGAACTTCCCCTGAAGATCAGGGAATCCTGACGTTGATATGCAGTGCTTTGTTAGTATGCATTGCAAATTTGTGAGAGGGTATTACTAATAGGTGTTGAAATCTGGCTGGAAATTTGCATGGGCGGGCAAGGTCGAAATAGGTAAGTCTTCATGGACCCCATGCCTGTTTTGCACTGGCGGGAATGTTTTAGCCAAGCAGAAATGTTCTATTTTTTTTGGTTCCTTGCTGCACTGCTAATTATTTTCCATACTTATTCACATTGAACTGCATCCGTCATCTATTGGCCCAGTTACCTACTTGATTTAGGAATAGATTTTACAAATGAGTACTTCTCTGAATCATTCTGGTTACTGGGCTGCACACACACAGCGGACACATTGGAAAATCCCAGCTGCACTGATTCACTGGACAGAAAATCGGGGCAGGAGGTGCACCTATCATTTTACTCTATGTGTGCAAAGCCCAATCAGCTGCTTGAGACCCGCAAAAAGTAACCTATCTTCTTTAGACCCTCTCATGGGTATATGTGTACTTTTAAAACACAAACACAAATCCCTTAACTTAAAATATATTTCAATCTGACCACTTTCTCACTTTTCATCAAGGTTGAGATTCCAATTAAAATTGCAAAACACACCCATAAACTTCAGCTGCCTAACTTTGGAGAAGATGTTCCCCCTGCACTAACTTTAACCAAATCACAATCCCATTCTTTATGAATGGATGGATGTTTCAGTCACACACTTAAGGGCCTATTTTAAGAATAGGAGCTTCCAGAGGTGAGTCTCATCAATGGGAACACTTATGGGGAATTTGGCTATGCTACACACAACTTTTCAATGTCCATAACTAGTGGACAAGGCTCCCACCCCACCCCACCACCCCATCCCCAAGAGTGTCCTTTGGTAAGAACGAACCCCAGAATGTACAGAGGAAATTCTCCACTTTTATTTCTGTAAGAATCTCCACATCTGTACTGAACTAAACGTTAGGCAATCGCTTGATACTGGTGATGAATCCCAATATTTGACCAGCAGAGATGACTGTCTTCATGTCTGGTGCTCAAATATAGTTGGTGACAATTACCTGTTGGTAAAGAAGTTAACCACAGATTTAGATCTGCTATAGACAGATCCTGCACATTATATCAGTGACTCAGAAAAGCATACAGAAACATCACCTGAGGAAATAAAAGCAACGAAATCTTTCTCAGCATGTCCCCCTTTTGCACACTTCATTCGACCTTCTCAAACAAGTCGATGAGCACCAGGAAAACTGCACCAAGCATGGGTACTTACACCACACTTACCCCACACACTGTACAGGTACAAGGGCCACACAGACACTCATTGTACAGACATTTAAATACACTACACAAAGGTTAGGCATTTTCATCGCACAGTCTGACCTGCTCTTGCTTCACCGCCGTAACTTCACCGGTAAAGGAAGAAACCACAGAGTTTGCGCCGCTATTCCGGGGACAGAGCAGGAGAAGCAATGATAAAAAATCCTGCCCAATACTTTACATCGGGTTTACTGAATGACCAGAGGATTCCATTCACTGTAAGGTACCACACACACAGCTTCTGAGCGAACGTGCTATTCAGCCTATTTCTCACTCAAAATCTACAGGCAGAAAACATTAGAGTGACAACAAAAGGGACTGACACTCTATCTAGCAGTAGGGATTGACACTCTATCTAACAGTAGGAATTGACACTGTAGCTAACAGTGGGGACTGACACTGTATTTAAGAGTAGGGAGTGAAACTTTATCTAACATTGGGGAGTGACACTGTATCTAACAGTAGGGATTGACACTGTATCTAACAGTAGGGATTGACACTGTATCTAACAGTGGGGAGTGATACTGGATTTAACAGTAGGGATTGACAATGTATCGAACAGTAGAGATTGACACTGTATCTAACAGTGGGGATTGACACTGAATCTAGCAGTAGGGATTGACACTGTATCTAACAGTGGGGAGTGATACTGTATTTAACAGTAGGGATTGACAATGTATCGGACAGTAGAGATTGACACTGTATCTAACAGTGGGGATTGACACTGAATCTAGCAGTAGGGATTGACACTGTATCTAGCAGTAGGGAGTGACACTCTATCTAGCAGAAGGGATTGACACTGTATCTAACAGTAGGGATTGAAACTGTACCTAGCAGTGGGGATTGACAGTATGATTTGGACAGGTTGGGTGATTGGGCAGATGCATGGCAGATGCAGTATAATGTAGATAAATGTGAGGTTATCCACTTCGGTGGCAAAAACAGGAAGGCAGATTATTATCTGAATGGCAATAGATTGGGAGAAGGGGAAGTGCAATGAGACCTGGGTGTCCTTGTGCACCAGTCGCTGAAAGTAAGCATGTAGATGCAGCAGGCGGTTAAGAAGGAAATGGTATGTTGGCCTTTGTAGCGATAGGGTTTGAGTACAGGAGCAAGGATGTCTTGCTGCAGTTGTACAGGGCCTTGGTGAGACCACATCTTGATTATTGTGTGCAGTTTTGGTCGCCTTATCTGTGGAAGAATGTTCTTGCCATGGAGGGAGTGCAGCGAAGATTCACCAGACTGATACCTGGGATGGCAGGAATGACGTATGAGGAGAGATTGGGTTGATTGGGCTTATACTCGCTGGAGTTTAGAAGAATGAGAGGGGATCTCATTGAAACTTATAAAATTCTAACAGGACTAGACAGACTAGATGCAGGAAGCATGTTCCCGATCGTGGGGAGTCCTGAACCAGGGGTCACAGTCTAAGGATAAGGGGTAAGCCATTTAGGACAGAGATGAGGAGGAATTTCTTCACCCAGAAAGTGGTGAACCTGTGGAATTCTCTACCACAGAAGGCAGTTGAGGCCAATTCATTAAATATATGCAAGAAGGAATTAGATATATTTCTTAAGGCTAAAGGGATCAAGGGATATGGGGTGAAGGCAGGAACAGGGTACTGAGTTTGGATGATCAGCCATGATCTCATTGAATGGCGGAGCAGGCTCGAGGGGCTGAATGTCCTACTCCAGCTCCTATCTTCTATGTTTCTATGTTGACACTGTACCTAACAGTACGGATTGACACTGTATCTAACAGTAGGGATTGACACTGTATCTAACAGTAGGGAGTGACATTGTATCTAACAATAGGGAGTGACACTGTATCTAACAGTAGGGAGTGACACTGTATCTAGCAGTAGGGAGTGAGACTGTATCTAACAGTAGGAATTGACACTCTATCTAACAGTGGGGATTGACACTGAATCTAGCAGTAGGGAGTGACACTGTATCTAACAGTGGGGAATGACACTGTATCCAACAGTAGGGATTAACACTGTATCTAACAGTAGGGATTGACACTGTATCTAACAGTAGGGATTGACAGTGTATCTAACAGTAGGGATTGACACTGTCTCTAACAGTAGGGATTGACAGTGTATCTAACAGTAGGGATTGACACTGTATCTATCAGTGGGGAGTGACACTGTATCTAACAGTAGGGATTGACACTGTATCTAGCAGTGGGGATTGAAACAGTACCTAGCAGTAGGGAGTGAGACTGTGTCTAGCAGTAGAGATTGACAATCTATCTAACAGTAGGGATTGACACTGTATCTAGCAGTAGGGAGTGACACTGTATCTAGCAGTAGGGAGTGAGACTGTATCTAACAGTGTGGGTTGACTCTGTATCTAAAAGTAGGGATTGACACCGTATCTAACAGTAGGGAGTGACACTGTATCTAACAGTAGGAATTGACACTCTATCTAACAGTGGGGATTGACACTGAATCTAGCAGTAGGGAGTGACACTGTATCTAACAGAGGGAATGACACTGTATCTAACAGTAGGGATTAACACTGTGTCTAACAGTAGGGATTGACACTGTATCTAACAGTAGGGATTGACAGTGTATCTAACAGTAGGGATTGACACTGTATCTAACAGTAGGGATTGACAGTGTATCTAGCAGTGGGGATTGAAACAGTACCTAGCAGTAGGGAGTGAGACTGTGTCTAGCAGTAGAGATTGACAATCTATCTAACAGTAGGGATTGACACTGTATCTAGCAGTAGGGAGTGATAATATATCTAGCAGTAGGGAGTGATGCTGTATCTAACAGAAGGGAGTGACATTGTATCTAGCAGTAGGGAGTGACACTCTATCTAGCAGTAGAGAGTGACACTCTATCTAACAGTAGGGAGTGATACTCTATCTAGCAGAAGGGATTGACACTGTATCTAACAATAGGGATTGACACTGTGTCTAACAGTAGGGATTGACACTGTATCTAGCAGTAGGGATTGACACTGTATCTAGCAGTGGGGATTGACAATATGATTTGGGCAGGTTGGGCGATTGGGCAGATGCATGGCAGATGCAGTATAATGTGGATAAATGCGAGGTTATCCACTTTGGTGGCAAAAACAGGAAGGCAGATTATTATCTGAATGGAAATTAGATTGGGAGAAGGGGAAGTGCAATGAGACCTAGGTGTCCTTGTGCACCAGTCGCTGAAAGTAAGCATGTAGGTGCAGCAGGCGGTTAAGAAGGCAAATGGTATGTTGGCCTTTGTAGCGATAGGGTTTGAGTACAGGAGCAACGATGTCTTGCTGCAGTTGTACAGGGCCTTGGTGAGACCACATCTTGATTATTGTGTGCAGTTTTGGTCGCCTTATCTGTGGAAGGATGTTCTTGCCATGGAGGGAGTGCAGCGAAGATTCACCAGACTGATACCTGGGATGGCAGGAATGACGTATGAGGAGAGATTGGGTTGATTGGGCTTATACTCGCTGGAGTTTAGAAGAATGAGAGGGGATCTCATTGAAACTTTAAAAATTCTAACAGGACTAGACAGACTAGATGCAGGAATCATGTTCCCGATCGCGGGGAGTCCAGAACCAGGGGTCACAGTCTAAGGATAAGGGGTAAGCCATTTAGGACAGAGATGAGGAGGAATTTCTTCACCCAGAAAGTGGTGAATCTGTGGAATTCTCTACCACAGAAGGCAGTTGAGGCCAATTCATTAAATATATTCAAGAAGGAATTAGATATATTTCTTAAGTCTAAAGGGATCAAGGGATATGGGGTGAAGGCAGGGACAGTGTACTGAGTTTGGATGATCAGCCATGATCTCATTGAATGGCAGAGCAGGCTCGAGGGGCCGCATGGCCTACTCCAGCTCCTATCTTCTATGTTTCTATGTTGACACTGTATCTAACAGTAAGGATTGACACTGCATCTAACAGTAGGGATTGACACTGTATCTAACAGTAGGGAGCGACACTGTATCTAGCAGTAGGGAGTGAGACTGTACCTAACAGAGTGGGTTGACTATATATCTAAAGGCAGGGATAGACACCGTATCTAACAGTAGGGTGTGACACTGTATCTAACAGTAGGAATTGACACTCTATCTAACAGTGGGGATTGACACTGAATCTAGCAGTAGGGAGTGACACTGTATCTAACAGTGGGGAATGACACTGTATCTAACAGTAGGGATTAACACTGTATCTAACAGTAGGGATTGACACTGTATCTAAAAGTAGGGATTGACAGTGTATCTAACAGTAGGAGTTGACAATGTATCTATCAGTGGGGAGTGACACTGTATCTAACAGTAGGTATTGACACTGTATCTAGCAGTGGGGATTGAAACAGTACCTAGCAGTAGGGAGTGAGACTGTATCTAGCAGTAGAGATTGACAATCTATCTAACAGTAGGGATTGACACTGTATCTAGCAGTAGGGAGTGATAATATATCCAGCAGTAGGGAGTGACACTGTATCTAACAGTAGGGAGTGAAACTGTATCGAGCAGTAGAGGTTGATACTGTATCTAACAGTGGGGATTGACACTGTATCTAACAGTAAGGATTGACATTGTATCTAACAGTAGGGAGTGACACTGTATCTAGCAGTAGGGAGTGACATTGTATCGAACAGTAGAGATTGACAATTTATCTAACAGTAGGGAGTGATACTGTATCTAGCAGTGGGGATTGACACTCTATCTAACAGTAGGGAGTGACCCTGTATCTAGCAGTAGGGAGTGACACTGTATCTAACAGTAGGGATTGAAACTATATCTAGCATTGGGAGTGACACTGTATCTAACAGTAGGGATTGACACTTTATCTAGCAGTAGGGAGTGACAATGTATCTAACAGTGGGGAGTGACACTTTATCTAACAGTAGCGATTGACACTCTATCTATCATTAGGGAGTGGCACTGTATCTAACAGTAGGGAGTGACACTCTATCTAGCAGTAGGGATTGACACTGTATGTAGCAGTAGGGATTGACACTGTATGTAGCAGTAGGGATTGACACTGTATCTAGCACAGGGGATTGACACTGTATCTAGCAGTATGGAGTGACACTGTATCTTGCAGTAGAGATTGACATTTTATCTAACAGTAGGAATGGACACTCTATTAAACAGGGGGGAGTGACATGGTATCTAACAGTAGGGAGTGACACTGTATCTAGCAGTAGGGCATGATAATGTATCTAGCCGTAGGGAGTGACACTCTATCTAACAGTAGGGAGTGACACTGTATCGAGCAGTAGAGGTTGATACTGTATCTAACAGTAAGGATTGACACTGTATCTAACAGTAAAGATTGACACTGTATCTAACAATAGGGAGCGACACTGCATCTAGCAGTAGGGAGTGACATTGTATCTAACAGTAGAGATTGACACTTTATCTAACAGTAGGAAGTGATACTGTATCTAGCAGTGGGGATTGACACTGTATCTAACAGTAGGGATTGACACTGTATCTAGCATTAGGGAGTGGCACTGTATCTAACAGTAAGGAGTGACACTGTATCTAACAATAGGGAGTGAGACTGTATCTAACAGTAGGTAGTGACACTCTATCTAGCAGTAGGGATTGACACTGTACGTAGTAGTAGGGATTGACACTGTATGAAACAGTAGGGATTGAAACTGTATTAAACAGTGGGGAGTGACATAGTATCTAACAGTAGGGAGTGACACTGTAACTAGCAGTAGGGAGTGTCACTGTATCTAGCAGTGGGGATTGACACTGTATCTAATAGTAGGGAGTAACATTGTATCTAACAGTAGGGATTGACATTTTATCAACAGTGGGGAGTGACACTGTATCTAACAGTAGGGCTTCACAATGTATCTAACAGTCGTGATTGATACTTTATCTAACAGTAGGGATTGACACTTTATCTAACAGTAGGGATTGACACTGTATCTAACAGTGGGGATTGATATGTAATCTAGCAGCAGGGAGTGACACTGTATCTAGCAGTAGGGAGTGACACTGAATCTGGCAGTAGGGCGTGACACTGTATCTAACAGTAGGGATTGACACTTTATCTAACATTAGAGATTGCCACTGTATCTAACAGTAGGGTTTGATACTGTATCTAACAATAGAGATTGACACTGTATCTAACAGTAGGGATTGACACTGTATCTAGCAGTAGGGAGTGACACTGTATAAAGCAGTAGAGATTGACACTCTATCTAACAGTAGGGATTGACACTGTATCTAATAGTAGGGATTGACACTGTATCTAACAATAGGGATTGACACTTTATCTAACAGTAGGGATTGACACTGTATCTAACAGTAGGGAGTGACACTGTATCTAGCAGTAGGGAGTGATAATGTATCAACAGTAGGGCGTGACACTGTATCTAGCAGTAGAGATTGACACTGTGTCTAACAATAGGGATTGAAACTGTATCTAGCATTGGGAGTGACGCTGTATCTAACAGTAGGAATTGACACTCTATCTAACAGTAGGGATTGACACTGTATCTAACAGTAGGGAGTGACACTCTATCTAGCAGTATGGACTAATAATGTATCTAGCATTAGGGAGTGACACTGTATCTACCAGTGGGGATTGACACTGTATCTAACAGTAGGGAGTGACACTAAAGCTAGCAGTAGAGATTGACACTGTAGCTAAAAGTAGGGAGTGATACTGTATCTACCAGTAGAGATTGACAATGTATCTAACAATAGGGAGTGAGACTGTATCTAACAGTGGGGATTGACACTTTATTTAACAGTTCGGATTGACACCATATCTAACAGTAGGGAGTGACACTCTGGCCTAGAAATTCAGTTTGCACAGTTTTGGGGCGCTAAAGTCGGGCGTTCGGTAAATTTAGCGCCCGCCGGAAACTGCAGGCAACCACGCCGAAATTCAGTGGATTTGGCCAAGAGTTTTGGTGAGCGCTGAAACCGGTGTTGCAATGCTCGGTTCCGGCGCTAAACCGGCGCTGGGGCCTGATAACGCCGATGCCGGGCGCAGCGCAGGTGCCGTCATGTGTTGCTTGACAGCAGACACCCTGACGCCGGCCTGCTCTTAAAGGGGGAAGGGTCAACTTTGACTGCTGCCACGCCCTGCACACTGGAGCCCTGCTGCTAGGCCTCAACAGTGCTGGTGGGACAAAATAGCGCCAGAACAGATGGAGATGGCCCGTGAAAGAGCCCAGCGCTTCTCACACCATGCACTGAGGGTGCTGATTGATGCTGTCCAGGAGAGAAGACCCATCTTGTGCCCGGACAATGGCAGAAAGGCTCCCAGGAGAGAGTTCAGGAAAGCCTGGAGGAGCATCGCACGCAGGGTCTCCTCAAACTCAGATGTGCCCAGGACTGCGGACCAGTGCCGCAAAAAGTTCAATGACCTCTGTCGGCTGGTGAAAGTGAGTACCCTTTCCACTGTCCTCCTCATCCTTGCATGTGAGCCTCACACTATGGGCAAAGGGACCTCAAAGGCATAATGGGCAGCCCTCCTCACGCAGCAATGCCACTGGCATGATCATCAGCAGCACTTTCTGCACTGACCACACTGGCCAGGCTATTCCACCATGGGAGGCAGTACACACAGCAACAGGGCACCACACTGTACTTAGAGTCCGTCCTTTCTCTTGCAGGCCAAGCTGGCAAGAAATGCGCGCAGCCGGCTGGAGACCGGTGGTGGACGGCCCCACTACCAGGCTCTAAGTGCTCTGGAGGAGAGCGTCGCTGGACTCCTGCGTCCCCGGGTGACTGGCCCTGTAGCCATCGGGGATGCGGACCCTGTGCTGGAAGCCACTGGTAAGGAGATGACCGCTTGCAGCTCTCTCGTTGCCCTAGTGCTTCCGATCTAAATCCTTTCCCACTGACGGACAAATGCGCATAATGCCACCGCTCAGGCATCCCTCGCTGACGCCCTGTCCTCACTTTAAAGCTACTCTTGTGCCTTCCTGCTTTCAGCTGCTGAGGAGGAGGTGGTCCCTGAGGCGCCGGGTGCCAGGCCCTTGGAGGAGGAGGACGTCCAGGACGAGGAGGAAGCCGGGCCATCGGGCAAGCCCTCAGCCGTGCCAGGGGATGGCAATGAAAGGGGGACGTCTGACATGCAGGAGAGCCAGGGGGAGGTGTTGCAGGGGAGGGCAGATCCTGCTTGCAGTGGGGTCCAGGCAGGCGGCAGGGGTCGGCCAGCTCGGCCGGCTTCTCCCCAGCTGCAGAGTCCTCTCTCCAGTCCGGAGAGTGGCCTCGGCCAGGAGGTGCGCCTCCTGCAAGAGATCTCAGTGGCGTCTGACCGGCGCCACCATGAGTTCATGGGGGTTGTGCAGCAGATGCCGCACGCCATCGAGTCCCTGGCTCAGAGTGTGGCAGCATTCGGCCAATCACAGGCCAGGGGGGTGAAGCAACTGGCCGCAGCGCACGCCAGGGGGGTCGAACTACTCGCGGCACTGCAGGAGGAGAGTCGCCAGAGAGGTGGTTCCTTCGACACACTGTCACAGCAGCTGGAGGCACATACCCGGGCAGTGTGGTCACTGACTTCTGCCACACTCGCTTTGACGCAGAGGCGTCGCACCCGCACCCGCCGCCCTGCTGCAACACAGCGGGCTGGCCTCCAGCACATAGCTGCGCCAGCTGAACTGCCAGGCTGGACGACTGCCACTGTGTCTGCTGAGCCTCGCGCGCCTGGCAGCAGCCAGCTTGCCCCCCTTGGAGCATCCGACACTGCCACTCCCCCAGCCAGGGTGCGAGGAGCTGCTGCTGCCACTGATGCTGGCCAGCCACAGCCGAAGCAGTCAGCAGCCGGCCCCTCCCGGGATGTGCGTCGTGTTGGCCGACCCCCAAGGGCATCTGTCGCGACGCATGGGGGCCCTCATGAGCCTTCCCCCAGCCTTGAGGCCGCCACAGGGCCCACGTTGAGGCGGAGCAGCAGGCCGGGCAGGGGCCGGGGAAGGCTCTCTAAGGGCTCGCCCTCTCGGCACAGCCGCTAGAGTGTGGTCTCTGCGGCATTGTATATATGGGGGGGATTGTGTTTTGGGGGCTGATTTTTGTGGATGGCCGAAATTGAAGGCATTTTTTGTTTTTATGGGGGTCTTTCTGTTGGCGAGGGGGGCCCTTTTTTTGTTACGGCCAATGTTGAAGGCCATGTGGATGGCCAACTTTTGTTAGTCCTCCCCAGGTTGGGGGAGTGACATATGTTTGTGACTGTTTTTTGGGTGTGTTCTGTGTTTTTGAGTTTCATGTGGGAAGGGGCCTCAGTTTGTTAAATAAAGGTTTTTATTTATTCAGCTTGTCCAGGTGTCATGTTTCAAGTGTTTGCTGCGTTTACCGGCTGACGGCTTCCGGAGCGGCTGCCTTCAGGTGCGCTCATTCCCACAGGCCATTCCCTCACAGCGGGCCTAGAAGTGTCGAGCAATAAGCCCCCGGCGTACGGCCCTTGGGCCTTCTGGCCCCCTCCTGGCCTGCTCCTCCTCCTCCTCCCCCTCCTCCTCCTGATGGTCCTCCTGCTCGTCCTCCTCAGGTGGTGGTGCAATGTCAGGTGGCAGTGCCTGCGTCCGGCGGATAGCCAGGTTGTGCAGCATGCAGCACACGACGACGAACTGGGACACTCTATCCGGCGAATACTGTAGAGAGCCGCCGGAGCGATCCAGGCAGCGGAAGCGTTGCTTGAGGACGCCTATGGTTTGCTCTATGACGTTCCTTGTTGCTTGATGGCTTTCGTTGTATGAGTCCTCCGCTGGGGTCCTGGGCGCGCGGAGCGGGGTCATGAGCCATGTGCTCAAAGGGTAGCCCTTGTCCCCGATAAGCCATCCCCTTGGTGGAGGCTGTGCCTGGAACATGTCAGCCACAGTAGTCTGGCGCAGGATAAAAGCATCGTGGCTGCTTCCTGGGAAGCGGGCATTTACAGCTAGGATGCGCTGCCTGTGGTCACACACCAGCTGCACATTGAGGGAATGGTAGCCCTTGCGGTTGCGGTAAACCTCAGGATTGTCTATAGGTGCCCGCATAGCCACATGCGTGCAGTCAATGGCGCCCTGCACCATGGGGAAGCCCGCGATCCTGCCAAATCCCACTGCACACTGCTGCTGCCTCTGTTGGGTCATGGGGAAGGAGATGAACTGGTGTCTCCTCGCGAACAGTGCATCGGTGACCTGCCGGATGCAGCGATGTACGGCAAACTGGGAGATGTTCGCGATGTCCCTAGCAGCGGCTTGGAACGAGCCGCTTGCATAAAAGCCGAGAGCCACCGTGACCTTCACTTCCACCGAGAGAGACGTCCTGGACATGAGCTGTGGCTGCAAATCTGCGTGAAGCAGCTGGCAGATCTCTCCAACCACCTCCCTTCTGAAGCGCAGCCTCTTTACACAAAGTGCCGCAGACATGGTGACATAGGACACCTGCTGCCGGTATTGCCTGGGTGCGTAAGGCCTACGTTGGCGACGCCTGATGGCCCTTCTGTGTCTACGCATGGCTGCCCGTCTCTCACAGCGTCTGCGAGCCCTCCGCACATAATGCTGCAACTCAATGTTGGCCCCCCATGCAGCCCCCATAATCAAGGTCGCAACAGTGAAATCAGCAAGAGTCAAATGTCAAAGCACTGGCCAGAAGCCAAAAAGACCTCTCCTATCGTGTCCCAAATCTGGAATCTCTGTCCCTTGGTCTCTGTGTAGAAATCCAAAGCAGTGAAGTCACTGCAGCAAAATGGCTGGGCTTTATAGGTCAGTGGAGGTGCCCTTTAATTTGTGCTCCCCGAGGCCCACAACGTTCCATTTTACAATTCCTAATAGCGCCACGGCCACATTGGGCGGGCGCCACTCAATTTCCGGGTTGGGGCGCTAAAACAGCGTTGCGCGAGGATATGACGTCATAAGCTGCGCGCGCACCCGAGCGGGCGCTAACACTTTGCGCCGGCGCTAAATCTCAAATGAATTTGGGCGTCGGCGCAGATCGGTCTGCATTCCGGCGCTAAGGCTTTATCGACGGAAATATAGCCCTTTTTTGGCGTTAGCGCCTGGCACAGCCAACTGAATTTCTAGGCCTCTATCTAACAGTAGGGATTGACACTCTATCTAACAGTGGGGAGTGACCCTGTATCTAACATTAGGGATTGACACTCTATGTAGCAGTAGGGATTGACGCTGTATCCAGCAGTGGGGTTTGACTCTGTGTCTAGCAGTAGGGAGTGACACTGTATCTAACAGAATAGAGTGACACTGTATCTAACAGTAGGAATTGAAACTGTATCAAACAGTGGGGAGTGACATGGTATCTAACAGTAGGGAGTGACATTGTATTCAGCAGTAGGGAGTGATAATGTATCAACAGTAGGGAGTGACACTGTATCTAGCAGTAGAGATTGACACTGTGTCTAACAGTAGGGATTGAAACTGTATCTAGCATTGGGAGTGATGCTGTATCTAACAGTAGGAATTGGCACTTTACCTAACAGTAGGGAGTGACACTCTATCTAGCAGTAGGCAGTGACACTCTACCTAGCAGTATGGAGTGACACTGTATCTAGCAGTAGGGTGTGATAATTTATCTAGCAGTAGGGAGTGACACTGTATCTAGCAGTGGGGATTGACACTCTATCTAGCAGTAGGGAGTGACACTGTATTTAGCAATAGAGATTGACATGGTGTCTAACAATTGGGAGTGACACTGTATCTAAACGTGGGGAGTGACACTGTATCTAACAGTAGGGATCGACACTCTATCTAGCAGTAAGGAGTGACACTGTATCTAACAGTAGAGAGTGACACTGTATGTAACAATAGGGAGTGAGACGGTATCTAACAGTGGGGGTTGACATCATATCTAACAGTAGGGAGTGACACTGTATCTAACAGTAGGGAGTGACACTGTATCTAGCAGTAGGGATTGACACTGTATCTACCAATAGGGATTGACATCGTATCTATCAGTGGAGATTGACAATCTGTCTAACAGTAGGGATTGACACTGTATCTAACAGTGTGGAGTGACCCTGTATCTAACAGTAGGGATTGACATTGTATCTAGCAGTAGAGAGAGAAACAGTATCTTGCAGTGGGGATTGACACTGTATCTAGCAGTAGGGAGTGACACTGTATCTAGCAGTAGAGATTGACACTGTATCTAACAATAGGGATTGACACTGTATCTTACAGTAGGGATTGACACTGTATCTAACAGTAGGGAGTGACACTGGATCTAGCAGTAGCGAGTGATAATGTATCAACAGTAGGGCGTGACACTGTATCTGGCAGTAGAGATTGACACTGTGTCTAACAGTAGGGATTGAAACTGTATCTAGCATTGGGAGTGATACTGTATCTAACAGTAGGAATTGACACTCTATCTAACAGTAGGGATTGACACTGTATCTAGCAGTAGGGACTAATAATGTATCTAGCATTAGGGAGTGACACTGTATCTACCAGTGGGGATTGACACTGTATCTAACAGTAGGGAGTGACACTATATCTAGCAGTAGAGATTGACACTGTAGCTAAAAGTAGGGACTGACACTGTATCTACCAGTAGAGATTGACAATGTATCTAACAATAGGGAGTGAGACTGTATCTAACAGTGGGGATTGACACTTTATTAAACAGTTCGGATTGACACCATATCTAACAGTATGGAGTGACACTCTATCTAACAGTAGGGATTGACACTCTATCTAACAGTGGGGAGTGACCCTGTATCTAACATTGAGATTGACACAATATGTAGCAGTAGGGATTGACACTGTGTCTAGCAGTGGGGATTGACACAGTATCTAGCAGTAGAGATTGACACTCTATCTAACAGTATGGATTGGCACTCTACCTAACATTGGGGAGTGACACTCTATCTAGCAGTTGGGAGTGACACTGTATCTAGCAGTATGCAGTGACATTGTATCTAGCAGTAAGGAGTGACACTGAATTCAGCAGTGGGGAGTGACGTTGTATCTAACATTAGGGAGTGATACTGTTTCTAACAGTAGGGATTGACAATACCTAACATTGGGGATTGAAACTCTATGTAGCAGTGGGGATTGACACTGTATCAAGCAGTAGTGAGTGACACTGTATCTAGCAGTAGGGAGTGATAATGTATCTAGCAGTAGGGAGTGACACTGTATCTAGCAGTGGGGATTGAGACTGTATCTAACAGTAGGGAGTGACACTGTATCTAGCAGTAGAAGTTGATACTGTATCGAACAGTGGGGAGTGACACTGTGTCTAACGGTAGGGATTGATACTGTATCTAGCATTAGGGACTGGCACTGTATCTAACAGTAGTGAGTGACACTTTATCTAAAAAAAGGGAGTGAGACTTTATCTAACAGTAGGGATTGACACCGTATCTAACAGTAGGGACTGACACTGTATCTAACAGTAGGGAGTGACACTGTATCAAACAGTGGGGGGTGACATGATATCTGAGAGTCGGGAGTCACACTCTATCTAGCAGTAGGGAGTGATAATGTATCTAGCAGTAGGGAGTGACACTGTATCTAGCAGTGGGGATTGACACTGTATCTAACAGTAGGGAGTGACATTTTATCTAAAAGTAGGGATTGACACTGTATCTAACAGTGGTGAGTGGCCCTGTATCTAACAGTAGGGATTGACACTGTATGTAGCAGTACGGATTGACACTGTATCCAGCAGTGGGGATTGACACTGTATCTAGCAGTAGGGAGTCTCACTGTATCTAGCAGAAGAGAGTGACACTGTATCTAACAGTAGGAATTGACACTGTATCAAACAGTGGGGAGTGACACTGTGTCTAACAGTAGGGATTGAAACTGTATCTAGCATTGGGAGTGACACTGTATCTAACAGTAGGAATTGACACTTTACCTAACAGTAGGGAGTGACACTGTATCTAGCAGTAGGCAGTGACACTCAACCTAGCAGTAGGGAGTGACACTGTATCTAGCAGTAGGGTGTGATAATTTATCTAGCAGTAGGGAGTGACACTGTATCAAGCACTGGGAATTGATACTGTATCTAACAGTTGGGAGTGACACTGTATCTAAATGTGGGGAGTGACACTGTATCTAACAGTAGAAAGTGACACTGTATGTAACAATAGTGAGTGAGACTGTATCTAACAGTGGGGAATGACATCATATCTAACAGTAGGGAGTGACACTGTATCTAACAATAGGGATTGACATCGTATCTATCAGTGGGGATTGACACTCTATCTAACAGTAGGGATTGACACTGTATCTAACAGCATGGAGTGACCCTGTATCTAATCGTAGGGATTGGCATTGTATCTAGCAGTAGAGATTGAAACAGTATCTAGCAGTGGGGATTGACACTGTATCTAGCAGTAGGGCATGACACTGTATCTAGCAGTAGAGATTGGCACTGTATCTAACAGTAGGGATTGGCACTGTATCTAACAGTAGGGATCTAACTAGTGCGAGCAAGCACTGAGTGCGAGGTCAGCAGAGAGTGCTCTGAGTTTGGGTAAGGGTGAGGGTTCTTTAATTGTTATTTCTCTTTAAATCATTCTTGATAAGATTACTTAAGCAGTTTAAGTAAAGGGGAAAAGTTAAGTATTTGGGATTCTGTTGGTTTAAGAAGAGTAAAACAAGGTTACACTGCAGTAGGAGTAAATTGGCACAGCAGGCAGTGAAAACCAGTTTTCTAACCAATCAGCAGGGGTGACTCATTTGGCTGTAAACAAAAAAACAGTATAAAAAGACCATTGCTAGTGCGAGCAAGCACTGAGTACGAGATCAGCAGAGAGTGCTCTGAGTTTGGGTAAGTGTGAGTTAGGCTAAGTGGGGTGTTAGGTGCTCTTTTCAAACTTTAACTCTGTGGGTTGTAGTTAATAAGGCCTTTCTGGTGCAGAGTGACTGTTGGTAAACCATTTAACTGGTCTAATTAGAGGGATTGATTTAATTTAAATCCAATAAATTAAAGGGGATACTAGCATCTATAACCGGGCAGAGGGTGTCCATAACTAACAATAAAAAATTTAATTAATTACATAGAATGGAGCAGGTGATGTGTTACTGTTGTGAGATGTGGGAGCCGGTGAACCCCATTGAGGCTCACGGCGATTACATCTGTGACAAGTGTCTGCTGCTACAGGAACTCCAGCTCCATGTTGATGAGCTGGAGTCTGAGCTTCAGACACTGCGACATATCAGGGAGGGGGAGAAGTTCCTGGACTCTGTGTTTCAGGAGATGGTCACACCTATGAAGTTAATTAATTCAGATGTAGCCCATGGTCAGGGACAGGACGGTGTGACTATGAGTGACGCAGGTACGGGGATCCAGGAGGTAGTGTTGGAGGAGCCGCAGCCCTTGCTCTTGTCCAACAGGTTCGAGGTTCTTACTCCCTGTGGGGACAGGAGCAGGGACTGTAGGGAGGATGAGCAACCTGGCCACAGCACCGTGGAATGGGGGACCATTCAAGAGGGGGGAGTAAATAGAAATGTTGTAGTGGTAGGGGATAGTATTATTAGGGGGATAGATAGAGTTCTCTGCAGCCGAGAGCGAGAGTCCCGTAGGCTGTGTTGCCTACCCGGTGCCAGGGTTAAGGACATCTCCTCTGGGCTGGAAAGAAACTTGCAGTGGGAGGGGGTGGATCCAGTTGTCGTGGTCCATGTTGGTACAAATGATGTAGATAGGACTAGGAAGCCGGTTCTGTTAAAGGAGTATGAGCAGCTAGGGGTCAAATTAAAAAACAGAACCTCAAGGGTAATAATCTCTGGATTATTACCTGAGCCATGAGCAAATTTGGCTAGGACAAATAAAATTAGAGAGTTAAATGCGTGGCTCAAAGACTGGTGTGGGAGAAATGGGTTTTGCTTCCTGGGACACTGGCACCAGTACTGGGGCAGGAGGGAGCTGTTCCATTGGGATGGGCTTCACTTGGCCAGTGCTGGGGCTAGAGTCCTGGCGGATCATATAACTAGGGCTGTAGAGAGGGCTTTAAACTAACTAGTGGGGGGGAGGTTCCCAGAGAACAAATAATAAAAATGACAACAGAGAAGGTCATAGGTTTAGGTAGCAGTGGGGAAATTAAAAACCAGAGCATGTCAGGAAGGGGCAGAAGGTATGGAGTAAAAGGTAAAGTAATAAAAAGGGCAAAAGCAGGAACTAAGTGTCACAAAACATCTTTGAAAGTTCTCTATCTGAATGCACGTAGCATTCGTAACAAAATAGATGAGTTAATGGCACAAATAACTGCATATGGGTATGATCTTGTGGCCATTACAGAAACATGGCTGCAGGGTGACAATGCCTGGGAATTAAACATACCAGGTTATTTAATGATCAGGAAGGACAGGCAGGAAGGAAGGGGAGGTGGGGTGGCTATGTTAATAAAGGAAGGAATCACTGTAATACAGAGGAATGATATTGGGTCAAAAGATCAGGATAATGAAACAGTTTAGGTGGAGGTAAGGAATAATAAGGGGAAAAAAACACTAGTGGGCGTAGTCTATAGGCCTCCGAACAGTTGCAACTCTGTTGGACGGAGTATCAATCAGGAAATAGTTGAGGTTTGTAATAAGGGAACATCTATAATTATGGGGGATTTTAACTATCATATTAATTGGACAAATCAAATTGGGCAGGGCTGCCTTGAGGATGAGTTCATTGAGTGTATTAGGGATGGGTTTCTTGAGCAGTATGTAACTGAACCGACCAGGGGGCAAGCAACCTTAGATCTGGTCCTGTGTAACGAGACAGGATTAATTAAAAATGTCCTAGTAAAGGATCCCCTTGGAATGAGTGACCATAACATGGTTGAATTCCATATTCAATTAGAGGGTGAGAAGGTTGGATCTCAAACAAGCGTGCTAAGCTTGAATAAAGGAGACTATGAAGGTATGAGAGCGGTATTGAGTAGAGTGGACTGGGAAAATAGATTAAAGGGTAAGACGATACATGATCAGTGGTGTGCATTTAAGGAGTTATTTTACAACTTCCAAAAAATATATATTCCACTGAGAAGAAAAGGGTGTAAAAGAAAAGACAGCCATCCGTGGCTAAGTAAAGAAATTAAGGATAGTATTCGACTAAAAACAAGGGCATTTAAGGTTGCCAAATCTAGTGGGAGGATAGAGGATTGGGAAAACTTTAAAAGACAGCAAAAAATAACAAAAAGATTAATTAAGAAAGGGAAGATAGATTATGAAAGTAAATTAGCAAAAAATATAAAAACAGATAGTAAGAGTTTTTACAGTTACATAAAAAGAAAAAGGGTGGCTAAAGTAAATGTTGGTCCCTTAGAGGATGAGACCGGGAAATTAATGGTGGGAAATATGGAGATGGCAAAAACACTGAATGAATATTTTGTATCAGTCTTTACAGTAGAGGACACTAAGAATATCCCTACACTGGACAAGCAGGGGGCTATAGGGGGGGAGGAGCTAAACACGATCAAAATCACTAAGGAAGTGGTACTCGGTAAAATAATGGGACTCAAGGTGGATAAATCACCTGGACCGGATGGCTTACATCCTAGGGTCTTGAGGGAAGTGGTGGTAGGAATTGTGGATGAATTGGTAATAATTTTCCAAAACTCACTGGACTCGGCAAAGGTCCCAGCAGACTGGAAAACTGCTAATGTAACACCCTTATTTAAAAAGGGCAGCAGACAGAAGGCTGGAAACTATAGACCGGTTAGCCTAACATCTGTGGTAGGTAAAATTTTGGAGTCCATTATTAAGGAGACAGTAACAGGACATTTGGATAATCAGAATTTAATAGGACAAAGTCAGCATGGTTTTATGAAGGGGAAGTAATGTTTGACAAATTTGCTGGAGTTCTTTGAGGAAGTAACATATAGGGTGGATAAAGGGGAACCAGTGGACGTAGTGTATTTAGACTTCCAAAAGGCATTTGACAAGGTGCCACACAAAAGATTATTGCTTAAGATAAAAAATCACGGGATTGGGGGTAATATTCTGACATGGATAGAGGATTGGCTATCGAACAGAAGGCAGAGAGTTGGGATAAATGGTTCATTCTCAGACTGGCAATCAGCAACTAGTGGTGTTCCGCAGGGGTCAGTGCTGGGTCCCCAACTCTTTACAATCTATATTAATGATTTGGAGGAGGGGACCGAGTGTAACATATCAAAGTTTGCAGAAGATACTAAGATGGGGGGGAAAATAGTGAGTGAGGAGGACATAAAAAACCTGCAAGGGGACATAGACAGGCTAAGTAAGTGGGCAGAGATTTGGCAGATGGAATACAATACTGGAAAGTGTGAGGTTATGCACTTTGGCAGGAAAAATCGTAGAGCAAGTTATTATCTTAATGGCAAGAAACTGGAAAGTGCTGAAGTACAAAGGGATCTGGGGGTCCTGGTGCACAAAACTCAAAAGGTTAGTATGCAGGTGCAGCAAGTGATTAAGAAGGCCAATGGAATGTTGGCTTTCATTGCTAGGGGGATGGAATATAAAAATAGGGAGGTATTGCTTCAGTTGTACAATGTATTGGTGAGACCGCACATGGAATACTGCGTACAGTTTTGGTGTCCATACTTAAGAAAGGACATACTTGCTGTTGAGTCAGTACAAAGAAGGTTCACTCGGTTAATCCCGGGGATGAGGGGATGGTCGTATGAGGAGAGGTTGAGTAGATTGGGACTCTACTCATTGGAGTTCAGAAGAATGAGAGGCGATCTTATTGAAACATATAAGATTGTGAAGGGTTTGGATCGGGTGGATGCGGGGAGGATGTTCCCGATGATGGGTGAAACTAGAACTAGGGGGCATAGTCTTAGAATAAGGGGCTGCTCTTTCAAAACTGAGATGAGGAGGAACTACTTCACTCAGAGGGCGGTAGGTCCATGTAATATGCTGCCCCAAAAAGCTGTAGAAGCTACATCATTACATAAATTTAAAACAGAAATAGACAGTTTCCTAGAAGTAAAGGGAATTAAGGGTTAGGGGGAGCGGGCAGGAATTTGGACATGAGTCTAGTTTCAGATCGGTCATGGCCCTGTGGGTAGCGGAGCGGGCCCAGGGGCCGTGTAGCCTGATCCTGCTCCTATTTCATGTGTCTAATTCTGTTAGATTCAGGAGATGGTTCTGTGATAGCAGATTGGCGGTTGGGATCAGATCAGCCATGATCTTATTGAATGGCGGAGCAGGCTCAAGGGGCCGATTGGCCTACTCCTGCTTCTATTTCTTATGTTCTTATGTTCTTATGATTGACACTCTATCTTACAGTAGGGAGTGACACTGTATCTAGCAGTAGGGACTAATAATGTATTTAGCATTAGGGAGTGTCACTGTATCTACCAGTGGGGATTGACACTGTATCTAACAGTAGGGAGTGACACTATGTCTAGCAGTAGAGATTGTCACTGTAGCTAAAAGTAGGGATTGACACTGTATCTACCAGTGGGGATTGACACTTTATTTAACAATTCGGATTGACACCATATCTAACAGTAGGGAGTGACACTCTATCTAACAGTAGGGATTGACAGTCTATCTAACAGTAGGGATTGACGCTCTACCTAACATTGGGGAGTGACACTCTATCTAGCAGTAGGGAGTGACACTGTATCTAGCAGTATGCAGTGACACTCTATCTAGCAGTAAAGAGTGACACTGAATCTAGCAGTGGGGAGTGACGTTGTATCTAACATTAGGGAGTGACACTGTTTCTAACAGTAGGGATTGACAATATCTAACATTAGGGATTGAAACTGTATCTAGCAGTGGGGATTGACACGGTATCTAGCAGTAGTGAGTGACAATGTATCTAGCAGTAGGGAGTGTTAATGTATCTAGCAGTAGGGAGTGACACTGTATCTAGCAGTGGGGATTGACACTATCTAACAGTAGGGAGTGACACTGTATCTCGCAGTAGAAGTTGATATTGTATCTAACAGTGGGGAGTGATACTGTATCTAGCGGTAGGGATTGACACTATCTAGCATTAGGGAGTGGCACTGTATCTAACAGTAGGGAGTGACACTGTATCTAAAAATAGGGAGTGAGACTGTATCTAACAGTGGGGATTGACACTGTATCTAACAGTAGGGATTGACACCGTATCTAACAGTAGGGAGTGACACTGTATCTAACAGTAGGGAGTGACACTGTATCAAATAGTGTGGGGTGACATGGTATCTAAGAGTAGGGAGTCACACTGTATCTAACAGTAGGGAGTGACATTGTATCTAACAGTAGGGAGTGACATTGTATCTAACAGTGGGGATTGACACTGTATCTAACAGTGGTGAGTGGCCCTGTATCTAACAGTAGGGATTGACACTGTATGTAGCAGTAGGGATTGACACTGTATCCAGCAGTGGGGATTGACACTGTATCTAGCAGAAGAGAGTGACACTGTATCTAACAGTAGGAATTGACACTGTATCAAACAGTGGGGTGTGACATGGTATCTAACAGTAGGGAGTGACACTGTATTCAGCAGTATGGAGTGATAATGTATCAACAGTAGGGAGTGACACTGCATCTAGCAGTAGAGATTGACACTGTGTCTAACAGTAGGGATTGAAACTTTATCTAGCATTGCGAGTGATGCTGTATCTAACAGTAGGAATTGACACTGTATAGGGAGTGAAACTATCTAGCAGCAAGGAGTGACACTGTATCTAACAGTAGAGAGTGACACTGTATCTAGCAATGGGGATTGCCACTGTATCTACCAGTAGGGAGTGACACTGTATCTAGCAGCGGGGAGTGACATTGTATAGGGAGTGAAACTATCTAGCAGCAAGGAGTGACACTGTATCTAACAGTAGAGAGTGACACTGTATGTAACAATAGGGAGTGAGACTGTATCGAACAGTGGGGATTGACATCATATCTAACAGTATGGAGTGACACTGTATCTAGCAGTAGGGATTGGCACTGTATCTAACAGTAGGGATTGACACTGTATCTAACAGTGGGGAGTGACCCTGTATCTAACAGTAGGGATTGACATTGTATGTAGCAGTAGGGGTTGAAACAGTAACTAGCAGTGGGGATTGACATTGTATCTAGCAGTAGGGAGTGATACTGTATCTAGCAGTAGAGATTGACACTGTATCTAACAGTAGGGATTGACACGGTATCTAACAGTAGGGATTGACACTCTAACAGTGGGGAGTGACACTGTATCTAAAAGTAGGGGGTGACACTCTATCTAGCAGTAGGGAGTAATAATGTATCTAGCATTAGGGAGTGACACTCTATCTAGCAGTGGGGATTGACACTGTATCTAACAGGAGGGAGTGACACTGTATCTAGCAGTAGAGACTGACACTGTATCTAGCAGTAATGAGTGACACTGAATCTAGCAGTGGGGAGTGACGTTGTATCTAGCATTAGGGAGTGACTCTCTATCTAACAGTAGGGATTGACACGATCTAACATTAGGGATTGAAACTGTATCTAGCAGTGGGGATTGACACTCTATCTAGCAGTAGGGAGTGACACTGTATCTAGCAATGGGGATTGACGCTGTATCTAACAGTAGGGAGTGACACTCTATCTAGCAGCGGGTAGTGACGCTGTATCTAGCAGTAGGGTGTGACACTATATCTAGCCATGGGGAGTGACACTCTATCTAGCAGTGGGGCGTGACATTGTATCTAGCATTAGGGAGCAATACTGATCTAGCAGTAGGGATTGACACTGTATCTAACAGTAGGGATTGAAACTGTATCTAGCAGTGGGTATTGACACTCTATCCGGCAGTAGGGACTGAAAATATATCTAGCAGTGAGGATTAACACTGTATCTAGCAGTGGAGAGTGACACTGTATCTTGCAGTGGGGATTGACACGGTATCTAGCAGTGGGGATTGACACTGTATCTAGCCATGGGGATTGACACTGTATCTAACAGTAGGGATTGGCACTGTAACTAGCAGTGGGGAGTGACACTGTATCTAGCACTGGGGAGTGACACTGTATCTAGCAGTGGGGATTGACACTGTGTCTAACAGTAGGGAGTGACACTGAATCTAGCAGTAGGGAGTGACACTGAATCTAGCAGTAGGGAGTGACACTGTATCTAGCAGTGGTGATTGACACTGTATCTAACAGTAGGGATTGACACTGTATCTAGCAGTAGGGAGTGACACTGTTTCTAACAATAGGGAGTGGCACTGCATCTAGCAGTGGGATTGACACTCTATCTAACAGTTGGGATTGACAATGTATCTAATAATATGGATTGGCTCTGTACCTATCAGTGGGGATTGACACTCTATCTAACAGTAGAGATTGACACTGTATCTAGCAGTGGGGTGTGACACTCTATCTAACAGTTGGGATTGACACTGTATCTAACAGTAGGGATTGACATTTTATCTAGCAGTGGGGAGTGACACTGTATCTAACAGTTGGGAGTGACACTCTATCTAGCAGTAGGGAGTGCCACTTTATCTAGCAGTAGGGAGTGACACTGTATCTAGCAGTACGGAGTGACACTGTATCTAGCAGTAGGGATTGACACTTTATCTAGCAGTGGGGACTGAAACTCTATCTAACAGTAGGGTTTGACACTGTATCTAGCAGTGGGGATTGAAACTCTATCTAACAGAAGTGATTGACACTATCTAGCAGTGGGGTTTGCAACTCTATCTAATAGTAGGGATTGACAGTGTATCTAGCAGTGGGGATTGAAACTCTGTCTAGCAGTAGTGATTGATACTGTATCTAGCATTGGGGAGTGACACTGTATCTAACAGTAGGGACTGATGTTGTTTCTAGCATGAGGGAGTGACAGTGTATCTAACAGTAGGGATTGACACTGTATCTAACAGTAGGGATTGACATTGTATCTAGCAGTGGGGAGTGACACTCTATCTAGCAGTACGCAGTGACACTGTATCTAGCAGTAAGGAGTGATACTGAATCTAGCAGTGCAAAGTGACGTTGTATCTAGCATTAGGGAGTGACACTGTATCTGACAGTAGTGATTGATACTATCTAACATTAGGGATTGAAACTGTATCTAGCACTGGGGATTGACACTCTATCTAGCAGTAAGGTGTGACACTGTATCTAGCAATGGGGATTGACACTGTATCTAACAGTAGGGATTGAGACTGTATTTAACAATGGTGAGTGGCACTCTATCTAGCAGTGGGGAATGACACTATCTAGCAGTGGGAATTGACACTGTATCTAGCAGTAGGGAGTGACACTGTATCTAGCAGTGGGGAATGACACTGTATCTAGCAGTGGGAATTGACACTCCATCTAGCAGTAGGGATTGACACTCTATCTAACAGTAGGGATTGGCACTGTATCTAGCAGTGGGGAGTGAAACTGTATCTAACAGTTGGGATTGACAATATATCTAACAGTAGGGATTGATACTGTATCTAGCAGTGGGGATTGACACTGTATCTAGCAGTAGCGATAGACACTGTATCTAGCAGTAGGGATTGATACTGTATCTAACAGCAGGGAGTGATACTGTATCTAACATTAGGGAGTGACACTCCATCTAACAGTAGGGATTGACACTGTATCTACCAGTGGGGATTGACACTGTATCTAGCAGTAGGGAGTGACACTCTATCTAACAGTAGGGTGTGACACTGCATTTAGCAGCAGTGAGTGACACTGTATCTAACAGTAGGGATTGACACTTTATCTAACAGTAGGGTGTGACACTGCATTTAGCAGCAGTGAGTGATACTGTATCTAACAGTAGGGATTGACACTGTATCTAACATTGGGGATTGAAACTGTATCTAGCAGTGGGGGTTGACACACTATCTAGCAGTGGGGATTTACACTTAATCTAGCAGCAGTGATTGACACTGTATCTAGCAGTAGGGAGCGACTCTGTATCTAACAGTAGGGAGTGACACTCTATCTAGCAGTAGGGATTGACACTACCTAACAGTAGGGATTGACACTCTATCTAGTAGTGGGGATTGAAACTCTATCTAACAGTAGGGATTGACACTGTGTCTAACAGTGGGGATTGAAACTCTATCGAGCAGTAGGGATTGACATTGTATCTAGCATTAGGGAGTGACACTTTATCTAACATTAGGGATTGACATTGTAGCTAGCAGCGGGGATTGACACAGTATCTTGCAGTGGAGATTGACACTGAATGTAGCAATATGGATTGACACTGTATCTAGCAGTTGGGATTGACACTGAATCTAGCAATATGGATTGACACTCTATTTAACAGTAGGGATTGACAATGTATCTAACAGTATGGATTTATGGATTGACACTAAATCTAACAGTAGGGATTGACACTGTATCTAACAGTATGGATTGACACTGAATCTAACAGTAGGGATTGACACTGTATCTAGCAGTAGGGATTGACACTGTATCTAACAGTATGGATTGACACTGAATCTAACAGTAGGGATTGACACTGTATCTAGCAGTGGGGATTGACACTGTATCTAACAGTGGGGATTGACACTCTATCTAGCAGTAGGGATTGACACTGTATCTAACAGTGGGAAGTGACATCTAGCAGTAGGGATTGACACTGTACTCACTGGAGTTTAGAAGATTGAGAGGAGATCTCATCGAAACCTATAAAATTCTGTCAGGCCTGGACAGACTAGATGCAGGAAGGATGTTTATGATGACCGGGGAGTCCAGAACCAGGGGTCATAGTCTAAGGATAAGGGGTAAGCCATTTAGGACTGAAATGAGGAGGAATTTCTTCACCCAGAGAGTGGTGAACCTGTGGAATTCTCTGCCACAGAGGGCAGTGGAGGCCAGTTCATTAAATATATTCCAAAAAGAGTTGGATATATTTCTTAAGGCTAAAGGGATTAAGAGATATGGGGAGAAGGCAGGGACAGGGTACTGAATTTGAATGATCAGCCATGATCTCATTTAATGGCAGAGCGGGCTCAAAGGGCCGAACGGCCTACTCCTGCTCCTATTTTCTATGTTTCTATGTTAACAGTGGGGATTGACATTGTGTCTAGCAGTGGGGAGTGACACTCTATCTAACAGTAGGGATTGACATTGTATCTAACTGTAGGGTGTGACACTCTATCTAACAGTAGGGATTGACACTGTATCTAACAGTAGAGATTGACATTGTATCTAACAGTGGGGATTGATACTCTATCTAGCATTGGAGATTGACACTGTATCTAACAGTAGGGAGTGACACTGTATCTAGTAGTAGGGAGTGACACTGTATCTAACAGTAGGGAGTGACAGTCTACCTAGTGGTGGGGAGTGCCACTTTATCTAAGAGTAGGGATTGACACTTTATCTAGCACTGGGGATTGACACTGTACCTAACAGTACGGATTGACACTTTATCTAGCAGTGGGGATTGACAATGTATCTAACAGTAGGGAGTGACACTGTATCTAGCAGTAGGGATTTACACTGTATCTAGCAGTAGAGATTTAAACTCTGTCTAACAGCCTTGGAATAGGAGAGCCCATCTGTCAAATGCCGTTTCTCCCATCTCCCCTGATGTGGCAGCCACACAAGATGCACCTGTTGTGTCTGTGTATAATAAGACACAGACGGCAGGAGAACGGTACAACAGGTGTTTTCTCAACGTGGCTCACACTGGAACTGACCTGTACAGATTACTACTCAGTGCTATATACAGGTGTGGTCACTGCGGGTACTGCAGTATACATGAGCTGTAAAAGATAGTTCCCCCCTTAAAGGTATATACATTACAATTCCTCCCCTTTTAGATTAACAGTACCATAACACTCATTTAACAATTAAATATCAAACTAATTACAATTAACACTTTTAACATGCAACATTAGCTGAAAATAGTCTATTTATATATTCAGTCTTTGGGGAGGCTTCCTGATCCTTTCTGGATAGCGCCTTTCCCGAGTGTCTTGCTCTTGGTGCGGAAGCGATTCTGGCCCCCTGTCGTCGGTTGGTTCATCAGCTTCCGATGCTACTGTTTCTGGGGTAGATGCGACCTGTACGTCGGGTTCATCACCAGGTACGTATGGGCGAGGCATGGGTTTGACTTGTTCCTGTGACTCTAGGATCTGGTCAGCATGGCGTCTCACGATGCTCTCCCCAACGTCCACTGTGTACATTAGTGGGCCCTGCCGTGTGCATATCGTTCCTGGCTGCCATTTTTCTGTTCGGTAGTCGCGGGCCAAGACTGGTTGCCCTACATTGAAGCTCCTTGTTGGCTTCTCATGGATGTGCTGGAATTGCTTACCCTCAACATCTCTTCATACGTTTGGTCTGAGCAAATCCAGGCGAGATCTTAACCTTCGGTTAAAGAAGATCATGGCTGGGGCCTGGTTGGTGACTGCATGTGTCGCATTCCGGTAGGCGAACAGGAAATTGTCCACCTTGTGCTGCAGCGGAATGTTGTCATTGTACATAGCCTTTATTGCCTTCTTAAAGGTTTGTACGAACCTCTCAGCCAATCCATTTGTGGCTGGATGATACGGGGCGGATGTGTAATGCCTTACCCCATTCTTTTTCAAGAACCTCCGGAACTCTTCGGACACAAACTGTGGTCCGTTGTCGGAGCAAATCTGTTCTGTCAAGCCATTTCTGGCAAAAATGGTCCGTAGGACTGCAATAGTTTTCTCCGTGGTGGTGGAGGACATTTTGATGACCTCAGGCCATTTCGAGTGCGCATCCATGGCTATTAAAAACATTGAGTCCATGAATGGACCAGCAAAATCAATATGCACCCATTGCCATGGAGATGAGGGCCACTCCCATGGGTGTAGAGGGGCCTGTGGTGGTGCATTTTGGACTTTCTGGCATCCTGAGCAGCTCTTGGTCAGGTCCTCGATTTGTTTATCGATTCCCGGCCACCACACATTAGCACTGGCTAGGCTTTTCATTTTTACCCCTCCTAGATGACCCTCATGAAGCTCATTGAGCACTCTGGCCTAGAAATTCAGTATAGCCACTTTTGGGGCGGTAAAGTCGGGCGGACGCTAAAGTTTGCGCCCGGCGCAAAGTCACGCCACCTTCGCCGATATTCAGTCGCATCGCCCCAAGAGGTTGCTGCTGCGCTAAAACAGGCGATGCACAACTATCTTTAGGCGCTAAGCCGGCGGTCCGGGGCGATACCCCCGAGGCCGGGCGCAGCGCCGGTGCGGCGAGGTGTTGATTGACGGCAGACACTCTGGCGCCGGTCAGCTCTTAAAGGGGGAGGGTGGATTTGTTTGCCTGCCACGCCCTGCACATTGCAGCCCTCAACCTAGGCCTGACCATTTCAGCTTCACCTGCACAACGCCCAGGGCTATGGAGAAGGCCAGGGAGAGAGCGCAGCACTTCAGCGAGGGTGACCTGAGGCTGCTGGTTGGTGGAGTGGAGCGCAGGCGCCATGTTCTGTTCCCAGAAGGTGGCAAGAGGCCGCTGCCCAGCGCCTACCGGAAAGCCTGGAGGGAGGTCTCAAACAGGGTGTCTTCCAACAGCGTGGTTGCCAGGACTCCTGTGCAATGCCGGAAGAAGTTCAACGACCTCACTCGGGTTGTCAGGGTGACTACCCTTTCCAGTGTCCTCCTCATCCCTGCATGTGCACCTCACTTTATGGGCAAAGGGACCTGAAAGCCCTAATGGCCAGCCCTCATCCAGCAGCTATGGGACTGTCATGAAAATCACTTGCACATTCAGCACTTTACACACTGTACAAGCTATTTGACCATGGGAGGCATTGCAGACAAGATCAGGGCTACACACTGTACAAGCTATTCGACCATGGGAGGCAGTGCAGACAAGATCAGGGCTACACACTGTACTTAGAGGCTGTCCTTTCTCTTGCAGGCCAAGGTGGCGTACAACCGGCGGAAACGAACTGAGACCGGGGGAGGTCGTCCGACCTCGACCAGCGTGAGGAGCGCATTATGGCAGGCCGGCTGATTGGCCCCGTCGCCACTGGAGATGCCGACCCTGTTCTGGGCACCAATGGTAAGGGCATCACCTTTTTGACCTCTCTCGTTATACTTGCGCCTCAGATCAGCATCCTTTGCCACTGTCCGACCAATGCAGTGCATGGCAGCACTCATGCCTCCCTCGCTGCCACCCTGTCCTCACTCTAAAGCTACTCTTGTGCCTTCCTGCTTTCAGATGGTGAATCGCCAGGTGAGGAGGCAGGCCCTCAAGCTGCCACTGTCAGCGCTTCCAATTCCGAGGAGGAGGAAGAGGAAGCCGGCCCATCAGTGCCACCCTCAGCCGCGCCAGCCCATGGCGAGGAAGGGGACACGTCTTCCCTGGAGGGGAGCCGGGGGGAAGGGTCGGAGGAGAGTGAAGCTCTGGGGCCCAGCGGCCTGCAGCAACGCGGGAGGGGTGGGGAAGCTCGGCGGACTTCTCCCCAGAGGGTGAGTGCGGCCTCCAGTCCTGCGACGGTCAGCGCAGAGGAGGTGTGGCTCCTGGAGGAAATGGCCGTCCAGGCTGAGCGCAGGCACAATGAGCTCATGGCTGCAGTGGCAAGGATGCCTGACTCCATTGAGTCTTTGTCAAGGAGTGTGCAGCAACTTGGAGCAGCACAGCCCAGGAGTCTACAGGACTTCGCGGCAGCACAGGCGGCTTCGAGCCAAGTGCTCAGTCATGCCGTCCATTCACTGGCTGTGGTCATGCGGACACAGACCAGGGCCACACGGGCACTAACTGCTGCCACCCTCGCTGGATCAGCCAGGCATCGCCAGGGCACCCGCCGCGCAGCAGCAGCCCAGCAGTCTGTTCTTCAGCTGTTTGCTGCGCATGCTGCTGTGCTGGCCCGTGCGAGTGCCAATGTCTCAGGCGACCAGCGAGCACCTGCGATCTGCCAGGTTGGCACCATTCCTGCAGCCGACACTGCCACTCCGCCATTGCAGCTGCCACGAGCCGCTGGACAGACTGCTGCCGCCCAGGCAGAGTTGGAGCAGTCAGCAGCCGGCCCCTCCAAGGCCAGAGCTGGTTCAGGCCGACCCCCAAGGGCATCTGCCGCCTCGCCATCTGACCCTCAGCAGCCTTCCCCCAGCCTTGCTGCAGCCACTGGGCTCCCATTGAGGAGGAGCTGCAGGGCGGGCAGGGGCCAGGCAAGGATGCAAAAGGCATCGCCCTCGCAGGGCAAAAAGTAGAAGCTCTGCACAAATGCCTGGTGCTTTTTGTAAGGCCGAGACTGGTGTAGTTGTGTTTTTGTAAGGCCGAGACTGGTGTCTTTCTTTCTTTTTGTAAGGCCGAGACTGGTAGTTTTGTGTTTTTGGGGGGGCTTCTCCACATGAGGTTGTAATGTGGGAAGGGCAGAGGTTTGCAATAAATTATTGTTCTTAAATTGCACTGTGCATGGTTTTTTTGTCAAGTCCTGGTTGCCCTGCTCGGCTGAGGGCTTGTGGAGCGGCTACATTCATCTGCTGACATTGGCACAAGCCATTCCCTGAGAGGGGGCCTAGAAGCGACGTTCAATAAGCCGGCGACAGGCGGCCCTTGCACTTTCTGCCTCCCTCCTGTGCTGGTCCTCCTCCTCCTCCTCCTCCTCAGGTGGTCCTCCAATCTCTGGTGGCAGTGGCTGAGTCCTGCGGATAGCCAGGTTGTGCAGCATGCAGCAAACGACCACGAAATGGGAGACTCGCTCCGGCGAATATTGTAGGGCTCCACCGGAACGATCCAGACAGCGGAACCATTGCTTCAGGACGCCGATTGTTTGTTCGATGATGTTCCTGGTCGCTTGATGGCTTTCGTTGTATCCCTCTTCAGCAGGGGTGCTGGGCGCACGGAGCGGGGTCATCAGCCAGGTACACAAAGGATAGCCTTTGTCCCCGATAAGCCATCCTCGTGGGTGAGGCTGGGCCTGGAACATGTCTGCCACAGAAGTCTGTCGCAGGATGAAAGCATCGTGGCTGCTGCCTGGAAAGTGGGCATTGACAGCTAGGATGAGCTGCCTGTGGTCACACACCAGCTGGACGTTGAGCGAATGGTAGCCCTTCTGGTTGCGGTAATCCTCGGCATTCTCCAGAGGTGCCCGCAAAGCCACATGCGTGCAGTCAATGGCGCCCTGCACCATGGGGAAGCCCGCGAATGCTGCAAAGCCCATTGCACGCTGTTGCTGCTTGGCAAGGGCCATGGAGAAGGAGATGAACTGACGCCTCCTTTTGAAAAGGGCATTGGTCACCTGGCGGATGCAGCAATGCACGGCGAACTGGGAGATGTTGGAAATGTCCCCAGTGGCGGATTGGAAGGAGCCGGTGGCATAGAAGTTGAGAGCCACCGTCACCTTCACTGCCACTGACAGAGATGTCCTGCTCCTCAGCTGTGGCTGCAGATCACCGCCAAGCAGGTGGCAGATCTCTGTGACCACCTCCCTTCAGAATCGCAGCCTCCGAACGCACTGCTCGTCAGACATGTTGAGATAGGAGAAATGCTGGCGGTATACCCTGGGTGGGTAAGGCCTCCTTTCCCGATGCCTGTTGCCCCCTCTCCGTCTAGCCAGGGCTGCCACTCTCTCACGGCGTCTGTGAGCCCTTTGGATGCAATGGAGAAAGCCAGCGTTTGCACCCATTGCAGCCCCCATAATATGTTAGCAAAGAATGATATGTCAATGAGGCAAAGACAAGTGGAAAGCTGTGGCCTGAAGCCACAAGTACCTGTCCGAGTGTTGAGCCAAAGCAGAAAGCTCTCTACCTTGGTCTCTCTGCAAAGATCCGTCTCTCAAGAAGGAGTGCTGCGAAATGGCAGCCTTTTATAGTGCAGAAGGAGTGCCCTTTAAATTGCGCCACCCGCGCCCCGCATCGACTGAGCACCGTTCCACTCTACCAGTCGCTAGGGGTGCCGGGCGCACAATGGGGCGTCGCGACTGAATTTCCGGTTGGGGGCGCACAAAGGGCGTTGCACGAGGAAATGACGTCATGATCTGCGCGCGCATCTGAGCGCGCGCAAAGACTTTGCGCCGCCGCTAAATCTCTGGTGAAGTTGGGGAGAGGCGCAGTTCGCGCTGCGCCCGGCCGCTAGCCGCCTAGCGCCCGACATCTACTCCTCCTAAGGCGCTACCGGCTGGCGCAACCAACTGAATTTCTAGGCCTCTATCTCTTAACTTGGGTGGAATTACCACTCGGGATCCACACATCAAGGTCCCCCGGCATACTGACAGCTGTTCTCTTCTGGATGAGAATGCTGGCAACAGTGAGTCGCCATGTGCTGGCCATCCTTCACCGTCAAATCATATGAGTCACAGTGTCGGGTCATTTCGGGTTTCCTTTTCGATACAAGCGTTAGTTACTGGTAGGTATTCAACTATAGTCGAATGAAATACTTCGACAGGATCCACTGCTGTTGCTTCCTCCGCAGTAGGCAGTGGCAGGCGTGATAGCCCATCAGCATTTCCATGCTGTTTCGTGCCCTTATATTCAATCTCATAGTGGTGCGCCCCTAGAAAAAGTGACCATCTTTGTAGCCGTTGCGCAGTCGTCACCGGAACGCCCTTCTTCGGATTAAAAATGGAGACAAGAGGCTGGTGATCAGTCAGCAAGGTGAATTTCTGCCCGTGCAGATAGTGATTGAACTTTTTCACTCCCTACACTAGGCTGAGGGCCCCCCTGTCAATCTGAGCGTAGTTACGCTCGACTGAGGATAGTGATCGTGACGCAAAGGCTATTGGCCTCTCTGAGCCGTCCGAGAATTTGTGCGACAGCACCGCTCCAATGCCGTAGGGTGACGCATCACATGCCAACCGAATTGGTAATGCCGGGTTGTAATGGGCCAATACCTCTTTCGATGTGATTAGTGTTTTGCTCTTCTGGAAAGCTCGTCTACATTCGTCACTCCACTTCCATGGCACCCCAGTTTGCAGTAGGGTGTTCAGTGGGTGTAGTATTGTAGACAAATTTGGCAATAACTTATGGTAGTAGTTTACCAGCCCGAGGAACGACCTCAGTTGTGACACATTTTCCGGTGCTGGAGCCTTGACTACTGCCTCAATCTTCTCTGGGGACTTATGTAACCCCTCTTTATCGATAACGTGGCCACAATACGAAATCTGTTTTCTAAAAAACTCGCATTTGGGGCGGTTAGCTCAGAGCCCATATTCCTGCAATCTAGTGAGCACCTGCTCTAGGTTGGCAAGGTGATCACTGTCATTTTCGCCCGTGACCAGGATGTCGTCCAAATAACACTGGGTCCCTGGGATCCCTTGCAGGACTTGTTCCATTGCACTCTGCAAAATAGCCGGAGCTGATGCTACCCCAAATACCAGCCGGTTGTATTGGTAGAGACCTTTATGGGTGTTGATTGTGAGTTTTTTTTTGATGCTTCTTCGACCTCCATTTGCAGATACGCCTGGGCCAGATCAATCTTAGTGAAGCGTTTCCCTCCAGATAGCGAGGCGAAAATATCTTCAATCCGCGGAAGTGGATATTGTACGGTGTGAAGGACCGGGTTCACTGTTACCTTAAAGTCCCCACAGATGCGAACCTTCCTTGGTTCCCCAGGCGTGCTGCTCAACGACTTTTTCATCACAGGGACGATGGGTGTAGCCCACTCGCTCCAGTCTACCTTGAACAGTAAACCTGACCGTTCCAGACTCTCCAGCTCTGCTTCGACGGCTGGGCAGATCGCATAAGTTACCGGTATGGCCTTAAAAAATTTTGGGCTTGCGTTTTCTTCAATTTTAATCATCACTGTCATGCCATTTAATGTTCCGAGTCCTTGCTGGAACACTTCTTTCGCGTCAGTTAGGATCTTTGACAGTCACCCAGGTGTGACGGCGTCATCCTTTTTGTCAACCACAGTCAGTGCCTGTATGGAATGCCAATCCAGTTGTATTTTCCAGATCCATTCACATCCCAGTAATGGTGGTTCTCCATCTTGCAAGACATACAGATCTAGTTTTGGTGTTTCCTTACCGTTATATATAACGGTCACCCTTATTTTTCCTTTGGGGTAGTCTTTTTGCCCCGCGTACGTCTTCAAAATAATTTTTGTGTCTCTCAAGGGTATGTGTGAGAATAGCCGCTCGTAGCTCCAATTCCATCTTTACCTGGACTCCTGCTATCTTGAGAGTGACCCAAATGTTTCGGTGATCCTCCGTTGTGATCACATTATGTAGTTTCAGACAACTCAGTTCCCTGCTTTCGGAGTCGTTTTCACTCTTTTGTTCGTCTGAACTATTCTCCGTCATCTTATGTACCTTCTTGTACTTTTCTTTGGTAGGTTTCTTATTGCTGGTTTTCTTTCCCGACCTGCAGACTCGTGCTATGTGTCCTACTTTTCCACACTGTCTGCACACTTTGTCTTTGAACCAGCAATCATTCTGGTCGTGTGTTGTTCTGCCGCAGCGATAGCACTTCTCTGTTCCATATGACATTTCGTTTGTGCCATATTCTTGCAGTCTCTGTTGTATCTCTGCAGTGCCCCGTGCTGCTGCTTCATATGATACCGCAATGCTGAAAGCCTTTTCCAGCATAAGGTCCTTTTCAGATAAAAGCCGTTTCTGGGTTCCTTCACTTTGAAGCCCACACACAAACTTGTCCCTTAAGGTATCTGCCAGTCCCGCTCCAAACTGGCAGTGTTTTGATAGTTTGCGCAGTTCTGTTAAATAATCAGCATTGCTTTCATCCTTATGCTGGTTCCGTTTGTGAAACTTGAATCTTTCTGCTATCAGCAGCGGTGTGGGGTTTAAATGTTCCTGTAGTATCGTTACTATGTCTTCAAAACTCTTTTCCATTGGCTTCGTTGGGGTTACTAGATTTTGTAATAACCCATACGTCTTTGCACCCATTAAATTTAACAATACCGACACTTTCTTGTCATCTGACACCTCATTTGCCTTGCAGTATACCTCTATTCGTTTGACATATGTAGTCCAATCTTTGACTTCATTGTCAAATGCGGTGATACTGCCACTCTTCGGCATTTTGGGTGTGGTTTAAAATGGCGTCTCCCAATGGCTTAAAATGGCGTCTCCCGCGCTTTCCTTCCTCCCCCACTGCTGCCAACGCCGCTCCCGGCGGTTCTCGTGGCAATGACGGTGCCTTGTAGGTTTCGCGCGCTTCTCCTGCGCTGCTGCCAACGCCGCTCTCGGCGGTCCTCGTGGCAATGGCGGCGCCTCGCGGGTTTCTGTGTGTCTCTCTCTCCCTCTCTTCGACGCTGCTTGTCCCCTGAACACTGTCTGCACCCTGTGCGCTCTGCCCTCTCTCTCTCTCCCCCGTCGACGCTGCTCGGCCCTTTGCTGTGCCGCTCGGTCGGGCTCTAGCCCACCGCTCTCCGGGAAGGGTCTGCGCACTACCTGTTGCCAGCCCGTTTTGCTGGACCACCTCGACTGGAAAGCCAAGCCTGGCTCTCGACAGCCTCCCCCACAATTCTCGAGTCTCTGCTGGATGACTGGGCGGTTGCCCGTGGTCGATGCCCGAGTCTCTGGCCTTGACCTCCAATCCACTGATCTCCAGGAACGAATCCCCGGGAGGTGATGCAGAGTTGCAGGTAGGTTCGAACTTGCCTTGTCGCCAATGTTGTGTCTGTGTATAATAAGACACAGACTGCAGGTGAACGGTACAACAGGTGTTTACTCAACGTGACTCACACTGGAACTGACCTGTACAGGTTACTACTCAGTGCTATATACAGGTGTGGTCACTGCCGGTACTGCAGTATACATGAGCTGTAAAAGATAGTTCCCCCCTTAAAGGTATATTCATTACAGTACCCATATGGTACCAGTGCCTGATGGCTACATTGAAATGGATGAATCCTCCCCTGTCCACACACCACCCCCTCCCCCCCACACACACACACCCGATATGCAGGTGGGGTTAGCAGCACAGGTTCCAGCAGGTATATGCCACCTCGGGGGTCTTGGCCCCATTTTCTTTGTACCCCATATACAGTTACATCTATATCACACAATGATGCAGCACTACAAATGCATCAGAATTCAAGCCTTTAACAGAGCTCCAGCTGGGACCAGCGGTTATGTTTGCTTGTTTTACTGGATTAGCGAGCAATCTGGAAGAGCAGAAAGGGAATGGATGCCAAAGTCTTCAAATATGATGTGTGAAGGCTGCGATTTCAAAGCCTGGGATGGCAAATATAAAATTACCTGCCAGATGTCCAAGAGTTATACTTGGAAAGCTCACCAGTGGAATGGAAAATAAATCTCTAAACATTTTATTTGTCTCCAGCTGGCTCAGCTAGCTAGCTTCTTCGTTTGGGGCCCGGAAGGTTATCGCTTCAAGGCCTGCTTGGGGCATGTGAGTTTGTTTCTAACACTGCCACTCATGTGAAGTGCTTGGGGGATAGTGCAATGTTGGAGCTGTCATCCTTCAGCAGAGACATCAAAGAGAGGTACCATCTGCCAATCCTGCGAATGATAAAGATCCCAGAACACTAATAGCAAAGGAACTACCTCTAAAAACTGTCCCTGTACTTATGCAACAGGTCTCTGAATACCCCAAAATAATTATGACTAGCATTGAATAGAAAACTTTATATAAGTAAAGGTAAACTTTCCCCATGCCTTTTTAATTCTGTACTCAATGCCGAATTTTAATATATAAAGACAACCATCTGTTTTGTACCTTCCATAATTCTGGAATAGTTTTCTGTCTGTTGATAATGTTTATCAATAACTAATGTTTGCACTTTCTTCTTTCATTGCCAAATTGTATATTGGACTAAATATCAAAATGCACTTGCAGTATACCCTAGGTTCAAATGTATATTGGCGTAATGGTGCTAAACCTATTTAAGCATTTGAGAACAGTTTCAGTGCAGTTTAGTCCAAGTCATCCTGTGTGGGATATTTTAATTCTACCTGATTAAATGTTCTTCCCAGGAGACAGTGACTTCTGTTAAGTTTTGAATTTACTAACATGAGCTACCCTATGCTACCTTTACTTGAATATCCAATGGTTGGAGTCATACCGAGCACAAAGGAAGATGGTTGTGGCTGTTCGAGGCCAATCATCTCAGCCCCAGGACATCACTGCAGGAGATCCTCAGGGCAGTATCCTTGGCCCAACCATCTTCAGCTGCTTCATCAATGACCTTCCCTCCATCATAAGGTCAGAAGTGGGGATGTTCGCTGATGATTGCATAGTGTTCAGTTCCATTCGCAACTCCTCAGATAGTGAATCAGTCCGTGCCCACGTGCAGCAAGACCCGTTTGACATTCAGGTTTGGGCTGAAAAGTCCCAAGTAAAATTTGTGCCACACAAGTGCCAGGCAATGACCATCTCCAACAAGAGAGTGTCTAACCACCGCCCCTTGACATTCAATGGCATTACCATCGCCGAATTCCCCACCATCAACATCCTGGGGGGTCATCATTGACCAGAAACTTAACTGGACCAGCCACATAAATACTATGGCTACAAGATTTAATCTGAGGCTAGGTATTCTGCAGTGAGTGACTCACCGCCTGACTTCCCAAAGCCTTTCCACCATCTACAAGGCACAAGTAAGGAGTGTGATGGAATACTCTCCATTTGCCTGGATGAGTGCAGCTCCAACAACACTCAAGAAGCTCGATACCATCCAAGACAAAGCAGCCCGCTTGATTGGCGCCCCATCCACCATTTAAACATTCACTCCCTCCACCACTGGAGCACTGTGGCTGCAGTGTGTATCATCTACAAGATGCACTGCAGCAACTCACCAAGGCTTCTTCAGCAGCACCTCCCAAAACTGTGACCTCTACCACCTAGAAGGACAAGGGCAGCAGGCGCATGGGGACACCACCACCTGCAAGCTTCACTCCAAGTCACACACCATCCTGATTTGGAAATATATTGCCGTTCCTTCATCGTCGCTGGGTCAAAATCCTGGAACTCCCTCCCTAACAGCACTGTGGGAGTACCTTCATCACACAGACTGCAGCGGTTCAAGAAGGCGGCTCACCACCACCTTTTCAAGGGCAATTAGGGATGGGCAATAAATTCTCCATGTGTGAACCCAAGAGTGAGTACAGCAGGCCCATCGTTGTGGGGAGATCTAGGGAGGGGGAGTGTGGCGGGGGGAGGCCATCATGTTGAGCTTCCTCCTGCCTTGACCTTTACAGTTACATACTTTCCAGCAGGGGGCACTGGCGAGTAATCAGAAGCAGGAACCTTGGCTGATACTTCCCTCCCTCGCCCAGAGATACTGAGGCCAATGATGGCTTCCTCCATAGCTGCTCCAGTTGAGCTTAGCTAAGTCAGCACAGTCCAAGAATCAAACCTGGGACCTCACTGATCCACACGGTTCAGTACCAAACCATGGGGCTGAAGTTCTGTGGGGATTATAGTAGTATCCCCAGCAGAAGACCAGAGGAACCGCCAGAGGAACGGTGTAAGTGGCTGTTTTCAGCCGTTCATGTTAACTCCTTGGGGTTTCTGCTGGTCTCCCATCGGAGTTACAGTGGGAGACTGGTAGAACCCTGTCGTATTTACTCACCAGTCTATCTGGAAACTCAGAGTGAGGTAACATCAACGCTGCCATCAGCAGGTTGTCACTGGTTGTAATTCTGCATTTACGCGATGCAGCCTTATC
This sequence comes from Somniosus microcephalus, assembly GCF_052327205.1. NCBI lineage: Eukaryota > Metazoa > Chordata > Chondrichthyes > Squaliformes > Somniosidae > Somniosus > Somniosus microcephalus. The sequence continues at coordinate 290,759,053 of NC_140991.1, forward strand.
CACATGGTATTGCACACAGGCTTAACAGAATAGCAAAAGCTCACTAACATACCAATTAACGTCACTAATTAGGAGTTAGATTTCATCACGTTAGTATTATCTTTGTTTTTGTGGAGGGGGGGTGGGGGAATAGTTTGTGGGGCTGAATATTTGCTATCAAAGTTCAGTTGAAAGCAAGGTTTAATCATTTCCATTGTCTTGTGTAAGACCCAATGGATATACTCATTAGTAATATCCAGAGGCCAGATAAAGCAGGGACTTGATGCTGGGGTGGTTTTCATAATGGGGGAAGGGGTGCAGGCAGCCCATAAACATGTCTGGGAAGGAGGAACTAATCTCTTTACCTAGGAGAGGAGCAGCCTGACTGGGAACATAAGAACAGGAGTAGGTCATCCAACCCCTCGAGCCTGTTCTGCCATTCAATGAGATCATGGCTGATCTGTAACCTATCTCCATCCTTGGCTCCATATCTCTAATACCCTTGGCTAGAAAAAACCTATCAATCTCAGATTTTAAAATTATTAATTGAGCTAGCAGCTACTGCTTTTTGTGGGAGAGAGTTTCACACTTGTACCACCCTTGGTGTGAAGAAATGTTTCCTAACTTCTCTCCTGAATGGCCTGGCTCTGATTTATGCTTATGTCCCTTGTCCTAGATTCCCCTACCAGCGGGGAAAAGTTTCCATCTGTCTACCCTATTAATTTGTTTCAAAATTCTAAAAACTTCTATCAAATCACCCCTTAATCTTCTATATTCCAGGTTGGTCATCAATGTGTGAATTTTTAAATCAACTTGATTTTTCTATTCGTCATGCGCTGTCGTACCTCATTACCCTTTACTGTGAGGCAATACCTGGTGCATTATAATTTTATTAAGCAGCAGGCGACTTTTGAAAAATATCCAATTGATTACATTATCTGAGTCACTTTTTTTCAAAAAAAAGCTACAAGCTGCAAAGGAGATTTATTAGAATGATACCTCCAGTCCTACAATCCTCCGAGATATCTGTGCTCCTCCAATTCTAGCCTCTTTCTGCGTCCATGATTTTAATCACTCCACAATTGGTGGCCAACCCTTCAGCTGCCTAGGCCCTAAGCACTGGAATTCCCTCCCTAACCCTCTCCGCCTCGCTACCTCTCTTTCGTCCTTTAAGACGCTCCTTAAAACCTACCTCTTTGACTAAGGTTTTGGTCACCTGTCCTAATATCTCCTTATGTGGCTCGGTGTCAAATTTTGTTTGATAACGCTCCTGTGAAGCACCTTGGGACATTTTACCACATTAAAGATGCTATATAAATGCAAATTGTTGCTGTTATTGTTGGTAACAGGGATGAAGGCCTTCAGTTATGTGGAGAGTAGGAAAGCTGGATTTGCTCTCCTTAGAGCAGAGACAATTAAGGGGAGATTTAATAAAGGTGTTCAAAATTATGAGGGTTTTGATAGAGTAAATAAGGAGAGAATGTTTCCAGTGGCAGGAGGGTTGTTAATCAGAGGACACAGATTACGATGGTTGGCAAAAAAAACAGAGGGGAGATGAGGAGACATTTAAGGAGTGAGTTGTTATGATCTGCAATGCACGGCCTGAAAGGACAGTGAAAGCAGATTCAATAAGCACTTTCAAAAGGGAATTGAATATATGCTTAAAAAGGAATCAAATTGCAGGGCTATGGGGATAGAGCAGGAGGAGTGGGACTAATGGGATAGCTCTTTCAAAGAACTGGCACAGGCAAAATGGGCCAAATGGCCTCTTTCTGTGCTGTACGATTCTGATTCTAAGTTTAAAGTTATCTGTGCACATTGCCCAGCCACTGTCCCTGCATGTTCTGTTTTTCACTGAGCTGTATTCAACAGTTGGTTCTCTGCTCACATTTCACTTCTCGAACTCCTCTCCCGTCAGGACTGGGCTGCCCTGTTGGACTGCATTCAATGGTTCACTGGAGTGACTCTGCCCTGCCACTCAGTCACTTTGAGAGTTAAGGTAACCTGTTCCAGCCCACAATGGCCTCTGTTACCCACTGAGCTCCAGGCCTGCACTTCAGGGAACTGCTGGCTTCTCAGCTTCACTCCGCTGCAAATCGAGGGCCAGACCTTGGTGAAAAAATAATAGCCTGTTAACGATGCACGCCGTTATTAATGTGCAAACCGGCCAGCCGGTTCAGGGGATTATGAGATATGGCGTGATACGGTTGTGAATATCCAGAATTTGCTGATCGTTAGCTTTGCCCAAACGTCATCTCGTCCTTAGCCTTCCCATTATTTTGAAGAACTTGTTGGGCTTGCACATTAATTGCCCATTAAATTAATAACGTGAGTACCTTTTTAACGACGTGGTAATTGTTAAAAGTTGCCAATCTACCTCTTTGGTCCAGAAAGGGAACAAGTTAAACTGTGAGTCTCATTCCTGCAGATAGTGACTTGTTCTTAGAGATTTAAAAATTTTCAAATTTAACATTTTTAAATTGTTTTCTTACTTTTCCTTTCTGTCTCTTTTTTCTCTCTTAATCCATCTTTTTTCCCTCTCTTTATTTCTCTTTCTGTACGTGATTTGATTCTAATTCGCCCTATTTCCTTCCCCATCATTACTCTGTTTCTTTCTCAATTCTTCAATCTCATTGGTTAATAGATCAATAGAATGTTCATCCCGCCGTTCACTAAGGCCCAGATGCCTCATTATCAGCTCGCACTTTCAGCAAGTTACAGAATAAAAATTTATAGCGCTGAAGGAGGCAGGAAAAAGTTTAACTAATGGCATTTGCCTTGAGATGCCTCGCTTCAGCAAGATCTGGCCTCAAGTTTGAGAAATATTTGTTGTTTCCAATAGGAATTCATAGTCATTCCACAATTTAGGGTGTAAGCTGGTTTAAAGTTCTGTAATTATTTAACACAAAGCTCTAGTGTATGAAGTTCTATCAATGAATTGCTTGTTGGTTAATTATGAATTATTGAAACCAATCAATCCTTTGCTCTGAATTGAAGAAATTGACCTGAAACTGGCAAGAATATGAAAAGAAGACATTACAGCTTCAAAATTGCTTTAATAGAAGAGGGGAGGAGAGGAAGGGAGAGGAGGGGAGAGGAGAGGGGGAGAGCAGAGGAGAGAAGAGGAGGGGAAGCAGTGGAGAGGAGAGGAGAGGAAGGGAGAGGAGAGGAGCGGAGAGAGGAGAAGAGGAGAGGAAAGGAGGGGAGAGGAGAGGAGAGGAGGGGAGAGGAGAGGAGAGGAGGGGAGAGGAGAGGAGAGGAGAGAGGAGAAGAGGAGAGGAGAGAGGAGAAGAGGAGAGGAAAGGAGGGGAGAGGAGAGGGGGGAGAGGAGAGGAGAGGAGAGGAGGGGGGAGCAGAGGAGAGCAGGGGAAAGGAGAGGAGAGGAGAGGGAGAGGAGGGAAGAGCAGAGGAGAGGAGGGAAGAGGAGAGGAGGGGAGAGGAGAGGAGCGGAGAGAGGAGAAGAGGAGAGGAGAGGAGGGGAGAGGAGAGGAGAGGAGAGGAGAGGAGAGGAGAGCAGAGGAGAGGAGAGAGGAGAAGAGGAGAGGAAAGGAGGGGAGAGGAGAGGAGAGGAGAGGAGAGCAGAGGAGAGGAGAGAGGAGAAGAGGAGAGGAAAGGAGGGGAGAGGAGAGGAAAGGAGGAGAGGAGAGGAGAGGAGGGGAGGGGAGAGCAGAGGAGAGCAGGGGAAAGGAGAGGAGAGGAGAGGGAGAGGAGGGAAGAGCAGAGGAGATGAGGGAAGAGGAGAGGAGAGGAAGGGAGAGGAGAGGAGCGGAGAGAGGAGAAGAGGAGAGGAAAGGAGGGGAGAGGAGAGGAGAGGAGGGGAGAGGAGAGGAGAGGAGGGGAGAGGAGAGGAGAGGAGAGAGGAGAAGAGGAGAGGAAAGGAGGGGAGAGGAGAGGAGAGGAGGGGAGAGGAGAGGAGAGGAGGGGAGAGGAGAGGAGAGGAGGGGAGAGGAGAGGAGAGGAGAGAGGAGAAGAGGAGAGGAAAGGAGGGGAGAGGAAAGGAGGGGAGAGGAAAGGAGAGGAGGGAAGCGGAGAGGAGAGGAAATGGAGAGAAGGGGAGAGCAGAGGAGAGGAGATGAGAGGGGAGATAAGAGGAGAGGAGAGGAGAGAAGAGGTGAGGAGGGGAGGAGAGAAGAGAGGAGGGGAGAGAGGAGGAGGGGAGAGAGGAGGAGGGGAGAGAGGAGGAGGGAAGGAGAGGAGGGGAGAGAGGAGGAGGGGAGAGAGGAGGGGGGGAGAGAGGAGGAGGGAAGGAGAGGAGGGGAGAGAGAGAAGGGGAGAGAGGAGGAGGGGAGAGGAGAGAAGAGGAAAGGAGGGAAGAGGAGAGGAGGGGAGAGAAGAGGAGAGGAGAGAGGAGGAGGGGAGGAGAGGAGGGGAGAGAAGAGGAGGGGAGGGAGGAGGAGGGGAGAGGAGAGAAGAGGAGAGGAGGGAAGAGGAGAGGAGGGTAGAGAAGAGGAGAGGAGGGGGGACCAATAACTAACATAATCATTTGCGAAACTTTAGTGATTATGTAATCAATAGAGCAGGATTTTTGATATGAGTTCCAAATTGAGAAACGGATGTTAACTTTGGATTGTGAGCCAATGAATGTTCCATTTTTTATTCACATCTCGACAGATTAGCAAGCCTTAAAATCAAAGCACCAATGTAGACCAAGCTTGGGCTGTACTCTAAAACCAGTAACACTGCCACAGTGACTGTTACCTGCATAGAAAAAAATTCCATTAGTACAATGGTTATCATTTACTTATCCTGTTGCGCTCGTTCAGTCCCACTGTCTTTGTTGACCTACATTGGCTCCCAGTCCCCCAGTGCCTCAGATTTAAACTATACACCTTTATGTCTAATTCGCCCCTCCCTATCTCCTCTAGTGCTACAACCCCTCCATCCACACTCTCTGTTCCTCTGACTCTGGCCTCTCCTGCATCCTCCCAGCACTTTGCCCACCATTGGTAGCCATGCCTTAAGCTGCCTAGGCCCCGCAATTTGGAATTCCCTCTTTAAATCCCTCAACTTCCCCCTCCTCCTTTGAAATCCTGGTTAATACCCACCTCTTTAACCAAACTTTTGGTCACCCTACCTAATAGCTCCTTCTTTAGTTCACCGCCATTTTTTCTTGATGCCTCTGTGAAGCACCTTGGCACATTTTACGTGTCAGCCATGGCTCAGTTGGTAGCACCCTTGCCTCTGAGTCAGAAGGTTGTGGGTTTAAGCCCCACTCCAGAGACTTGAGCACAAAAATCTAAGCTGACACTCTAGTGCAGTACTGAGAGAGTGCTGCACTGTTGGAGGTGCCGTCTTTCAGATGAGACGTTAAACCGAGGCCCATCTGCACTTTCAGGTGGATGTTAAAGAGCAGGGGAGTTATCGAAGAAGAGCAGGAGTTATCCCCGTTGTCCTAACCAGTATTTATCCCTCAATCAACATCATAAAACAGATTATCTGGTCATTATCACATTGCTGTTTGTGGGAGCTTGCTGTGCGCAAATTGTCTGCTGCGTTTCCTACATTACAACAATGACTACACTTCAAAAAGTACTTCATTGGCTGTAAAGCACTTTGGGACATCCGGTGATGTTGAAAGGTGCTATATAAATGCAAGTCTTTCTTTTTGATGTTAAAGACACTATATAAATGTAGGTCGTTATCATTTAAAACAGCAGTAAATCATCTTTCCCTGATTAGTTATATGGTGTATGGATCTAAAGTTACCTCTTCCATGTCTACATTTGATTCTCTTTAATCTGAATTCTGTCACATCCACAGCACGAGACTGCCCGAGCCAGATTTGTCAGCGGTATTCTCTGTGACTTTGATGGCATTGCAGTGTCCCTCCTTTTCATTCTTGACCTCTCCACGGGGATTAACGTGGTTGATCTCTGCTGTATCTGATACAAGCTCTTGGTGCCTTGGGTTATAGTCACACATTGTCCTATACACCTGTTTTTAATTTAAAACACTTGAAACATTTAAGTGGAGGAATGGATTGTGACAGTGGGGTTGCCGGTGATAATTATGGTGAGGGTGAGGATGATGTTGGTGGTGATGGTGATCGTGATGGAGTGGTGTTAGTGGTAATGATGTTGGTGGTGATGATGATGACCATCTAAAAACTGATGATCTGGTCATTTATTTCATTGCTTTTTGTGGGACCATGCTGTCCACAAATTGGTTGCCGTGTTTCCTACATTAAAAAAGTGACTAAACTTCAAAAGTACTTAATTTTCTATAAAGCATTTTGGGACATCCTGTGGTCATATAAGGAGCTATATCAATGCAAGTTTGTTCTTTCATGAACAAAAGGGTGGGTTCCTTTCCACTAGTGTGCAGCTAGTCTATGATCATAGACACAAAATTATTCCTGTGAATGTTTGCTACCCGGGGAGAGTTCATTTCCCAGCAACCTGGGATGCCAGGAAAGCTGGATAGATGGCTCTTTGAGGACCAAGGATATCTTCAGCCCCAGCTGACGATCCCTTTGGGACAGCCAGGAACAAGAGCAGAACAGTGATGTAAAGACATTGTCGCAAGTTTCTTTCCAGTTCACTTTTCTTCCAGATATAGAAAGGGACATGAGAAGTTAGGGAGAACAAAGGGACATGTATAAGTTACATAAGCACAGAACTGGTTTAGATGTAAGCAGGTTTTTCTTTTCGCAGAGGGTCACAAATCTTTCAAATTAGTTGCCAGCTCATGCAGTGAATGCAGATTGTTAATTTACTCCATGTTCTGTGTTCTTATAATAAGTGAATATTTTTTATCCCATTGCACATTACTTGGTGCTTAGTTCATATTGTCCACAATAACTTGTCGCACAACCTCTGTTAAATCAAAAATCTACCAAATTACATCAAGTTAAAAATTCTAACAGTACAAAAGATTTGTACAAAAGCAAGATACTGCGGATGCTGGAAATCGGAAATAAAAACAGAAAATGCTGGAAATACTCAGCAGGTCAGGCAACATCTGTGGAGAGAGAAACAGAGTTAACGTTTCAGGTTGATGACCTTACATCAGAACTGGAAAAGGCTAGAGACGGAATTGATTTTAAGCAAGTACAGAGGCAGGGAAAGGGGAAGGGGAGGAAAGAAGAAATGGGAAGGTCTGTGATAGGGTGGCAGGCAGGAGAGAATAAGGCCACGGTTTCGCCTACCCCGGCGGGTTCGGTGCAGCCGGGGTTGGTGGCGGGTCCTGACCTCACTGCTGGCTCCAGACCGCTCTGTGAAATGAATTTACGATGATTCGGCTTGTTGAGCTCAACCAGCGTGTTTCCCAGCCAAGTGAAGGAAGCGAGTCTGATGACGTCATTTGATGACACGTCATCAGCAAGTTTCCTTAAAGGGACCATGCGCAAATTTTGTTTGACATTTGTGCTGTCAGTGTTCTACACCATTGAGGTGCTGCAAACACTGACAAGCACTGCACAAAGGTGCACGGTTCTCCCATGAATCCCTCCATATGCTTATGGAGGGAGTCACAGCATGCAGGGAGGTTCTCTTCCCTTCCAATGGGCAGAGGACACCTCCCCAGGAGACCAACGCAACCTGGTTGCACAATGCACAGGAGGACACAAGCAGGAATGTCGTCAGGAGGACCAGGTTGCAATGGCGCAAACCTTTCAATGATCTCCATAGTTCACGAAATGTTACTGCAAAGCCACACTCAACCTCATCCTGCTGTGCCACTCATCACATCCCCATCACTCTGCCTTCCCTACCCTACTCCTGCACATCTTTACTCACACCAACTTACCTTGCACCTCCACCCATCCCCCTCTATCTACATTATCACTTCCCCATCTCACTAGCCACTCCTCACACTCACCCTCATCCTAGTCCAATCATAGCAACTAACAACACATAAGGGTAGGCACTTGTGTGTTTTAGCCAATGTTCATGTAAAGTTTCTGTTAATGTGGTGTCAAACATTGAAATCTTTATTTTCAACACCTTGCGTTCTTGGACAGATCTGTGTGCACCTTTGGAAGTGGCTTAGTGAGTTGAAGTGAATGGTGAGACATAACAGCAATGGTGATGAGTGTGAAAGGAATGGCTTGGGCACTGTAGGGATGCTTTATGTTGTTGGTGTGGGGTGGTGCCAACCTGGCGCATCATGTGGCAGCCAGGGTGTACAGCATCAAGTGAAGTAAATCTGGCTATGCTGAGGCCATCCCTGGCATCCCGGGCAGCAATGTGGTTGGGTGCTGATGCCCTCTGTCCTGTGCAGCATCAGTTGATTGCGGAGGAGATTGGTATTGTTGTTGGTGCTGCTGGTGTGCCTGGTGCTGCTGGTGTTGAGGCTGATCGTGGTGGGATTCTGAGGACCAAGGTGAGAGAGTTTCAAGGGCACCAATGCTGATGTATTAGATGGCAGGTGAAGTTGAGATGATAGAAGCGATCTGTCAATGGTGAGAGAGGTTGTTCCAATGAGTTGACACAGGATGCAGAGTTTACTCCAAACACTTGCAACCTGCATAAAGCTCAACCTGTCTTCCAAATGCATCAAGCTACAGCTTCTGAACTTGGAAAGTGAACAGCTGTGAGATGGGAGCTTTTATAGCACATTTGCAGCTTTCAAGTAAAGAGATTGTTCCATGTTAACACAACTCCCGACCTCCTTACCTGAGGTGATTCACGAGCAGCAGGGACCCCATGGGCAACCTTGTAAAATTTAAAGGTGAGCTCAAAATACTTTTTAAGTGGCTCTTAACAAGGTCATAATGGCCTAAATTGTCTCCCTCGCCGCTACGTGTTGGGTCTGTTCAGTGCTGACAGACCCGACATCTGGGAAAGTTTCATGGTGGTGGGTTGACAGTGGGGTCCTGACCCACTGTTAAAAAAGGAATTTTTTTACTCTTGACCCGCCACCAAACGCGCCTGCTGACCCCCCGAAAAATTCCCCCCAAAATGACAAAAGGGATGATGGTGCAAGGTGAAAGGAAATGGTAATGGGACAAGGAAAGAAACAAAAGATGTGTCTGGAGGAGGTGTAAATGGGAATATCAAAATTCCCTTTGTACTTTGTACTTTCGACTTGCAACTCCACCAGGACCATGAAAGAAGCCATGTAGTAGAAAATTCTAACTGATATTTTGTTGTGAAATTCTGATGTTAATCCTCCTGAATAATGAAAAAAGCTGTTTTGTCTGTAAAAATGTATCCCTACTAGCACAACAGTTTTACTTACCATCATTTGTACAGTTAGACCTTGCCTGAGTTATGAGGGTAAGTTTATTTTTCAATTAACCTAATTTACAAATGTTAATTGGCATAATCCACAAATATGTCAGCACTAATAGAAAACAATTACAATTTTCTAGTTTGATAGAGAGGACCAATTTTTCTCATGTTACGGGAATCTATTTTAATTAAACTCATTTACATTAATTACGTTTCATTCCTATAACCTAAAAATATTAAGTCCCTAATACTATAATAATATACCCCCAGACTTCATAAAGATCAAAAAAAAATTAGGATTTTTATAAATATGTACAGCAATACTGCAAGTTTCCTTCTCCTCTTTTACATTGCCCTGTTATGTAGGAAGATTTTATTTAAATGAACTTACCGTAGGCAGGCTTGAAGGGCCAAGTGGCCTACTCATAGGAACATAGGAACAGGAGTAGGCCATTCAACTCCTTGAGCCTGTTCTGCCATTAAATGGGATCATGGCTGATCTGCGACCTAACTCCATATACCTGCCTTTGGCCCATATCCCTTAATACCTTTAGTTATCAAAAAGCTATCAATCTCAGATTTAAAATTAACAATTGATCAACTGCTGTTTGCGGAAGAGAGTTCCAAACTTCTATCACCCTTCGTGTGTAGAAGTGTTTCCTAATTTCACTCCTGAAAGGTCTGGCTCTAATTTTTAGACTATGCCCCCTAGTCCTAGAATCCCCAACCAGCGGAAATAGTTTATCTCTATATACCCTATCTGTTCCCCTTAATATCTTGAAATCTTCAATCAGATCACCCCTTAACCTTCTAAATTCTAGGGAATACAACCCTAATTTGTGTAATCTCTCCTCATAACTTAACCCTTGAAGTCCAGGTATCATTCTGTTAAACCTGCGCTGCACTCCCTCCAAGGCCAATATATCCTTCCTAAGGTGTGGTGCCCAGGACTGCTCACAGTGCTCCAGGTGTGGTCTAACCAGGGTCTAACCAACTCCTGCTCCTATTTCTTATAGAGGTTATGAACAAAGCAGTAAAATATATGGGGCCACATTTCTGTGGGGGTTCCCAGATCATGCGCCATTTCTCCAGAGTTTCCACAGATCCTCCGCAGAAGTTACGGTGCACAATCAGGAGATCTCCTATGTCAAACCCATGTTTTCTATATATGACTGGAGATATACCAGTTAAAATGAAGACAGACCCTTTGATCTGTAGATTAGCCAAATACAGGAGTTCTGTTTGAAGCGGATACTTCAGTTAATGATCCCGGGAAAGACTATTAAAGTGCAGACTCATATCAGACATTAAGGATGGTTAATAACAACAGAAAATGCTATAAATACTCAGCAGACCAGACAGCATCCGTGGAGAGAGAAACACAGTCAACGTTTCAGGGTCCCAGACCTGAAACGTTAACTCTGTTTCTCTCTCCATGGATGCTGTCTGGCCTGCTGAGTATTTCCAGCATTTTCTGTTGTTATTTCAGATTTCCAGCATCCGCAGTATTTTGCTATTGTATTAAGGATGGTTACTCTGGAGGTCTCATGTTAGAAGTAAACAAAGCCCCGGAACTCTCAGAGAGCACTGCTCACTGTTTCACTATTTAAATGTTAGAAATGGTTAGTATATTAATCAGCTGACTATTGAGAATCTGTAATCTTTGGCGGTGGAATCTGTCTTTGGAGTCCCAGGAAATTCTATTAAAGCTGTTTTTATCCCCCCTGTAATTATTATGTCCCTTTTTCTGCATAAAATCCTCATGCATGTGATGTTTCAGAAACTCAGCCAAAAGCTCCTGAAAAAATACTAAGATTTTGGACATTTTTTTTTTGTTTTGCAACAGTTTATATATTGTGCAAGTCTGGTATTGTATAACTGATCTCTTACTGTATTCTTCTTAATTGTCACACTGGTAAATAAATCTGGTTATTAGTTGCAGCCAGGTGGTGCGACAGTTAGGCTGCAACTAATAATCAGATTTAGTTACCAGTGAGATAATTTAGAAGAATCAGTTACCACCTTTCAGAGTTTACCATCTTGCGGAGTGGACAGGACAGGACAGTGCCGGGGGAGGGGTAGCAGCGTGGTTTTCCCGGGAGTAATCCGGTGTTGAAAAGAGTGTTGTTATTCTGTTCACATCATGCCCATGGGACAAGTTTCAGTTCAGGGGTCTGCTTGCAGGAACTCCTTTGCTTGGGCGAGAGCCTGAATTGTAATAAAATCTCCTTCTGGCAGAGTGAATTTAAAAGGTCAACTGGATCCTCTTTGCAATGAGTTAAAAAAGTAGACGAGGCTGCTTCAGGGACGATGACTGTGAGATAGTGGGGTGACAATAACAGTATCGGGGACTTCTAAAGGAGAAACAATCACTTTGATTTTTATTAGACGGAACGTTTCTAGAGTTTCGAGCCTGCGACTGGAGTGCATCCGACATTCCTGGAGTAAATAATGAGCAAGTAATTAAATGGCCATTAAAAAAACTGGAGCACTTAAAAAAAAAATTATTCGTTCATGGGATGTGAGCGTCGCTGGCAAGGTAAGCATTTAAGCTGAAAGAACTAGGATCAGGACTTAAATAAATGAGGTTAGAAACAGGGAGTGTGGTAGCAGAAACATTTTATAGCTCAGTGGACACAAGGGTTGTACCATAAGCCTGGTCGTTGCTCATGTTACTCAAATCTTTAAAAAAAAAAATAGATCTAAGCATTATCCTCGGGCTGCTAGTGTGACATCTGTACTGAAGAAAAAATATTGTTTCTGTTTTAAAGGAAACACTTCAAGGGATCCCGGTTAAACTATAAGCAACTGATCCAAGCCAACATGAGTTTGTAAAGGTCGGTCATGCCTATTGAATTTACTGGAATTCTTTCTGGATAGAAATGTATCAGTGTGGAAAATGCGGTGAAGTAATATATATCTTCCCTTTCAATATGTATTCATGATCTTAAAAGCTGAAAGTTTATAGGTGGCGTAAATCTGTGAAACAAAATGTTCGGAGCAGATGCTTTTCAGTCAAAGAGACCGAAAGTCATTTAGCATATGGGAAAATAAATGGCAAATGGCGCTTAATATCAAGAAATGTGAAATAAATTGATCTATCCTCAATGGAGATACTAAACACAGGACTTCCTCAGGATTGAGTGATATATCAGTGCCATTGGATGATGCTGATGCTTCACTCAAGGTGACCTGCTGGTTTCCTGATGACTGGTGACAACCTAATGTAGCAAAGAAGCCCATCAACCAGAGGGACAACATAGTATGAGAGATGTAGTCCATGATGTGATAAGATGTTGCATGCAATTAAAACCACATTGTACAGCTCCCAAGTGATTAACTCGGGTCAGGCATATGGGACCAATTGGGCTGCTGCGCAGGATAATTGTCCGAGCAGTCTAAGAGCCACGTGTGTCTTGTTTCCACCTATTGTTTTCCTTCTCTGAGCAGTGGTAGAAATGCCATTTTCATAGAACGTGTGGCATACTCACCCAGAATCATAAAACAGTACAGCACAGGAGGAGGCCATTTGGCCCGTCGTGCCTTAGGACGACTCTCTGAAAGAGCTGCCAATTAGTCCCGCTCTCCAGCTCTTTCCCCATAGCTCTGCAACTTTTTTTCTCTGTTAAACTACCAAACTACCTCTAGAAGTAAATGCCGTAAGCTTGAACAAATGCAGCTCAATGCTGATTGGATATCCTCATTGTCTTAGCAGTAGAATTTTATTTGTCATGTTGGGAAAATTCAGCGTAAAAAAACTGAAGCAATGTTCTCCTCCAAAATTATCAGAAATCTGCACAAAGTGGCATTTCTGTCCTACACTGGGAAATTAGACCATTAGTTTGGCAATTGTCCAAACTTTAAATTGTCATTATATTGTAAAGCAGATAATGCCAAGACAAAGATAATATTTGGATAATAATAAGATCAATAAAAGGAAGGCTGGTATTCTATAAAAACAAAGACCATTGTTGGAGAATTGTCTCCAGTTTTGGTCAGCACACTGAAAAAGAGGACACTGGAAAAGAATCAGAGGGCATCAAGACTGGGCCCATGTTAAACTATTCACCTAAGGAGAGAGACTTGGGGGGGGGGGGGGAACTTGGTTGCTTTGCGCCTCCCGTTATCACCCTAAGAGGGCGCTAATGGGACACAAAGCAACTAGCGCCCAGGCACGGCGATGTTAGCGCCGCTCACAAAATTGACCAGACATTTTGCGGCGGCGCTAAACACTACCACCACGATCTCCTGCGCCTGCAGATCATGACATCAGTCGAACGTGCAACGCCCCGGCAGTGCCCCAGACAGATATTGCGTGGCGCCCCCTGCCTTACCGCCTGCCGCTAGCCACGACAGGTTGAGGGGAGCGTTTTGCAGTCGGGAAGGGACTGGGGGAGAGCTATTTAAAGGCGACCGCTTCCTGCCTTTTTTGGTCAGCGACATTTTTGCACCACGCATTCTGAGAGAGAGAGAAAGACTTCTGGAGAGATTCAACACTGTGTGAAGGAGATTTGGGTACTGAGCAGCACTTTGCAGGTTCATTTTGATTTGACCTTCCTTGCATCGATTTAGAAGAGACTATGGGGGCTGCACTCTGAGCTCTTTCCCTGGGCCCCTCCATTGTTCTTTCCAGCAGATTTGATGTACAGGTCTCTCCAGGCCGAGGTTCAAGTCTGCAATGAGCAGGGTGTGGATGGAGAGCAAAATCGACCCTCCCCTTTAAGAACTGGCCGGCGCCAGTGTGTCTGTGTTCCATTGCTAACTGACATTACCTGAGCTTCGCCAGCGCTCTGAGGTAGCGCCTCGCTCCTCGGCCTTTGCGCCTTAAGACAGGTGTGCAGCGCCTGATTTAGTGTTCCAATCATCTCCAGGGGCGATAGAAGCCAAGTTTGCAGTCGGAGGCGATAATTAGCGGCAGGCGCTAAACTTTGCGCCCAGCCGATAATTGCGCCCCAAACGGGGCGATACCGAATTTCTCCCCCTAAGAGCTGGGTTTTCTGCCCAGAGGCGGGATGGTGGCAGGTTCGTTGTTTTGCGGGTTCCAGTCCCACTGCCGGTTGCAGCCGCCCTGCAATAATGATTTTACCCTGATTGCCCTCATTAAGGCCGCCATGCGCACTACCCGGCCCAATCGGTGGGTGCGGGTTGGTTGATCGCACTTGATGACGCGCTGGGAACCTCTACATTTAAGGGGGCCATGTCCCCCTTGATTATTACTTTCTTTTATCTGCTTCCGAATGCTGGTTGCTGCAGGCATGGCAGCACAACGAACAAAGGCTGCTCCCCAGTTTGATGACGACTCCCTCCATGCTCTTGTGGAGGGAGTAAGAGGACGCAAGGAGGTCCTCTTCCCATTAGGTGGAAGGAGGAGGCCACCTCAGCACACAAAGGCAGTCTGGCTGCAAATTGCTGAGGAGGTCAGCGCAAGGTCGATCTTTACACGCACCTGGGTGCAGTGTAGGAAAAGGTTTAATAATCTGCTGCGCTCAGCAAAAGTGAGTATAACATCACACTTACCTTCAATCTGCTTCCCATCTCTTCTCATCCCCATCACTCTGCATTGGCAACCTACTCCTGCACATCCCAATTCACCCTAACATCCCTTCCACTCTCACCCTTCCCCCTCTCTCTATGTACAGAATCACTTCACCATCTTACCATGTACCCCTCACACTCGCTCTCAGTGTTATGCAAGGACAACAACTAACAACGCACAGGGAGGGACCTTGGGATTGGCACCTCATTCCATCATTGTCTCCCTCTAAGCATCTGTGTTATCCATTCTTTTACACACTCTATCAATCTCTCTCAAACTCCACTTGAGAGAGAGAGACTGGGGGGAGTGAGAGAGAGACTGGGGGGAGTGAGAGAGAGACTGCGGGTGAGAGAGAGAGACTGGGGAGAGAGAGAGAGACGGGGGAGAGAGCAAGACAGACAGGGAGAGAGAGATGGGGGAGAGAGAGAGAGACGGGGGAGAGAAAGTGAGTGTGGTGTATGTAACCTGTTCCACCTTAAGAGAACTTAAGCCTGTTCCACCTTAAGAGATGTACTACTTTCTCTGGCTGCTGTATACGTAATACCGGTGGTGACCACCGGTATATAAGCACTGTGTAGTAAGATTGTATTTCATATAGTCCTGACCTCCAACCAGTAAAGACCTGTTGAACTTTAATCTTGTAGTCTGTGTGTTATTAATTACAACTAGAACACACAGACTTTACAGTGGCGACGAGTCAGATTCTTACCCTGCGGCAGTTATATCCACGGTGGCTTCGTCCACAGAACGGACGTCGAAGAGAGGCTTCCACCCTCATCACCCTGCTGGAAGACACGTCGCGCGGCAGACATCGAGAAACCAGAGTGCAGAAGACATCCTGAACTCGAAGCCTCCATCAGCGGCTGTCAGCTATCTTCTTTCTACCTCGGTAGTGGGTAAGCCGGGCAGCGACGCGACCAGAAAATCGGCCGCGTTGGCTGTACAGACGGGGAGGGAAGACGGAGGAATAAGGGCGGTGAGATCGATCGCGACCGGAGATAAGGGCCGGGCCGCATCCGGGGCAAAAGGCGCAGCGCGGGGACATCGATCGCGGCTGGTGATAAGGGCCGGGCCACATTCGGGCTAAAAAGGCGCAGCGTCTGGGGGCAACTGAAGGCGCGAGAGCCGCGGTGAAGCGGAGACAGCGTCGGGGGAAGGGTGAAGACCGCCAAGCGCGGGAAAACCGCCATTTTGTAGGCGGAGGACGAAGACAAGAGCGCGGAAGCCGCCATCTTGGATAAAAATAAAAAGAAATTAAATTGCAACGATGCCTAAACATGGGAACATTAATACCTTTGATAGCGACATCGAAGATTGGGCTATGTATGTAGAACGCATACAAAATTATTGTAAAGCAAATAAAATCCCAGATGAAGAGAAAGCACTAACATTATTAAACTTAATGGGTGCGAAGACATACGGGCAATTGAAACACCTTTTATCACCAGATGAACCGGCGGATAAGACGTTCGGGGAGATTGTTACTGTCCTGAAAAATCACCTAAACCCCACGCCGCTGATGCTAGCGGAACGATTTAAATTTTACAGCAGAAGGCAGCTGAAGGATGAAAGCAATGCTGAATATTTAATGGAATTGCGTAAGCTAGCAAAGTACTGTCAATTCGGAACGAGATTGACAGAGGCGCTACGAGGTAAATTTGTGTGTGGTTTATTAAAAGAAGATACACAAAAGCGATTGCTCGAGGAGAATGAGCTGACGCTTGAGAAAGCGGTCACTATGGCAGCAGCACACAAAGCCGCAGCGAGAGGCACGGCAGTAATGCAGCTACGGTCACCGGAACTCAGTACAAATAAATTGGGTTTGAGTACTGTAAAATGTTATCGTTGCGGAAAGACAACGCACGATCAGAACCAGTGTTGGTTTAAAAACCAAGAATGCAGAACGTGTGGCAGGCTTGGCCACATAGCTAAAGTATGCCGGTCAGGAAAGAAGACCAGCAACAAAAAGTCACCGCAAGGAAAATACATAAAGGTACACAAGGTGACAAAGAACAGTTCGACCGAACAGAAGTCAGATTCAGACGCTAGCAGTAATGAACTGGGTCGCTTAAGAGTACACAACGTTGGTAAGGATGCAGATCTCCAGACAATTTGGGTCACCCTTCAGATAGCAGGAGTCCAAGTAAAGATGGAATTGGACACTGGATCGGCATTGACGGTCATGAATAAGAAAGATTACAAAAGGTTATTCCAACATATTCCCCTACGGGATACGGAGATTATATTGAAAACATACACGGGGCAAAGAGTGTACCCCATCGGAAAGATAGAGGTAAAAGTGGTCCACAAGGGCGAAGAAAGCCAAGTAATGGACTTATATGTGCTACCTGAAGGAGGTCCACCACTACTGGGACGGGAGTGGATTAGGAAAATGAATATGGACTGGCACTCCTTGAAGGCACTAACGGTAGATTCCGGGGAAACAGATGTCAAACCTAAACGATTGTCCAGAATATTGGATGATGCTAAAGAGGTGTTCCAGCAGGGACTGGGAACACTGAGAGGAATTACGGCAAACATCAAGATTGATGAACATGCACAACCAAAATTTTTTAAAGCCAGACCGGTACCCTGTGCAATACGACCTACTGTAGAAGCGGAACTGGAAGCGCTAGAACGTTCAGGTGTACTGTCTAAGGTAGATTGGAGTGAGTGGGCTACGCCCATTGTTCCCGTTATGAAACGTCCTTCGAGCAACAAGCCAGGAGAACCAGGGAAGGTTCGCATCTGTGGAGATTTCAAAATCACCGTTAATCCGGTGCTTCACACGGTGCAGTATCCGCTTCCGCGGATTGAGGATATTTTTGCTTCGTTGTCTGGCGGGAAACACTTCACCAAGATAGACCTGGCGCAGGCGTACTTGCAGATGGAGGTTGAAGAAGAGTCACGCCAATACCTCACGATCAACACGCATCGAGGTTTGTACCGGAACAATAGGCTGGTTTTTGGAGTGGCATCGGCTCCAGCAATTTGGCAGAGGGCCATGGAGCAGGTATTACAGGGAATTCCAGGCACACAATGTTACCTGGACGATATTCTGATTACAGGTGATGGTGATGAAGAACACCTCGCAAACTTGGAACTGGTGCTCAACAGACTGAAAGAGTATGGACTTCGAGTTAATCGGCAGAAATGTGAGTTCTTCTAGAAGCGGATCTCGTACTGTGGTCATGTCATTGACCGGGAGGGGCTTCATAAGTCTCCTAACAAGATAGAGGCAGTTGTAAAGGCTCCCGCTCCGGATAATGTCTCTCAGTTGAGGTCGTTTCTAGGATTGATTAACTATTACCATAAATTTCCACCAAATCTATCCACGGTACTGCACCCGCTAAACGCTCTTTTACAGAAGGGGGTACCATGGGAATGGAGCGAAAACTGTAAGAAGGCATTTCGCAAAAGTAAAGAATTGATCACCTCAGAGGAAGTGTTGGCTCACTTCAACCCGACACTGCCTATTCGGTTGGCTTGTGATGCTTCTCCATATGGTATTGGGGCAGTACTCTCACAAAAGTTGCCAAATGGCACGGAAAGGCCAGTCGCGTTTGCATCCAGATCATTGACCTCCGCTGAGCGCAACTATGCGCAGATCGATAGGGAGGCTCTCAGCCTTGTATGGGGAGTGAAGAAGTTTAATCATTACCTGCAGGGCCAAAAATTCACACTTCTGACAGACCATCAGCCGTTGGTATCCATTTTTAACCCTAAGAAGGGTGTTTCAGTGATGACAGCACAGCGTCTCCAGAGATGGTCCCCTTTCCTAGGGGCACATCAATATCAAATAGAATTCAAAGGTACGAAGCAGCATGGCAATGCTGATGGGCTGTCGTGCCTGCCACTACCTGAAGAAGAAGAAACGACGAAAGTTGACCCTGTTGAGTTATTTCATTCGACCATCATCGAGTGTTTACCAGTCACCAATGCAAGTATTGAAAGAGAAACCAGGAATGACCCGACACTGTCCAGAGTCTACGAGGTGACAGTGAAAGGATGGCCAACACGTGGTGATCCTCTGTTACCGGCATTCTCGGCAAGGCGAGACCAGCTGTCCGTCTGCCATGGTACTTTGATGTACGGGACAAGAGTGATTATTCCTCCCAAGTTAAGGGAAAGAGTTCTAAAAGAACTGCATGAAGGTCATCTGGGGGGAGTTAAGATGAAAAGTCTTGCTAGGGCTTATGTATGGTGGCCGGGTATTGACCAACAGACAGAGGAGTTGCCGAAAAGCTGCGCTGGGTGCCAAAAAGTGCAAAATGCACCTCCGATCGCACCACTACACCCATGGGAATGGCCTTCAGCCCCATGGCAATGCGTACATATTGACTTTGCTGGTCCATTCATGGACTCCATGTTCCTAATTGCGGTGGACGCACATTCCAAATGGCCAGAAGTGATCAAGATGAATACCACTACTTCAGAAAAGACAATTGCGGTGTTAAGAACAATATTCGCAAGGAACGGATTGCCAGAACAGATCTGTTCGGACAACGGACCACAGTTCGTGTCGGAAGAATTCCAAAAATTCTTAAAGAAGAATGGGGTGAAACATTATACCTCTGCCCCATATCATCCGGCGACAAACGGGTTGGCCGAGAGATTTGTCCAAACATTCAAAAAGGCAATAAAGGCCATGAACGATGACCAGATTCCGCTACAGCACAAGGTGGACAATTTCCTAATGGCGTATCGAAACGCCGCTCATGCAGTGACTAACCAAAGTCCTGCCATGATGTTTTATAACAGGAGGTTGCGGTCCAGGTTGGACTTGTTAAAACCAAATGTGCGGAGGGAAGTGGAAAACAAACAGTTCCGGCATATTAATAACAAGTCCACTCGAAGTTTCGAAGTAGGACAACCAGTGTTGGCAAGGGGCTATGGAAATGAAAAATGGCAGTCCGGAACAATTCGGGCCAGACAAGGACCTCTGATGTACACAGTAGATATTGGTAACAATGTGATAAGGCGTCATGCGGATCAACTGGTAGAATCAAGAGCAAGGGTCGAACCCATGGTTGCGACAGAGACAACTGTGGAAGACGTTAATGAACCTGAAGCATCTACCTCGGCAGGGACTGTACCTGATGATGACGTCCAATACATAGGAAACCAACAAGAAGAGTCACCTCAGCAACAAGAATCAGAGACCACTGAAAGGCGTTATCCAGACCGAATCAGAAGGCCTCCTGAGAGACTGAACCTTTGAACTGTTTATACCTGAAGTTATATATGTATATATGTTATGATGTTATGTTAAATGGGGATATGACTATTAAGCTAAAAAGGGAGGATTGTGGTGTATGTAACCTGTTCCACCTTAAGAGAACTTAAGCCTGTTCCACCTTAAGAGATGTACTACTTTCTCTGGCTGCTGTATACGTAATACCGGTGGTGACCACCGGTATATAAGCACTGTGTAGTAAGATTGTATTTCATATAGTCCTGACCTCCAACCAGTAAAGACCTGTTGAACTTTAATCTTGTAGTCTGTGTGTTATTAATTACAACTAGAACACACAGACTTTACAGTGAGGGACGGGGGGAGAGCGAGAGACGGCGGAGAGAGAGATGGGGGAGAGAGAGACAGAGGGGAGAGAGAGAGATGGGGAGAGAGAGTGGGGAAGAGAGAGACTGGGGGAGAGAGATAGAGAGACTGTGGGAACAGAGAGAGACTGGGGGAGAGAGAGAGAGAGACTGGGGGAAAGAGAGAGAGATTGGGGAGAGAGAGACTGGGGAAGAGAGCGAGACAGATGGGGAGAGAGAGAGAGACTGTGGGGACAGAGAGAGACTGGGGAGAAATAGAGAGACTGGGGGAGGGAGAGAGACTGGGGGAGAGAGAGACTGGGGGAGAGAGAGAGAGACTGGGGAAGAATGAGAGACTGGGGGAGAGAGAGCGACTGGGGAGAGAGAGAGAGACGGGGAGAGAGAGACTGGGGAGAGGGAGAGATGGGGAGATAGAAAGAGACTGGGGGAGAGAGAGAGACTGGGGGAGAGAGAGAGACTGGGGGAGAGAGAGAGACTGGGGAGAGTGAGAGACTGGGGGAGAGAGAGAGAGACTGGGGGAGAGAGAGAGAGACTGGGGGAGAGAGCGAGAGACTGGGGAGAGAGAGAGAGACTGGGGGACAGAGAGAGAGAGGGACAGAGAGAGAGAGACTGGGGACAGAGAGAGACTGGGGGACTAAGAGAGAGAGAGAGAGAGAGAGAGACTGGGGGAGAGAGAGAGACTGGAGGAGAGAGAGAGACTGGGGGAGAGAGCGAGAGACTGGGGAGAGAGCGAGAGACTGGGGGGAGAGAGAGAGACTGGGGGACAGAAAGAGAGAGGGACAGAGAGAGAGAGGGGTGAGGATCCAGACACGTGTAGTTCGTTCCCGGGGATGAGCGGCGGCCACACTTTGGAACAACACAGGTGGAGACACAGCACATGTACAATGGCCGCTGGAAGGAGGAGAAAGCAACAAGTTTTTGGCCCCCGGTGAAACAAAAATGTAAATTTTATTTTTTAAATTCCGAAAATTGATTAAAGCCGGAAAAAAAGACAGGAAAGTAGTGTTGAATGTCCTGCGGTACGTTCCAGTTAAATTTTGCCGGGTATTGTCCCCTTTTTGAAAGTTATTAGGGTTATTTAAATCATGTTATGAGAGAGGGGAAACAGTTTGTGCCCCTGTTTGTACCTCAGAGGCTGTGAGAGACGGAGGGAACGGCAGCAGAAAAAGAGGAAACAACTTCTCCAAAACTGATCCCAACTCATCGCCAAGGCTGGGGATAGATAACATCGCCGCCTTCTTAGGAAGTTTAACCACTTTATTCGCTTTCTTATTTGAGCTCCATTTGGAATTAGAGTTTATTTTATTATTTTTTGTTGTATGTTTAACTACAGCATTGAAGAGGGGAAGAGAAACTTGGAGCAACTTCTTCTGTCAAAGCTGCAATGAGACTTGAAAGAATTTAAAGATTTTTAATGAACTTTTCACAAAAAATGAATGTTAAAAACACTTTTCCCCCCCTAAGTTTCGAATATGATTTTGGAAGAAACAGAAACAAAAATCAATTTCCCCCTCAACTAAACAAGTTTCAACCAGGTCTTAAAGTCCAAATGCTTTTAAAGAGGTTCTGAAATGCTTAAAACATTTTAAATTGAAATTTCTCAATATTTGATTTTGAACGATCGACTGAAGTGAGTAGCTTTACATAAACATGCAACCATGCTGTTGAGGAGGGGGAGGGCGGGGAGGATTTGTAGGAGTTACAGATTACTTTTTATAGATTTTTAAAAAATATCATTAAGATGTTTAAGAAGAGAACTGAGAAAGGGAAAAAACACAAACCATTTTATTTTGTCTGTCGTTCTATAGTCCTAACAAGTCCCAGAAATAATGTAAATATAGATTTTCTCTTAAACGTTTAATGGAGTGTTAATAGAAACATGAGTTATGTAATGATATATAAAAATTGTAGGAAGCTACTTTAGAAGAAACTACTATTTGTTTATTGAGAAAGACCCAGAAAATACTTTGATTAAGCTGATAATATACAATTTTGATTTGGTATAAATGTTTGAAATAGGAGATTAAAAATTGGGAGTACAATGAAGCTTGTTTCCCACTAATTAATTGGGAATTACCTAAAATAATTCAACACTTTTCGTGATAAGAGCAGGGATTAATATAGTGGAGAATGCTTGAGAGAAAAACATTGGAAGCGAAATTCGTAAATTAACATCTTTTTGTCAACATATTGGCCCAGAAATTAGGATCAGGTGCTTGCCGCGCGTGCAAGCCCCCGATGTGCACTTACCCAGCGCGCCGACAGCTGAAGCCTGGGACTGCTTGGAATTCCTGTCACTGGCCCGGTTCAGCTGTCGGCGCGCTGTGCTTGCCTGATCCAGCGGCGTAGTTAGTGCGATGTGCCGGCTGGGATCAGGTGAGCACTGGGCAGCCAATCAGGGGAGGGGAAACTTCATTCATGAGTTTGATAGTAAGAACTGTCAAACTCATGAAAAGTACGGGTGCCCAAAAGACTAGTTTAACTTTAAATAAAATTTTAAAAAACATCCCAATAATTAAATAAACTATAAATAACTTTAAAAAACTATTTTAAACAATTAATCAAATTTTTGAAAAAAATAATTTTTTAAGAAATCGGGTCTAAAAATAAACTTACCTTACTGTAAAGTCCTTAAAAACAATAAAGCTGTGGAAAAAATGTTATAATTTTAAATAATAGACCACTTACCTTAAAGAATCAAGTCCTTACGCCTCCTTTTTATATGTCTAAAAAGTTCAGGCCCTTACACACGGGCAAACCTGTCAAAAAGAAGGAAGTTCAACGCGTGCGCGCAGAGTCCTGTGCGCACGCGTTGGACCTCTGAACCCCTTGGAGGAAATGCTGGTTTCCCGCACATGCACTGTGCATGCTGAAATCCGGCACTTCCAACGGGCCCACGCGTGAGTACCCCATCCGTACTCACGCATTGGGGCCGGAATTACTGGCCCATTAGTAAACATTTCCAAGTCAGTCTGATTGGTTCTCCTATCCAGGAAGAAAGATGAATGTTTATTTCTGTTAAACATAGCTTTTCCTACTTACTTTTTTAAATTCAGTGATGAAAATTTTGTATGTGTTTTTCTGCACTTGTGAATAAGTGCTGCATTTCTGACATGTTACATGGGGGTGTGCTGGTTCAAGAAGACAACATTTATTAATGGAAGTAATTGAAGTTGAAAATATGGATACATGTTTTTGTTCAATTCTTTTTAATGCTGTGAACTAAAGAACTACAGCACTTTATATTTGTTGGTTGCCTGGTTGCATTGTGATTAACATTCTAATCACTTATGTGAACGTACAACACGTCAACGCCAGAGGAAGGCCACTGCTCCTGCTGCTTGTGCGACCATTGCTATAGTGACATGAGGGATGGGCTAATACGTTGAAAACTTAAAAATTAATACAAATTACATGAATAGATGTGCCTCTTTCAGCTCACCTTAGGCTTTTGGATTGTTTGTCGATGCATTACCGTATAACTGAGTGATGTTTCTGAAGTGTTAATGCATTATTATGCAGTTCTTTTATATCCCAGTCATTTCTGACAAGTCATTTTTTATTAAATAGTGTTTGTACATGACGAACTAAAAGCTTTTAATTAATTCTACTGTAAACAAACTTGCAGAATGGACATGTAAATGACAAATGAATTTCAGTACAAAGAAGTGTGAGGTGGTTTATTTTGGTAGGAGGAATAAAGAGGTGATCTACTCCTTGGAAAATAAGAGTCTAAAAAGTAGCAGCACAGTTTTAAAAAAAGCCATAAAAGTACAAATAAAGCACTGGGGTTCATTTCTAGAGGAATAGAATTTAAAAGCAGAGAAGTTATGTTAAACCTGTATCGAACCTTGTCTGGTTGTTTCATGATTTGAGACGGTGGGTGGCAATACAGCATTACTGTATATATACGTTTAAGTGGTTGCTGTTGTCTTTTTTTAATTGGTTCATGGGATGTGGGCGTCGCTGGCAAGACCAGCATTTATTGCCTATCCCTAATTGCCCTCGAGAAGGTGGTGGTGAGCCGCCTTCTTGAACCGCTGCAGTCCGTGTGGTGAAAGTACTCCCACAGTGCTGTTAGGGAGGGAGTTCCAGGATTTTGACCCAGCGACGATGAAGGAATGGCGATATATTTCCAAGTCAGGATGGTGTGTGATTTGGAAGGGAATTTGGAGGTGGTGGTGTTCCCATGCGCCTGCTGCCCTTGTCCTTCTAGGTCGCGGGTTTGGGAGGTGCTGCCAAAGAAGCCTTGGCGAGTTGCTGCAGTGCATCTTGTAGATGGTACACACTGCAGCCATGGTACGCTGGTGGTGGAGGGAGTGAATGTTTAAGGTGGTGGATGGGGTGCCAATCAAATGGGCTGCTTTGTCTTGGATGGTGTCGAGCTTCTTGAGTGTTGTTGGAGCTGCACTCATCCAGGCAAGTGGAGAGTATTCCATCACACTCCTGACTTGAGCCTTGTAGATGGTGGAAAGGCTTTGGGGAGTCAGGAGGTGAGACACTCACAGCAGGATACTTAGCCTCTGACCTGCTCTTTTTGCCACAGTATTTATGTGGCTGGTCCAGTTAACTTTCTGGTCAATGGTGATCCCCAGGATGTTGATGGTAGGGGATTCGGTGATGGTAATGCCATTGAATGTCAAGGGGCGGTGGTTAGATGCTCGCTTGTTGGAGATAGTCATTGCCTGGCACTTGTTTGGCGCGAATGTTACCATCCACTATCAGCCCAAGCCTGAATGTTGTCCAGGTCTTGCTGCATGCGGGCATGGACTGCTTCATTATCTGAGGAGTTGCGAATGGCACTGAACACTGTGCAGCCATCAGCAAACATCCCCATTTCTGACCTTATGTTGGAGGGAAGGTCATTGATGAAGCAGCTGAAGATGGTTGGGCCTAGGACACTGCTCTGAGGAACTCCTGCAGCGATGTCCTGGGGTTGTGCTGATTGACCTCCAACCACCACAACCATCTTCCTTTGTGCTAGGTATGACTCCAGCCAAAAGTTGTTGTAAAAGTTGTTGTTGTTTTAAAATTTGCTGTAAGGAGTTCCTGGCCCACTCAGTACAAAAAAAAATTAGAGGTAACATTGCCCGTAAAAATAGTTTAAAAAATCATTTAAATATCTTTTACCTGAGATGAGAGACCTCCTCAGCTCTGACTCGCTGGAAGCAGCCTAATGAAGAACTAACATGTCCAGCTTCTGCCGGATTACAACTTGCTTGGTCATTGGCAAGTGCTGTTGCACTGGGATCGATACTGAGGCCTGAGAAAGATGCTAGTCCCAATAGCTGGGAGCAACAACGGCAGCTCGTTAGAAATGGACCTGTCACATATATCTTTTCTTAGCCCAGAAAGCCTGACATAACTACTTTTTGGATTGGTTCAGCTGAGACTATTTCCTTTCAGATAGCAGGTATCACAAATCATTTTACACTCTGGAGGATTGGGTACTTCCCAAGAGTAACGCTGCCTTTTAAAGATTACCAGCTTCACACTTGAAGTTGAACTTGGTTGAAGTATTCAGGAATAAAATAATTGAGTAGATTTCAGATTTGACAGGCAGTAGAGGAAATGATGGGAGATGTTCTGACTGTATCTTCCATCTGGGCCTTGACAAAAGAATGCCATAGTTTTTAATTCCTACACCCTTTTTAATTCCTACATTATTACGTTTGAGGAGCATGTCCATGGGATCCAGGAGAAAACTGTAAATTTAGTTATAAGTTGGCCAGACAAATAGTTATCAATGATAATACAGGAAACTCTCATTTAAACGGCACCTAAATATCCGGAATTCTCTATTAACCAGCAAAATTCATATTCCGAAAGCACCTCAATAACCGGAAATGTTGCCGAGTCCGAGTCCGAGTCTCCCGCGGTGGCCGAGTTAGTCAGTGGGGGTAGTTCTCCAAACTGCCACTACTCGGCTTCTTGGCGCTGTCAGAAGTCCGAACACCTTAATAACAGGAGTCTGACTCTTTGTTTGTTAAAAATAGCCTCGGTAGATAACCCTCTCCATCATCCGGAATGTTTAAACAACCAGCACCATCCCGGTCCCGTTGGTGCCGGATACCATAGACTTTCCTGGTAACTTTAATCAGGATCAACGGAATTCCACTTCATCTGATCTGGGATTTCTTCTGGTTATATGTTAGAATATTTATTCATTACATTGCTAAAAGTAGTTTCAGTAGAATACCTACATTTCTGGATGAAACCAAGTTATCTGAAACAGCAAAATATTCTGAGGAGTGTTGGTAATTGGGTAGATAAATGGCAGATGGCACTGAACGTTGAGAAATATAAATGGAAATATATTGGTACCAGAAAGCAAGTATGATTCCACAGTGAAAGACGCATCATTATGTCATTCAGAACAGGAGAAGTCTGGATTTTGAGAGTTGATCAACCATTAAAAGTATCATCACACCATACAGCAGCAACTGTCAAAGGACAGAGAATGTAAAAGGGATCTATCAGGAGTGTTTGTTCAAGGAAGTGCTACAGACTTCTATAGCGCATTGGTGAGATGATATATTTAATAAAGTTAACCAAAGTTGGTCTTTCCTGCATCAGAAGGAGTTGAATTGAGACTTTGACAGAATTGTCAGATATGCAAGACATGATGAATGGATTCTCACTTTAATTGCACATTAAGAATGACATTATTTACTTGATCAATACAAAGAGTTGACTGAATATTGTTATAACCAGATCAATGAACGTGTTGGCATTAGATATGTAAAGGAATGTTTGGTATCCGTGCAGTGTCATTTTTCATTTTTATGGAAACGTTTTTTCCTAGAAATTCAATATGGAATCAAATATTTCATTCCTGAGCTTTCTGTTATAAAGAGACTATCATACGCTTCAATCTCATTATGATAAGATATAAAAAATGACTAAAGCTTGTTTTCACATCTTTTTACAATTGGGTGGAATTTTCAGGACAGTCCCAGAGGTGGCAAGAATTGTGCGATGTATGAATTGGGCACATCCAGCTATTGGATCGGGGCTCACTATAGACACAGAGCAGACTCGCTATAGACACAGAGCAGGCTCGCTATAAACACAGAGCAGACTCGCTATAGACAAAGAGTAGGCTCGCTATAGACAGAGCAGGCTCGCTATAGACACAGAGCAGGCTCACTATAGACACAGTGCAGGATCACTATAGACGCAGAGCAGGCTCGCTATAGACACAGAGCAGACTTGCTATAGACACAGAGCAGGCTCCCTATAGACACAGAGGAGGCTCGCTATAGACACAGAGCAGGCTCACTATAGACACAGAGCAGGCTTATATAGACACAGAGCAGGCTCACTATAGACACAGAGCACGCTCACTATAGACACAGAGCAGGCTCACTATAGACACAGAGCACGCTCACTATAGACACAGAGCAGGCTCACTATAGACACAGAGCAGACTCACTATAGACACAGAGCACGCTCACTATAGGCACAGAGCAGGCTCGCTATAGACACAGAGCAGGCTCGCTATAGACACAGAGCAGGCTCGCTATAGACACAGAGCAGACTCACTATAGACACAGAGCAGGCTCGCTATAGACACAGAGCAGGCTCGTTAAAGACAGAGCAGGCTCACTATAGACACAGAGCAGGCTCCCTATAGACACAGAGCAGGCTCACTATAGGCAGAGCAGACTCAATATAGGCACAGAGCAGACTCGCTATAAACACAGAGCAGACACGCTATAGACACAGAGCAGACACGCTATAGACACAGAGCAGGCTCGCTGTAGACACAGAGCAGACTCGCTATAAACACAGAGCAGGCTCGCTATAGATACAGAGCAGACTCGCTATAGACACAGAGCAGACTCGCTGTAGACACAGAGCAGGCTCGCTATAGACACAGAGCAGGCTCACTGTAGACACAGAGCAGACTCGCTATAAACACAGAGCAGGCTCGCTATAGATACAGAGCAGACTCGCTATAGACACAGAGCAGACTCGCTGTAGACACAGAGCAGGCTCGCTATAGACACAGAGCAGGCTCGTTATAGACACAGAGCAGGCTCGCTATAGACACAGAGCAGGCTCGCTATAGACACAGAGCAGACTCATTATAGACACAGAGCAGACTCGTTATAGACACAGAGCAGGCTCGCTATAGACACAGAGCAGGCTCGCTATAGACACAGAGCAGACTCATTATAGACACAGAGCAGGCTCGCTATAGACACAGAGCAGGCTCGGTATAGACACAGAGCAGGCTCGCTATAGACACAGACCAGGCTCGCTACAGACACAGAGCAGGCTCGGTATAGACACAGACCAGGCTCGCTACAGACACAGAGCAGGCTCGCTATAATCACAGAGCAGACTCCTAGAGGAGTATAAAAAGAGCAGGGGCATACTTAAAAAAGAAATTAGGAGGGCGAGGAGGGGCCATGAAATAACACTGGCGAGCAAGATAAAGGAAAATCCTAAGATGTTTTATAAGTATATTAAGGGCAAGAGGATAACCAGGGAAAGGGTAGGGCCCATTAGGGACCAAAGTGGCAATCTGTGTGTAGAGCCAGAGGATGTAGGCGGGGTTTTAAATGAATTTTTTGCATCTGTGTTCACTATGGAGAAAGACGATGCAGACATAGAAATCGGGCAAGGGGACTGTGACATACTCGAACATATTAGCATCGAGAGGGAGGAGGTGCTAGCGGTTTTAGCGGGCCAAAAAGTGGATAAATCCCCAGGCCCGGACGAGATGTATCCCAGGCTGCTGTGGGAGGCAAGGGAGGAGATTGCAGGGGCTCTGACACTAATTTTCAGAACCTCTCTGGCCACAGGGGATGTACCAGAGGACTGGAGAACAGCTAACGTAGTACCATTATTCAAGAAGGGTAGCAGGGATAAACCAGGGAATTACAGGCCAGTGAGTCTAACATCTGTGGTGGGGAAATTATTGGAAAAAATTCTGAGGGACAAAATTAATCTCCACTTGGAGAGGCAAGGATTAATCGGGGATAGTCAGCATGGCTTTGTCAAGGGTAAATCATGTCTAACAAATCTGATCGAATTTTTCGAGGGGGTGACTAGTGGGGTGGATGAGGGAAATGCTGTGGATGTGGTTTACATGGACTTCAGTAAAGCTTTTGACAAAGTCCCGCATAGGAGACTGGTCAAGAAGGTAAGAGCCCATGGGATCCAGGGTGCCTTGGCGCGTTGGATCCTAAACTGGCTGAGTGGCAGGAGGCAGAGGGTGATGGTCGAAGGTTGCTTTTGTGACTGGAAGCTTGTGTCCAGTGGGGTACCTCAGGGATCGGTGCTGGGTCCCTTATTGTTTGTGATCTACATAAATGATTTGGATGAGAATGTAAAAGGTATGATCAGTAAGTTCGCAGATGACACGAAAATTGGTGGGGTGGTAAATTGCGAGGAGGAAAGCCTCAGGCTACAGGACGATATAAACGGGTTGGTCAGATGGACGGAAAAGTGGCAAATGGAATTTAACCCTGAAAAGTGCGAGGTGATGCATTTTGGACGGACAAATAAGGCAAGGGCATACACAATGAGTGGTAGGACCCTAGGAAGTACAGAGGGTCAGAGGGACCTTGGTGTACATGTACATAGATCCCTGAAGGCAGCGGAGCAGGTAGATAAGGTGGTTAAAAAGGCATATGGGATACTTGCCTTCATTAGCCGAGGCATAGAATATAAGAGCAGGGAGGTTATGATGGAGCTGTACAAAACGCTGGTGAGGCCACAGCTGGAGTACTGTGTGCAGTTCTGGTCGCCTCACTATAGGAAGGATGTGATTGCTTTGGAGAGGGTGCAGAGAAGATTCACCAGGATGTTACCTGGGATGGAGCGCCTCAGCTATGAAGAGAGGCTGGACAGGCTGGAGTTGTTTTCCTT
Source organism: Somniosus microcephalus (assembly GCF_052327205.1). Classification (NCBI taxonomy): domain Eukaryota; kingdom Metazoa; phylum Chordata; class Chondrichthyes; order Squaliformes; family Somniosidae; genus Somniosus; species Somniosus microcephalus. The sequence continues at coordinate 290,789,182 of NC_140991.1, forward strand.
GGAGCAGAGAAGGCTGAGGGGGGACCTGATTGAGGTGTACAAAATAATGAGGGGCATAGATAGGGTAGATAAAGAGGAACTTTTCCCCTTAGTGGGGGGGTCAATAACAAGGGGGCATAGATTCAGGGTAAGGGGCAGGAGATTTAGAGGGGATTTGAGGAGGAACTTTTTCACCCAGAGGGTGGTTGGAATGTGGAACTCAATGCCTGAAAGGGTGGTGGAGGCAGGAACCCTCACAACATTCAAGAAGCATTTGGATGAGCACTTGAAATGCCATTGCATACAAGGCTATGGACCAAATGCTGGAAAATGGGATTAGACTGGACAGGGATGGATGGGCGGCGCAGACACGATGGGCCGAAGGGCCTCTTTCTGTGCTGTAAAACTCTATGACTTGTTATAGACACAGAGCAGGCTCGCTATAGACACAGAGCAGACTTGCTATAGACACAGAGCAGGCTCATTATAGACACAGAGCAGACTCGTTATAGACACAAAGCAGACTTGCTATAGACACAGAGCAGACTCGTTATAGACACAGAGCAGGCTCACTGTAGACACGGAGCAGGCTCGCTATAGACACGGAGCAGGCTCGCTATAGACACAGAACAGGCTCGTTATAGACACAGAGCAGGCTCGCTGTAGTCACAGAGCAGGCTCGCTATAGACACAGAACAGGCTCGTTATAGACACGGAGCAGGCTCGCTATAGTCACAGAGCAGACTCGCTATAGTCACAGAGCAGGCTCGCTATAGACACAGAACAGGCTCGTTATAGACACAGAGCAGGCTCGCTATAGACACGGAGCAGGCTCGCTATAGACACAGAGCAGGCTCGCTATAGACACGGAGCAGGCTCGCTATAGACACAGAGCAGGCTCACTATAGACACAGAGCAGGCTCGCTGTAGTCACAGAGCAGGCTCGCTATAGACACGGAGCAGGCTCACTATAGACACAGAGCAGGCTCGCTATAGACACAGAGCAGGCTCGCTATAGACAGAGCAGGCTCGCTGTAGTCACAGAGCAGGCTCACTATAGACACAGAGCAGGCTCGCTATAGACACAGAGCAGGCTCGCTATAGACACAGAGCAGGCTCGCTATAGACAGAGCAGGCTCGCTGTAGTCACAGAGCAGGCTCGCTATAGACACGGAGCAGGCTCACTATAGACATAGAGCAGGCTCGCTGTAGTCACAGAGCAGGCTCACTATAGACACAGAGCAGGCTCGCTATAGACACAGAGCAGGCTCGCTGTAATCACAGAGCAGGCTCGCTATAGTCACAGAGCAGGCTCACTATAGACACAGAGCAGGCTCGCTATAGACACGGAGCAGGCTCGTTATAGACACAGAGCAGGCTCGCTGTAGTCACAGAGCAGGCTCACTATAGACACAGAACAGGCTCGCTGTAGTCACAGAGCAGGCTCGCTGTAGTCACAGAGCAGGCTCGCTATAGCCACGCTATAGGCACAGAGCAGGCTCGCTATAGACACAGAGCAGGCTCGCTGTAGTCACAGAGCAGGCTCGCTGTAGTCACAGAGAAGGCTCACTATAGACACAGAGCAGGCTCGCTGTAGACACAGAGCAGGCTCGTTGTAGTCACAGAGCAGGCTCACTGTAGTCACAGTAGTCACAGAGCAGGCTCGCTATAGACACAGAGCAGGCTCGCTATAGACACGGAGCAGGCTCGCTGTAGTCACAGAGCAGGCTCGCTGTAGTCACAGAGCAGGCTCACTATAGACACAGAGCAGGCTCGCTGTAGTCACAGTAGTCACAGAGCAGGCTCGCTATAGACACGGAGCAGGCTCACTATAGACACAGAGCAGGCTCGCTGTAGTCACAGTAGTCACAGAGCAGGCTCGCTATAGACACAGAGCAGGCTCGCTATAGACACGGAGCAGGCTCGCTGTAGTCACAGAGCTGGCTCGCTATAGACACGGAGCAGGCTCGCTATACACACAGAGCAGGCTCGCTATAGACACGGAGCAGGCTCGCTATAGACACAGAGCAGGCTCGCTATAGACACAGAGCAGGCTCGTTGTAGACAGAGAGCAGGCTCGCTGTAGACACAGAGCAGTCTCGTTGTAGACACAGAGCAGGCTCGCTGTAGTCACAGTAGTCACAGAGCAGGCTCGCTATAGACACAGAGCAGGCTCGCTATAGACACGGAGCAGGCTCGCTGTAGTCACAGAGCAGGCTCGCTATAGACACGGAGCAGGCTCGCTATAGACACAGAGCAGGCTTGCTATAGACACGGAGCAGGCTCGCTATAGACACAGAGCAGGCTCGCTGTAGTCACAGAGCAGGCTCGCTGTAGTCACAGAGCAGGCTCGCTATAGACACAGAGCAGGCTCGCTATAGACACAGAGCAGGCTCGCTATAGACACAGAGCAGGCTCGCTGTAGACACAGAGCAGGCTCGCTATAGACACAGAGCAGGCTCACTATAGATACAGAGCAGGCTCTCTATAGGCACGGAGCAGGCTCGCTATAGACACAGAGCAGGCTCGCTATAGACACAGAGCAGGCTCACTATAGACACAGAGCAGGCTCGCTGTAGTCACAGAGCAGTCTCGCTATAGACACGGAGCAGGCTCGCTATAGACACAGAGCAGGCTCGCTATAGACACAGAGCAGGCTCGCTATAGACACAGAGCAGGCTCACTATAGACACGGAGCAGGCTCGCTATAGACACGGAGCAGGCTCGCTATAGACACAGAGCAGGCTCACTATAGACACAGAGCAGGCTCACTGTAGTCACAGAGCAGGATCGATATAGACACGGAGCAGGCTCGCTATAGACACAGAGCAGGCTCGCTATAGACACAGAGCAGGCTCGCTGTAGTCACAGAGCAGGCTCGCTGTAGTCACAGAGCAGACTCGCTGTAGACACAGAGCAGGCTCGCTGTAGTCACAGTAGTCACAGAGCAGGCTCGCTATAGACACAGAGCAGGCTCGCTATAGACACGGAGCAGGCTCGCTGTAATCACAGAGCAGGCTCGCTATAGACATGGAGCAGGCTCGCTTTTGACACAGAGCAGGCTCGCTATAGACACAGAGCAGGCTCGCTATAGACACAGAGCAGGCTCGCTATAGACACAGAGCAGGCTCACTATAGACACAGAGCAGGCTCTCTATAGGCACGGAGCAGGCTCGCTATAGACACAGAGCAGGCTCACTATAGACACAGAGCAGGCTCGCTGTAGTCACAGAGCAGTCTCGCTATAGACACGGAGCAGGCTCGCTATAGACACAGAGCAGGCTCGCTATAGACACAGAGCAGGCTCGCTATAGACACAGAGCAGGCTCACTATAGACACAGAGCAGGCTCACTATAGACACAGAGCAGGCTCGCTATAGACACGGAGCAGGCTCGCTATGGACACAGAGCAGGCTCGTTATAGACACAGAGCAGGCTCGCTATAGACACAGAGCAGGCTCTCTATAGGCACGGAGCAGGCTCGCTATAGACACAGAGCAGGCTCAATATAGACACAGAGCAGGCTCACTGTAGTCACAGAGCAGGATCGATATAGACACGGAGCAGGCTCAGAGCCTGCTCTGAGCCAACTGTTGGGAGCTGGCAATATTGGGATGGGGAGAAATTCCTAACACAGGTGCAGCAATTTAAAAGACTGCACAATTATTTAAACAAGTAACGGGGGTAAAGTCTGCAACTTTTGATGTGAGCTTGTGATGGAGTCTCGCCCAAGAGAAACAGCATGGTTTGCAGATTTGGAACTCCTGCACGAGGTGGGCCAAAGGAGGATGCCATCCTGGTTAGTGTGAGGGCAGTCACTTATTTCAGTCACACAGGAGAGGAGTGCAGTGCACCTGGAAGGATATGGCCGCCATTGTAAATGCAAACAGGCCAATGCCGGAAGCAGAGGCGCAAAATGTTTCCAGACGTCAATAATTCCACCATAGTAAGGCTATCCAAAATATCCCTACACCAAGTGGATGGCCAAAGTATGTCTGTGACAATGCTTCCTCTTACCTTGTGACACATTGACTGAGGCTGCATGCAAATCATGTGGACAATCATAGAACTCTTTCACTGCTGAACATGCAGCCTGTACAACCCATTCCACCATGCAAATTACAACTGCAAATTGTATTTATACCTTTAAAGGGCTGCCAGATCTAGTTGTATTTACTCACACACATGTCATTCAGCTTGGACATTTAAAAAAAACCTCATTCTTGGAATATGGGCTTCGATGGCAAGACCGACATTTATCATCCATCCCTGGTTGCCTTTGAGAAGGTGGTGGTAGGCATTCTTTTTGAATCCCCCGCTGCAGTCCATGTGGTGAAGGTACTCCCACAGTGCTGTTAGGTAGCGAGTTTCAGGATTTTGACCCAGCGACGATGAAGGAATAGTGATATATGCTCAAGTCAGGATGGTGTGTGACTTGGAGGTGATGCTGTTCCCATGCACCTGCTGCTCTTGTCCTTCTGGCTGGTGGAGGTCGCAGGTTTGGGAGGTGCTGCCGAAAAAAGCCTTGGTGAGTTGCTGCAGTTCATCCTGTAAATCGTACACACTGCAGCCACCGTACACCGGTGGTAGAGTGGGTAGCACTTTATATGCTCTTGAGCCTTCCAACATCTCAATACTACTTCTGTGTTTGCACATAACAAAGGAAGCAGAAATGCACTGGACCAAACCAATCCATTATAAGCCTTTGAACTTAAAATGAAGAGGCTCAAGGAATGAACTGTCAAAATCGTTGCATAGAGGGTGCAGGTGAAGACAGAGGCCTCTCCCAAACTAAAGTTTTTTCCCTTATAATTCTTCTCCCTGCACTCATTCACTCTCTCTCACAAAGGTATACACTCAAGCACACCATGACATATATTATATGTAATACACTTGTGTAGAATAAATGAAGGACAGAGACACGATGAGCTGCTAGTCCATGTGCTTGCTTTATTAGGCCAGAGCGAACTGAGCATGCTCATACTAAACCATGTGACAAACCATGTGATAATACATTGCAGTATCTTACATGTGAGTACCATTTGAAGGGTATCATGCAGCCAGCATTCTAATTTATGTCCTTTGTGTGTCCCCATGAATCAGCCACAGCTCTGAGGGCTGCAGAACAAGCCAACACCTCGCAACAGCACTCTTCATCATTCACTCCCTCTGTCGCAAGCATCAGCACAGGTATGTCTATCGCAGAGGACTTTGAAAGTCGAAGGTAACACTGGGCACAGGCATAGATAGTTGTACACATAATGTACTACTGTGCACACTTAATTGAAGGAATCATCAGCACGATTAGTGGATCAACAATTCTGAAACTAGGCGAAAATGTGAGCTCAGTTGTACGTGATGTTTTCCCTGTGGCTTCATGCTTTCCCTAACATAGAGGATAAAGGAATTCCAGTGAGCATATTAAGTGATCTCACTTATTGACTCACAACATAATTTCAAGACTCGTAAACATAATGGGGCAGTAATTCCTCCCCAAACGCGTGAGTATGGAAGGGGTACTCACGCGTCTGGCCGGAGGAAATGCCGGTTTTCAGCATGCACAGCACATGCGCTGAAAACCGACATTTCCTCTCCTCTAACCCAAGAGGTGAAGAGGCTAGCGCGTGCGCTGTAGGGGGCAGCGCGTGCATTTTGGATTTCCTCTGTTTTGGGGGATTTGCGCATGTGTAAAGGCCTCTGGTCTTTACGCTTGTAAAAAGCACACGTAAGTATTTATTTTTACAGGTAAGTGGTGTTTTAGTGCAATTTAGAATTTTTTTTTCCACAGGTTTATTGTTTTAAAGAATCTACAATAAGGTAAGTTTAGTTTTAGACCCTTTTTATTAAAAATTTATTTTTTTCAAAAAAAAAAATTATTGGCCCAGAACTTGGTGTCGGGGGCTTGCCGCGCGTGCAAGCCCCCGATGTGCACTTACCCGGCGCGCCGACATCTGAAACCTGGCCCGCAGTGGATTTCCTGTCAGTGGCCAGGTTCTGATGTTGGCGCGCTGTGCTAACCTGACCCAGCGGCGTAGTTAGTGCGATGTGCCGGCTGGGATCAGGTGAGCACTGTTCAGCCAATCAGGGGAGGGGAAACTTCATTCATAAGTTTGAGAGTAAGAACTGTCAAACTCATGAAAAGTACTGCACCCCAAAACACTACTTAAACTTTAAATAAAATTTTAAAAAACATCCCAATCATTAAATTAAGTATAAATAAGTTAAAAAAAATAATTTAAACAATTTTTTTTTTTGAAAAAAATACATTTTTAATAAAAAGGGTCTAAGACTAAAACTTACCTTATTGTAGATTCTTTAAAATAATAAACCTGTGGAAAAAAAAATTCTAAATTGCATTAAAACACCACTTACTTGTAAAAATAAATACTTACGTGTGCTTTTTACAAGCGTAAAGACCAGAGGCCTTTACACATGCGCAAATCCCCCAAAACAGAGGAAATCGAAGATGCACGCGCTGCCCCCTACAGCGCACGCGCTAGCCTCTTCACCTCTTGGGTTAGAGGAGAGGAAATGCCGGTTTTCAGCGCATGCGCTGTGCATGCTGAAAACCGGCATTTCCTCCGGCCAGACGCGTGAGTACCCCTTCCGTACTCACGCGTTTGGGGAGGAATTACTGCCCAATTGTTTAAATTATTTTTTTTGACTTATTTATACTTAATTTAATGATTGGGATGTTTTTTAAAATTTTATTTAAAGTTTAAGTAGTGTTTTGGGGTGCAGTACTTCTCATGAGTTTGACAGTTCTTACTCTCAAACTTATGAATGAAGTTTCCCCTCCCCTGATTGGCTGAACAGTGCTCACCTGATCCCAGCCGGCACATCGCACTAACTACGCCGCTGGGTCAGGTTAGCACAGCGCGCCGACAGCTGAACCGGGCCTGTGAAAGGAAATCCACTGCGGGCCAGGTTTCAGATGTCGGCGCGCCGGGTAAGTGCACATCGGGGGCTTGCACGCGCGGCAAGCCCCCGACACCAAGTTCTGGGCCTTTGTTGCATCACCACACAAATTACATATTTCAAATATTTGAACACTTCAGCTGCCTATCTGAAATCTGCAGGTGTGTTTTGTGATAGAGACCCCCTCAGGGACAGATAAAGTGATGACGTGCTATCCATATTATTGAGCACCAAAGTCTGAGGCCTAAAACAGGCCCAAAGTATCCGGCTTTCGTCAATGCAGCAGCAAGTGTAAGGGGGTCTGGGAGCTTGTGCATAAACTGTGCACAAGGCTTATTAGGACCTCCAGGAGAGCTCATCTGAGAATATCAGGAATCACCTCTCATCCTACTGATACCATGGTGCAAATGTATTACACCAGACTACATGCTTAGATATATTTAAAATTGAAGGATCAGAAAGAAGTGCACAGTAGGAATAAAAATAAACTGTTTTGAGAATATGACAGTATGGTTGAGTGAATTAATTAAGCCCTTTACTTATTAACTCAACTATGATGGACTTCAAATAGTCTTTCCCAAAAATTTGGGATCTTGCTCTGTGTAAAATAGTTAACATGCTTGCCTATATAAACCACTACATTTCAAAGTAACTGATTGTCTCAAAGTAATTCACGTTTCTCAGACATGCTAAGAAATTGCATTTTTTTTGTTAAACACTCTCAGCCCCATAGTTTTGAATTCCCTCCCTAAAACACTCCACCTCCATCTCCTCCTTTAAGAACCTCCTTAAAACCTGCTTCTTTCACCAAGCTTTTGGTCAACCCTCCTAATATCGTCTTCTTTGTCACAGGATCCACTTGTTTTCTTGCACCTCTGTGAAGCACCTTGGGACATTTTTCTACATTATAAATCCAAGTTGTTGTTGTATTATACCTCTACATAGTTAAGGATTGGACTATTGTCAACTTGATCATTACAAAAGGAACCATAACTTTGTTACAGTGTTGTAATAATGTGGCATTAACTATGTCCAGTTTAGCACAGCATCATTCAGTTCCGAATTACTGTATTACAACCATGTTTGAGTTCAACTTAACATAGTGGGCTGCGCACCCCCGATTTTAATCGCTCCACCATTGGCGGCTGTGCCTTCAGCTGCCGAGGCCCTAAGCTCTGGAATTCCCTCCTTAAACCTCTCCGCTTCTCTCTCCTCCTTTAAGATGCTCCTTAAAACCTTACCTCTTTGACCAAGCCTTTGGTCATTTGCTCTAATATCCCCTTATGTGGCTCGGTGTCAAATTTTGTTTGATAACACTCCTGTGAAGCGCCTTGGGACATTTTACTATGTTAAAGGCGCTATATAAATGCAAGTTGTTGTTGTTGTTGTTAGCAACCGGACAAGACCTCCATCCGCCCATTTCCCAAAGTGACCCCAATAATTGTATTCAGACCTCAGGGATCTCACTGTGTTGCTTGTGTCACCATTTGTGTAACAGCGCCGTTCTCAGAGGTCAGGTTTAGGGGGGTAATTGGGGGAAATTGTGCAGAGACTTTGGGGGCAACTTTAACCTAACTCACGAAACCGCTGGGATCAGGTGTAACGCTGTTTTTATACACTGCCCGATTTTACTCCACATTAAAGTCAACTGAAAGTAATATTGGGCAGGGTGTTCCACCCAATCGCGTCAGTTTCCCGCCCAACGAATTAGGTGAAAAGTCCCCCCACTGACTTTTACTTGCAACAGGGAGGGTCCGTTGTACAGACTGCCGGGTTTTAGCGAGCATAGTTTTCGTACAACCTCGGTCAGCATCGCGAAAGCATTCTTCTCTTTTTAGCACCTCCACCCGCCTGAAAATAGGCTTTAAAAAAGAAGGAAATTGTAGCGCAACTTAACTGTGATATTCAGTTTCAGGGCTTACAGTGTGTGCTTGGCAAAGACAGCACTTTTCAAATGTAGCAAAGTTAAATGTGTACGCTGTACAATGTTAATATAAAAATGTACAACTTGTTTGATCAGCTAGCAGTTTAACTATTGTATTGAAACAGTTCAGTCATCCTCTGTAGTGCAGGAATCCCAGTGTCTGGGGAACATCTTGAGAGTTTTGTCTGAAATCTTCTTTCTTGTTCTGTCGGCATTTTTCTTTCCAACTTGCGGCTAATTCCTCATGTTATACTTCTTCTAACTGCCACAGCGACTGTTGGATTCCTCTCTGGACTCCACTTGAACACAATCTAACACTTCTATTTACAGGCTTGTTTCTCCTTTTAGCTCTTCATACCTCTGCCTTCTGAAAACTAAGGCCTCTCTTTGTTACCTTACCAAGATTAAAACAATACCTCAGATGATATGACCCATCAATCAATCAATCAATCCTCACGAAGGTCAGAATATCTACTCGAACTGTCCAAATAACTTCAGCATTTAGCCTGTTACTGTCAATAAATTCAAATTCAAAGCAATGGAATTCTGCTGACCGTTAATGCACAGCCAAGTGCACAGAGAGGGGTTCTTTATCTTATTGAACCTTTGTTTATCAGAGTATTTTTGGAGCTTTTAAGAATTTGTGCCAAATTGTTTCTAGAGAATTTGGTTGGCTACAGCTCAACGTATGTTAAAAACAATCTTACATTTCAAAACCATCGAGCATAGACAACCTTTGGGCAAATACTATGTGTAGAAGTTCTGTTCCAGTGCCACCATGAAGAATCTCGTACCAATGCAAAGAAATTTTACATCAAAACCTTTGTTCCCAAGCTGCAATAATATTAAGCATGAAAATTTTAACGCGCAGGTACCTCCCTTTGTAGCATTTAGAATTATACAGCAATTCAGGTCAAAATAACGCTGCGTCAAAATATGCAATGAGTTTATGGCCATGATGAACAATTTAATGGTAGCATATTTGTTTTCGTAGGAAAGAAAATCTGATGCTCAGTAGCGCTAGGCAAGCACCGTGGAATGAACACTACGCCGGGATTTTCACTTTTGCAGGATCCTGAGGCATCTTTGATGGGGTGGGCACTCCACTCACCACAAGGGTGCGCTATTGGGCCCAGCCTCACAGCCACAGGGGCATTTCTCAGGCAGACTCTGGGCCTCTGTCGGGGAGCCACCTGGAGGGATGAGGCAGCAGATGACCTCTGTGCTCCCTTGTTAAGTGGGGGAAAATGTTTCCAAAAAAACGGCGCCTAACCCTATGTTGCCGCTTTTTCGGCTGTTTAAATTTTACTTCGTCACCCATAGCAACTCAGGATTCCAGAGATAAACAGCTGTCTGTTGCATTGATAGTCACAGCATAACAATACGCCGCTCCCTAAAAAGTTTCTATCTCTGTCCGACCAAGTTATGCCAGGTTCTGACGTAACCCGAGCACAAAACCTAGGCCATGAAATGGTCATTTTAACCTAATCTGCTGGGCAGGAAACAGGTAGGCTAGAGTCAGATGCCCATTTTATACCACGCCTGATTTTACTCTCCATAGACTTTAACCCTAACCCTAACCCTAAAACACACCCATTTCCCACTGGCTGGATTATGTTAAATTTACCCCCAGACTCCCAGTGGTTTATAACTAGTGAATTACAGTTTTTCCACACTAGAGTCACTGTAAATTATAACAGCAGTACAAATAGCATTTGTGGTAAGATAGCGGGAGACGCCAATCCTAGTGAGTAGAGCCTTAGATCTGAATGTTACTATTCTATGGTGAAGCTAAAATGAAGGTGCAATTACCTGTTGTGGATTGTAGCACTTTTGAGGATAAAAAGGACTCGTAGCCTTAAGCTCCCAGGTGAATATAACAAGCTGACAAGACAGCCTCTTGCTTTTAGCTAGACCACTGAGAGGTGTTCTGCTGGATTGCCGTGGAGAATACACGCCACATGAGCAGCTGCTTTCAAGTGAGGAGGCCACAGGGACGCAAATCAGAGGGAACCTTTGAAGAAATTAAAAGGAAAGATTTAACACAGCAGGAAAATGAGTGCCCTTCATTCCTCTGGACCTTCTGAAATACTTGCACTCTATACTCAGGCTTTCTGTGACAATCATCCTGTCCTCTTTGTGGCAATGATGCCAACAACAAACTTCTCACTGGTGTATCTAAATGCAAAAGATCATCATTTTTGCTGATAATAGTCACAAGGAATTTAAGCGTATGGTTCCTTATCAGTATCTAACATACTACAACCCATGAAAGAACTATATGTTCCGACACAAGGCTGTATTAACTAAGACTTGTGGTTTCCTCTATTCTTCCAGCCTTGCTAATTGTATTACAGGGACTTCTGTTCTTAGCGAACATATCCCATTCATGAAGGAATTTATTGTGTGGTCACAGTCCACGTCAATGAGCATTATAAGACACAGTTAATGGGTGAATCATTATTCAGATATATCGTTATTCATTTGCGTTCTTGAAGAACACTAAATTACTGCATCATACGCTGAATGGATAAAAGGGAAGTGCGAATTTTGAAGAATAAAATGATGTTTTTATTGTGAAGTACAGTAGCTTCGCCGAGTGCGCCCCACCTCCCCACTAATCCTACAGGGACATGTTCTTCTGATCAGCTCAGCTGTCACATGAGACAAGGAACACACTATCGATGGCTGCTTACTCCCAGGTATAGGCCATGGGCCTGGAGTTCCAGGAGGCCAGGCAGGGTGGGAATGCAGTGCAGTCAGTGGGAGGGACCAAAACCTGGGGCAAACCCAGGTACACAATGGCCTAGATTTTGCTGGAGCAGAGCATAAGAACATAAGAACATAAGAAACAGGAGCAGGAGTAGGCCAATCGGCCCCTCGAGCCTGCTCCGCCATTCAATAAGATCATGGCTGATCCAATCTTGGCCTCAACACCACTTTCCCGCTCTCTCCCCATACCCCTCGACTCCCTTGTAGTTCAAATGTCTGTCAATCTCCGCCTTGAATATATTCAATGACCCCGCCTCCACAGCTCTCCGGGGTAGAGAATTCCAAAGATTCACGACCCTCTGAGAGAAGAAATTCCTCCTCATCTCCATCTTAAATGGGTGACCCCTTATCCTGAAACTATGCCCCCTAGTTCTAGATACCCCCACTAGGGGAAACATCCTCTCAGCATCCACCCTGTCAATCCCCCTCAGAATCTTATATGTTTCAATAAGATCACCTCTCATTCTTCTAAACTCCAATGAGTATAGGCTCAACCTTTCATCATACGTCAACCCCTTCATCCCAGGAATCAACCTAGTGAACCTTCTCTGCACTGCCTCCAATGCAAGTATATCCTTCCGCAGTACTCCAGGTGCAGTCTCAGCCGCGCCCTGTAAAGTTACATCAAAACTTCCCTACTTTTATACTCCATACCCCTTGCAATAAAGGCCAACATTCCATTAGCCTTCCTAATTACTTGCTGTACCTGCATGCTAACTTTTTGTGTTTCATGTACGAGGACACCCAGATCCCTTTGTACTGCAGCATTTTGTAGTCTCACTTCATTTAAATAATAATTTGCTTTTTCATTCTTCCTTCCAAAGTGGATAAACTCGCATTTTCCCACATTTTACTCCATCTGCCAAATTTTTGCCCACTCACTTAACCTATCTATATCTATAGCATCTCGTGGCCTGCCCTGTTAGACTTATTCGGGCACATTTAGGTTTTTAAAAATTTTTGCTCACAAAGTTGCTGCAAGTGCAAGCTGATAATGGCACGGCGAGGGCAGCAGAGTATCTGGGACCTTGGTGAGCAACGGGACAAACAGTGTATCTCCTTAACCAATGAGATTAAAGGATTGAGAAATAAACAGGGGAATGACTGAGAAGGAGGGTGAATTAGAGTGGGTGAATTCAATGTCAAATCAGGAACAGAAAGAGAAATAAAGAGAGGCAAGGAATGATTATATTAAGAGAGAAAAAAGAGACAGAAAGGAAAAGTAAGAAAAAAAAATGAAGTTCAAAATTTGACATTTTAAAATCTCCAATGACAATTCACAACCTGAAGGAATGAGACGCTCACTTTTAATTGTTCACTTTCTGGGCAAGAGAGATTGATTGGCAGTCATTACCAATTATCAAGTTGTTAAGAGTACTTACATTGTTAATTACTAGACATAACTTTCTGTGGTGAGTTTAATGGTCAGTTAATGTGCAAATGCAGCAACTTTATGCAAATCATGGGGAGGTTTTGCAAAGCTAATGGCGGAGTAGCGCAAATCGGTCAGCAACTTGTGGTGATTCACAATTCACAGGTTATCGTGTCCTCGCTACAAATTGCTGGCTGATTTGCACATTAATAATGGCGTGTATCATTCACACAAGAACATAAGAAATAGGAGCAGGGGTAGGCCATATGCCCCCTCGAGTCTGCTCCACCGTTCAATAAGATCATGGCTGACCTTTGACCTCAACTCCACTTTCCCGCTCTATCCCCATATCCCTTGATTCCCTTTGTGCCCAAAAATCTATCGATCTTAATCTTGAATATATTCAATGACTGAGCATCCACAGCCCTCTGGGGAAGAGAATTCCAAAGATTCACCACCCTCCGAGTGAAGAAATTTCTCCACATCTCAGTCCTAAATGGCTGACCCCTTATTCTGAGACTGTGACCCCTGGTTCTAGACTCTTCAGCCAGGGGAAACGGCCTCTCAGCGTCTACCCTGTCAAGCCCTCTAAGAATTGTATACGTTTCAATGAGATCACCTCTCATTCTTTGAAACTCCAGAGAATATAGGTCCATTCTACTCAATCTCTCCTTATAGGACAGCCTTCTCATCCCAGAAATTAATCTACTGAACCTTCCTTTCACCGCCTCTACGGCAAGTATAACCTTCCTTAGGTAAGGAGACCAAAACTGTACACAATACTCCTGTTGTGGTCTCACCAGAGCCCGATATAATTGCAGCAAGACTTCCTTACTCTTAAGACTTGAAAACCCCTTGTAATAAAGGCTAACATACCATTTGCCTTCCTACATGTTAACTTTCTGTGATTTGTGTACAAGAACACCCAGGTCCTTCTGAATGCCAAAATTTACAAGTCTCTCACTTTTTAAAAATATTCTGCTTTTCTGTTCTTCCTACCAAAGTGGATAATTTCACATTTCCCCAGATTAGGAACACAGGAACAGGAATAGGCCATTCAACCCCTCAAGCCTGTTCTGCCATTCAATGAGATCATAGCTGATCTGCGACCTAACTCCATATACCCGCCTTTGGCCCATATCCCTTAACACCTTTAGTTAACAAAAAGCTATCAATTTCAGATTTAAAATTAACAATTGATCCAGCCTCAACTGCCGTTTGCGGAAGAGAGTTCCAAACTTCTACCAGTGTGTAGAAGTGTTTCCTAATTTCGCTCCTGAAAGGTCTGGCTCTAATTTTTAGACTATGCCCCCTATTCCTAGAATCCCCAACACAGCTTACTTTCCCACCTAGCTTTGTATCGTCAGTAAACTTGGATATATTACACTCGGTCGTAATGCAAGTTGGGAAATTGAATTCAATCAATCTAGTAATTTGTGGAGTGGCATCAGATAATATAACCATGGAAGCTCTCGGTTTGTCATAAAAACCCAAATGGCTCACTAATGTCCTTCAGGGGAAGGAGCCTGCCATTCCTGCACAGTTTCAATGCTCCTCCAGTCCCACACCATGTGCTTGGTGCCCACAGGGCAATAAATACCGGCGTCCTAAAAACAAATAGAAAAAAAAACCTTTTGGGCTTCATTTCTGCAATGTGGATGATGCTACTACCTGAATTTGTGCAGGCAAGGCATGAATAAAATATGATCATCAGAGAGCCACCTCTTGTATGTCAAGCAAATATCTATTGACCCCCTGCCAACTGACCCTGTGTGGCTAGAATATCCTCAAATGGGAGTTTCTAAAGTGTATTCGATCTTATTCTTATTCTAAGATCTGTATGAATTGAACAACGATCTGTTGCCAAAATGTAATGAATCCCATTGCAGATGCCTCTGGTGTTTTCAAGTAAGTGGCAGAAGCTCGAGGCCCCTTTAGTTTTAGAAAAGTCGACAGAGTTTTGCCAACATTATCTGTGTGTTATATTACAGCAATACCATCCCCTCACCTCCCAGAAAACACAAATATTCTGCTAAAACTGCATCACCAGCAAATATTTCCCCCAACCCCCGGTATTTCCCCCTCCCCGGTATTTACCCCTCCCTCAGTATTTCCCCCCTCCCGGTATTTCCCCCTCCCTGGTATTAACCCCTCCCCTGGTATTTACCCCAACCCCTGGTATTTACCCCTCCCTCAGTATTCCCCCACCCCCAGTATTTCCCCAACTCCAGTATTTACCCCTCCCCAATATTTCCCCCAACCCCCAGTATTTACCCCTCCCCAATATTTCCCCCAACCTCCAGTATTTCCCCCTCTCCCGGTATTTCCCCCACCCCCAGTATTTACTCCTCCCCCGGTATTTCCCCCCTCCCCCGGTATTTCCCCCTACACAACTAATGGCCAAAGATCTGCACTTGCCGTACATCCTTCTTGGAGTCACACTCACTGAATTTTTTCTCACCTCCTCTCCGAGCAAACTCCCCGGAAGGTGATCGATAGGTTTGGTTCAGTGAGGAGACTGACACTCTTGAGCAATATTATGTCAATTCATTACTTATAGCCATGGCTGAGTAACTTGATTAGATAATAGTTTCATACTCAAGTCTTACTAAAGGAATTCTTAGCCTGGCTCCTACAGAACGAGCCTTTACTATGTATAGAATATCAGTGAAAAGTAATCCCCAGAATATTCAGCAATCTAAATAAAATGATAGGGAAATAAAATGCATAACCTGCTTAATCTAACTCAAATTTAGAGCTATTTAAGTATCCGAATAAACATGTGTTTAGGGAGCGTTATACTTATCTATTAATCGTATACCTATTAGATTTATTCCCATCTCTGTAAAAGGTTGCCGTGTTGTTCTTAGAGCTGGTACACTGCTTCTCTGCTTCCATTCCCAAGAGATGAACTCTGGTATAATCAAATTGCACATAATTGAGTTTCTTTTTGCACATAAACCAGTGTGTGGTAATTCCAGCTCAAGTTGAACCTGTCAAGCAAGGGCTAATAGCACTGTGTAAACGGAGAAACTCAGCAGGGCTACCTAAAGCAGCACTTTCTAGTTTGTGTTTTCTTTTCTTATAATTACACGGGATTTACTACCTTCTGTTTTTAGAATTAAAATGCCCTTAAATAAGGAAAAACCCAAACACTGGTAGCAATGGGATTTAAATTTAATTTTTTTGATGGTGAGCCTCCACTTTTAGAAGTTCACCTCTTTCTCCTGTTTTGGGTTTCCTTGCTCCCAGATTCCTGATGAAGATATTGTCCAGTGGATGAATGCCTACACCCGTGTTCCCAAAATATGTTTCCCGAAGCTCTGAGCTGGGAACACTAATTTCTACAATCGATTCCATAACCACCCACTGTATGTCCCCCACCGCCTGTACGTTCCCCACCCCCTGTAATTCCTTCTCCCGGTACTTCTCCCTCCCCTCAGTACTTCTCTCCTGCCCCCAGTACCTCTCTCTCCCCCCGGTTCCACTCTAAAATTATCTGAATGTAACCTGGGATACCTTACCTCTGATATTCTATCCTTCCCTGTTGGAACAGCCTGGCCTCCACTTTGCATCTCTCAGCTCAGGAACTCTTTACAGGAATCACAGGAAACAACCCCCATTCTGTCATGCAGTGGTGTAAAGTATTGTCACTGCAAGGTTTGGGTTAACATTTAAGAAAGGGAAAATGGAATACAAATTTGACTTGTTTCCACTCAGTTTTGAAGAGAGTCAGTGTGCTTTAGTAAACTGCTCAGTCGTGGAGGAGGGTAAAAGAGGCTGATGCCATTCCATTCTTCACCCATTGCCGACACACACCTTCAGGTGTGGTACCAGGACAAGTAGTAATTCTAGTTGTCGATGGTGGGGGACTTGGAAATGGTAATGCCATTGAATGTCATGGGGAGTTGGTTAACCTCTCTCTTGTTGGAGATAGTCATTGTCTGGCACTTGTGTGGTGCGAATACTTGCTACTCATCAGCCCAAGCCTGGATGTTGTCCAGGTCTTGCTGCATGTGGGCATGGGCTGCTTCATTATCTGAAGAGTTACGAATGGAGCTGCACACTGTGCAATCACCATCAGTGAACAGTCCCACTTCTGACCCTAGGATGGAATTAATGAAGCAGCTGAATATAGTTGGGCCTAGGATGCTGCCTGGAGGAACTCCTGTAGCGATGTCGCAGTAGTAATCTAAAAATAACTCTTTGAAACTATTGTGCTAGGTATGATAGCTAGGTTACTGGTCTTCGCCCTTTTTCCTTCTCCTTTAGAATCTGCCCCTCAATCTCGTCTGGCTGGTGGTTTAAATACTCCCTTAAAGTTCGATTCTGAGGCTGGCATGGAAATAAATAATCCATTTATGTGGCACCTTATCACTTTGAAATGCCTCAAAGTGCTTCACACCCTGAATTACTTTTGGAGTGCGGTGATTACTGATGTGTAGATAAATGTTCAGTTGGATCGTCTGGCTCGATGCTTCACGTTTGATTCCCTGCAATCAAAAGGGCAGCACGGTGGCATAGTGGTTAGCACTGTTGCCTCACAGCGCCAGGGACCCGGGTTCGAATCTGGCCTTGGGCGACTGTCTGTGTGGAGTTTGCACATTCTCCCCGTGTTTGCGTGGGTTTACTCCGGGTGCTCCGGTTTCCTCCCACAGTCCAAAGATGTGCAGGTTAGGTTGATTGGCTATGATAAATTGATCCTTAGTGTTAGGGGGATTAAATACGTGGGGTTACGGGGATAGGGTGGGATATGTGTTGGTGTAGGGGTTATGGGGATCGAGTGGGATATGTGTCGGTGCAGGCTCGATGGGCCGAAATGGCCTCTATCTGCACTGTGGTGATTCTGTGAAAACATTTTCTCGGTTGAGTAACGAGACTAGATTCTCCTCCTCAGTTGAGTTTGCACAGACAATACAGGAGAGCTCCTGTTTTATTTCATCTGGTATTTCCTCATCGTGTGCTTGAGTCCAATTCCTTTATTTCACTTCCAAACCTGCATTCATTGTAGTGGGAATCTCTCCCCGTGTTGTTTGACTGTGATCCTAGTACTGAACCATTGCATTCCTCTTGCTAAAATAATCCGCCTGAGAAAGCTCAGAGAGCTGTCATTGGATTGACTTTGCAGTGTCCTTTTTAGTACATCATGTTTTCTAGGTTTTGGCCTTAAACCAGTCTGCTTATAGCCTCACATCTGTAGTTCGCATTCATTATGAAGTAATTTGTAGTTTGCTTAAAACCTGCACATTTTGGAAGTGGAAAGATTGCTCAGCTCAAATCTCGGTGAGCTGTAGAATACAACAACAAAACTGAATCAATGTAAAAATCTGCACTTTGCATCACAATTTCTTGAATGCAACAGTAATAGGATTTAGTCAATAATTGTCATTAATTCTATTTTTATTTTCCCATTTATCCTCTTGTTAGTTTTATTCTCATCCCTGCCAGTCCCTTCTATTTCTGTTTTCATTCTTATCTGTTTTCAGTCCTAAATTGATTGCAGATATAAAGACCTGGATAGTTATTGGGGTGGGTTACTTCGGCAGGAGGGCAGAGTTTCGGACGGGAAACCCGGAAGTCTGGGTGTCCCCACATGCTGTGGAGTGTTAGGGGGAAAAATTCAGTTGTTTGCACCTTAAGAGGGCGCTAATGGGGCGCAAAGCAACTAGCGCCCGGGCGCAGCAATGTTTGCGCTGCTCGCAAAATTAACTAGACATTTTGCAGCGACGCTAAACACTACCGCCACGATCTCCTGCGCCGGCTGATCATGACAGTCGAGTGTGCAACGCCCCAGTAGTGCCCCAGACCGGATATTGAGTGGCGCCCCCTGCCTTACCGCCTGCCGCTAGCAACGACAGGTTGAGGGGAGTGTTTTGCAGTCAGAAAGGGACTGGGGGATCGCTATTTAAAGGCGACCGCTTCCTGCCTTTTTTTGTTGGTGACATTTTTGCACCACGCATTCTGAGAGAGAGAGAGACTTCTGGAGAGATTCAACACTGTGTGAAGGAGTTTTGAGTACTGAGCAGCACTTTGCAGGTTCATTTTGAGTTGCCCTTCCTTACTTCGCCAGCGCTCTGAGGTAGCGCCTCGCTCCTCGGCCTTTGCGCCTTAAGACAGGTGTGAAGCACCTGATTTAGTGCTCCAATCACCTCCGGGGCAATAAAAGCCAAATTTGCCGTCGGAGGCGATAATTAGCGGCAGGCGCTAAACTTTGCGCACGGCCGATAATGGCACCCCAAACAGGGCGATACTGAATTTTTCCCCCTTAACTCCGATCCCCAAGCCCAAGTGTGGGTGTCCACGCCTTGACCCACGCCTTGACCCCAGGGGTCTTTGTATGGGGGGGTAAGGAGGTCTGAAGGGGGTGGGGGGAACTTGGGGAGCTGGGAGGAAGCACTCCTGCTCCTTCCTGGCTCACAAGCAGTGCTGCAAAGGCATTTTCCTTCTCCCCGAAGCTGTCCTCACGTTGCTTCAGCTGCCAGGTTTCCTGAGGCCTGGGAAACCGGCCGCCCACTGTAAAACCTGCAAAGCAAGTTAAATTAGAAACTGCCAGCCTCATTAACATAATTAAATGCCAACCCGCCTCCAGGGAGTGGGTTGGCTGCCCGCCTCCATTAAACCCGGAAGATGGCGGGTTGGAGCCAGCTTCCCAACATACTTGGAATTTTTCCAAATTAGCCCCCCCGCAACCGCACCCAATCCCACGTGCTCACCCATGTTAAAAGTCCTTCAAAGTGTTGCTGTCTGCATGTTCTTTGTTATATCCCATCAAAAGACTGGACTCTCACAGTTTTACACACCGTTAACTGGCATGGTAATCCAAATGGACCTTGTGAGGCAAACACTGACAAATCCTCATAAAGGACACAGTGCCAAAGTTCAGACAGTAGCCAGGCACTGCTTACCAGAATGTCCGGTGTAAGTTCAGCAATGCCGAGCTCCCTATACACAGGTTGCAGTTTATAACATTAACATTTTGGAGCTGATTCTGTGACTCGCACACCCAATAAAAAGAAGGAAAGACGTGCATTCATATAGTGCCTTTCATTACCTCAGGTCATCCCAAAGCGCTTTACCGCCAATTGAGTTCTTTTGGAGTGTAGTCACTGTTGTAATGTAGGAAACACGGCAGCCAATTATCACACAGCGAAGTCCCACAGACAATAACGTGATAATGACCAGATAATCTGGTTTAGTGATGTTGGTTGTACACGTCTGGGCTTGGACTGAACTTCTTTAGAAGTGATTGATATTTAGATATGTGGCTTATATTATTACTGAATGTATCTAGTACTAATCTCCAAAGAACTTTCGCACGATATGAAGGTAGTTAGGTGTCTGTATTTTTCTTGGCTTGGGAACAAAGAAATAATGGTAATGCAAAGTTTTTACTGTAAATGATTGCTGTTTAATTGTAAAATGTACACAGCAATACAATACATTAATAACTTCTAATCTGAAGAAGAGACATGTTTTGAATCAACCAGTTCCCTGATATTGTAGAAAACAAGTTGAGGTGGGTTGGTAACTCAAGTGGTTGGCTGTTTGATTTTTGAAGTGAAGGTCATGAAGTTCTGATGCAGGACTATCTGTCACTCAAGTTTGTTCATTCTCTCCAACAAGCGAGAGTCTAACCACCAGCCCTTGACATTCAATGGCATTACCATCGCCGAGTTCCTCACCATCAACATCCTGGGGGTCACCATGAAGGGATTATTACTAGTCCTAGCCCCTTTCGGGCTACCCCGGATCAGGCGTATTCCCCAGACGTTCATTTTCAACTAATGTTAGAGGTAGCCGAATCCTAAAGACAATTAATTGGGTCTAAAGGTCCAGACTATCTCTCCCTAAAGGAAAGGAACAGCCTGAAGATTTTACCATCCTCCAGATAGCACTTTTAATAAGTTTAGCTAGACTGTAACCTTCCGGATATTATGAGGGTCCAGAAAACTTCCCCAGAATTCTGCAACTCCTTACCAAAGAGCGTACAGAGATTGAGTTTGCAAGTTTGATACAGAAGTACTATGTGAGACAATTCTAAAAATATATAAATTTATTGAAGAACCGACATGTAATTGCAATATTTCAATCGCAACATTTACAGTTCCGAATACAAAAAGATTTTACAATCTTATTATCAGAGATCCTTATTCTCAAATCTTAACTTCGTTACATTTTTACATTTCTTAGTCTTATTCCAGGATATCCACCAAAATCAAATACAAGTACCTTTTTGATTCCCGAGACTCAAAGAGTTCTAGACTTACAGAACTTGCCTCTGAAGCCGAGAATCACTTTGCCCCTTCAAGTGAATCTGTCTTTCGATTTGAAAGTCCAATTTTTACACCCTTTCTCAGTGGTATATCCTTTGAAGTTTTCTGCTGATGTAAGCTAATTATCTCTAGTCATTTTTCTGTTGACCCCTTCTATTCTTACAGTTAGTTCAGCTTGGAGCATTAAAAATTATGTCTCCTGTGTAGGTGTCTCAAGCTTAACACAAAAAATGGTGTGGAGCAGATATTTCTATTCTTACCAAAGTCTTCTGTTTGTATCTTTTTACAACGTGTAAATTAAAAACACCTCAACCGGTTGCACCATTGTCTTCTTAGTTACCTCAACTGTTTATAATACAGGTTCGTGGCTCCATGTTTCATTTGATGTCATTTTTATGAAGGCATATGTTTCTTTATCTTTCTGTGTTTCTTTCCGAAGTGTTTTTTTAAGACACTTTAACAGGGTATGGTATTGTGTTCTTTCGAAAGCTTCAGACTTCTGGAACCTCTAACCTTCTGCTTCAATGAGGCTATTGATTCAGTATCAACAACTTATCTTATCTCAATATCCTGTATGCTGTCTACAGCTTTTTCAGCTTTTCCATTGTTAAGGCTTTTAGATTTTTCAAGCCCAGTATGTCATGTTTTAATCAGAATTCTTTCATAGACTGGTGTATTTTTCTGAATATGGCTTATTGCAACCATCACAACCATTGACCAGAAACTTAACTGGACCAGCCACATAAATACTGTGGCAACAGGAGCAGGTCAGAGGCTGGGTATTCTATGGCAAGTGTCTCACCTCCTGATTCCTCAAAGCCTTTCCATCACCTACAAGGCACAAGTCAGGAGTGTGATGGAATACTCTCCACTTGCCTGGATGAGTGCAGCTCCAACAACACTCAAGAAGCTCGACACCATCCAGGACAAAGCAGCCCGCTTGATTGAAAACCCATCCACCACCTTAAACATTCACCCCCTCCACCACCGACGTACTGTGGCTGCAGTGTGTACCCATCTATAAGATGCACTGCAGCAACTCGCCAAGGCTACTTCGGCAGCACCTCCCAAACCCGTGACCTCTTCCACCTAGAAGGACAAGGAGAGCAGATGCGTGGGAACAACACCACCTCCAAGTTCCCCTCCAAGTCACACACCATCCTGACTTAGAAGGATATCGCCGTTCCTTCATCGTCGCTGGGTCAAAATGCTGGAACTCCCTATCTAACAGCACTGTGGATGTACCTTCACCACACGCACTGCAGTGATTCAAGAAAGCAGCTCACCACCACCTTCTCAAGGATATTTAGGGATGGGCAATAAATGCTGGCCTTGTCAGCGACGCCCACATCCCATAATCGAATAAAAAAAAGAATTCTTTATTGACTCATTAAGACGGAGCACCACACTGTCATGAAGTATTTCTTTTCAAGGATAGAAAACTGACATTACTCATTGGCTTCAATTTTTTCCTCTCACTCAAGAATTATATAGAATTTACAGCACAGAAAGAGGCCATTCGGCCCAACTGGTCTTTGCTGACATTTATGCTCCACACAAGCCTCCTCACACTGCTCTTCATCTAACCCCATCAGCATATCCTTCTATTCTTTTCTTCCTCGTCTACTTAATTAGGGCCCCTTTAAATGCATCTATGCTATTCGCCTCAACTAGTCCTTGTGGTAGCGAGTTCCACATTCTTAGCACTCTTTGGGTAAAGGGGTTTCTCCTGAATTCCCTATTGGATTTATTTTATATTTATGGCCTCTAGTTTTGGTCTCCCCACAAGTGGCATCATCCTCTCTACATCTACCCTATCAAACCTTTTCAGAATTTTTAAGGCCTCTATTGGGTCACCCCTCAGCCTTCTCTTTTCTAAAGCAAAGGGCAGGAGTCTTTTTAGCCTTTCCTGATAAGTATATCTTCTCAGTTCTGGTATCATCCTCGTAAGTCTTTTTTGCACCCTTTCCAGTGCCACTATATCCTTTTTATAATATGGAGACCAGAAATGTGCACATTAATCTATGTGCAGTCTAACCAAGATTTGTAACAAGTTTAACATAACTTCTCTGCTTTTCAATTCTATCCCTCTAGAAATGAACGCCAGTGCGTTGTCTGCTATTTTTAAGGCCTTATTAACCTGCGTCGCTACTTTTAGTGATTTGCGTATCTGTACCTCTATATCCCTTTTCTCCTCTACTCCATTTAGACTCTTATTTTCCTACCAAAATGTAACACCTCACACTTCCTATATTGAAGTTCATTTGACAATTGCATGGCCATTCTGCAAGTTTATTAATGTCATCTTGTATTTTGTCGCATTCTTCCTGAATATTAACTATATCCCCCAATTTGGTGTCGTCTGCAAATTTGAAATTGTGCCTCCGATTCCCAAGCACAAATCGTTTATGTAAATTGTGAACAACAATGGCCCCAGCACCAATCCGTGTGAAACACCACTTCCCACTTTTTGCCAGTCTGAGTAGCTTCCCTTAATCTTTACGTTCTGTTTTCTGTTCTGCAGCCAGCTTGCTATTCATTTTACTACTTGTCCCCAGACTCCATGTGCTCTGACCTTAGTCAGTCCTCTGCGGTACCTTTTGAAAATGCAAATATAGTACATCTACTACATTACCCTTGTCTACTCTTTCAGTTACTTCTTCAAAGAATTCTATGAGGTTGGTCAAGCATGACCATCCTTTTTGAAATCCGTGCTGACTATTCTTTATTTTATTTTCTGTTTCTAGATATTTTGCTATTCCATCTTTCAGCAAAGATTCCATTATTTTTCCTATGAGCAATATTAAGCTTAGCTGGTCTATAGTTCCCTGAACTTGTTCTATCTCCCTTTTTAAATATAAGTGCAAATTTAGCTATCCGCCAATCCTCTAACACTATTCCCTTTTCCAATGAAACTTTGTATATATGTAATAGTGCATCTGTTATCTCTTCCCTAGCTTCTTTTAGCATACATGAATGCAACCCATCCAGACCAGGAGTTTAATCCTCTCTAAGTTTGAATAGTTTATCTCACTGCGTCCCCCCCCCCCCTTTCTATCTTAAATGGCTCTGTATCTTTTTTAATTTCTTATTCTAATATGTCCACTTTGTTAGTTTCCCTGGTAAATACTGAGGCAAGTCAACGTTCAATATTTCTGCCATTTTGCTGTCATTACCTGCAAATTTATCTTGTGCATCACCTAGTGGCCCGATCTCTACACTGGTTCTTCTTTTGTTATTTATGTGTCTGTCGAATACTTTACAATTTATTTTTATATTCCTTGATAATTTTATTTTGTAGTTCCTCTTTGCATTCCTAATTTTTTTTTACTTCTTTCCTGGAGTCTTCATATTCCCTTTTGTCATCTTCTCCTTTATTGTCTACTAGCTAGAGTGCCCGGCGGTGCCGAGGGTTTTTTGAGGGCATGTTGTTGTTGGAAGAGAGAGAGAGAGAGGCTGGGGGGGAGAGAGCGACTGGGGGGAAGAGAGAGAGAGAGAGACTGGGGGGGAGAGAGAGACTGGGGGGAGAGAGCGACTGGGGGGAAGAGAGAGAGAGAGAGACTGGGGGGGAGAGAGAGAGAGGGAAAGAGAGAGGGGGAGGGAGAGAGAGAGAGAGAGAGACTGGGGGGAGAAGAGAGAGATGGGGGGGGAAGAGAGAGAGAGAGACTGCTGGATTTAGTTCAGGATTAGCCTGGAGAGAGAGGGGGGAAGGAGCGCCTCACGCCTTGCCCGATGGACCCCTGCAAAGGAAGGAAGGAAGGAAGAAGGTGAGCTCTCCCTCCCTCTCCCACCCCCTCACTCTTTCCCTCCCTCACCCTCTCTCTCTCCCTCCCCCTGTCTCTCCCTGCTTTACTCTCTCTCCCTCCCTCCCCTCTCCTCTCCCTCCCTGCCCCTCTCCTCTCCCTCCCTCCTCCTCTCCTCTCCCTCCCTCCCCCTCTCCTCTCCCCTCCTCCCCCTTCCCCCTCCCCTCTTCCCCCTTTCCCCCCTCCCCCTCCTCCGCCTTCCCCCTCCCCCTCCTCCCTCTTCCCCCACTCCCCCTCCTCCCCCTCCCCCTCCTCCCTCTTCCCCCCTCCCCCTCCTCCCCCCTCCCCCTCCTCCCTCTTCCCCCCCCTCCCTCCTCCCTCTTCCCCCCTCCCCCTCCTCCCCCTCCCTCTTCCCCCTCCCTCCCTCTTCCCCTTCCCTCTTACCCTCTCCCCTCCCCCCTCTCCCCTCCCCAAGCCCTCATCCCCCACTCCAATCCCTCTTTCTGCCCCGGGGCCCGGGCCTCGGCACCTGGATGAACGCGTTGCCCTGGATGTTTTTGGCAGCCTCGGCCATCACCCTGATGCCGTTGGCCAAGGCGAAGACGGTGACCTGGTCGGCTTTCCGCCCCGGGGCCCGGGCCTCGGCACCTGGATGAACGCGTTCCCCTGGACGCTTTTGGCGGCCTCGGCCATCACCCCGATGACGTTGGCCGAGGCGAAGACGGTGACGTGGTCGCGGAAATGAACGGCCTTCAGCAGGTTCAACAGGTTGCGGGCGCGCCGGGAATCCGCTGAACTCGAGGCCCAGGCTTCCCACGCTGCTAGGCCGCGGCTCCGCGCATCCACTACAATAAAGAGAGATTCCTAAATATTAAAGTTCAGGTTTTTAAGCACCCCATAGCTAAGAAGACAACTGCAGAAAAGAACCTAACGGGGTACACACAGAAAGTGGGAAAAATAAACACACAGAAAGTGGGAAAAATAAATCAATAGTTAGGAATCAAGATGGCGGCCACTCACCTCAGCTCAGAAGGATTAGGCCCGCCCACACACGCAATGAAACGCCCCCCGTGACGCACCGATTGGTCAACCATCAGGTTAATCCCCTGTACGATTGGTCAACCATCATGTCACTCAACGCTAATAAGTGGAATGTTGCCGTTTTTTGAAATTTTTTTGTATACTGTCCGAACAATTTTTGTCTGACAAAAAAGTCAATATGCCTATTAGACTCCCCTAATGATAAGCTTTCTTTTGATATAACATGCGTGTAGGTACGCTTTATAACTTTTGAGTGTATAGCGGACAGCAGACAGACAAACAGAGAGACAAACAGAGAGACAAACTGCTTTATATATATAGATGTGCTTAGTTTACGACTTTTTCTTTAGTTTCAATTTTGACCTTATGGGGGAAAAATTAAGTATCACCCCGTTTGGGGCGCGATTATCGGCCGTGCGCAAAGTTTAGCACCTGCCGCTAATTATCGCCTCCGACTGCAAACTTGGCTTTTATCGCCCCTGGAGGTGATTGGAGCGCTAAATCAGGCGCTTCACACCTGTCTTAAGGCACAAAGGCCGAGGAGCGAGGCGCTAACTCAGAGCGCGGGCGCAGTGCAGGTGCTGTCAGTTAGCCATGGAACACAGACACACTGGTGCCGGACAGTTCTTAAAGGGGAGGGTTGATCTTGCTCTCCAGCCACACCCTGCTCATTGGAGCCTTGAATCTCGACCTGGAGAGACCTGTGCCTAAACCTTGCAGCCAAGGACTATGGAGAGGGCCAGGGAGCGAGCACAGCGCTTCAGCAAGTGGGCCTTGGAGGCTCTGGTTGGCGCGCTGGAGCGCAGAAGATCAATACTGTACCCAGAGAGTGGCAGGAGGCCTTTGTCGTGCGATTACAGAAGAGTGTGGAGGGAGGTGACACAGAGCGTCTCCTCCAGGAGCATGATGCCCAGAACCCATATACAATGTAGAAAAAAGTGCAACGACCTCACTCGGGTCGTCAGGGTGAGTGGCTTTTTTTCAATACCTCTCCATCCCGCCATCTCAACCTCACTCTATGGCCAGAAGGTCTTAAAACCCCAATGCCCAACACTCATCCAACACCTATGGCCCTCTCATGAAACACACACGCACATTCCATACTTTGCATACAGTAAGGGCTATTCACCTATGGGAGGCACATCAGGCAAGACCATAGCTGCATACAGTAAGGGCTATTCACCTATGGGAGGCACATCAGGCAAGACCATGGCTGCATACAGTAAGGGCTATTCATCTATGGGAGGCACATCAGGCAAGACCATGGCTGCATACAGTAAGGTCTATTCACCTATGGGAGGCACATCAGGCAAGACCATGGCTGCATACAGTAAGGGCTATTCACCTATGGCAGGCACATCAGGCAAGACTATGGCTGTATACAGTAAGGGCTATTCACCTATGGGAGGCACATCAGGCAAGACCATGGCTGTATATTTACTCAGACGCCGTCCTTTTTCTTGCAGGCCAAGCTATCTCATAATAGGTGACAGCAGCAACGGATGGGTGGAGGGCGGCCTCAGCTGCAGCCCCTCAGCGATCTTGAGGAGCGCGTCCACAGGATTGTGGCAAGCCGGGTGATCGGTCCCACTGGAGAGGCCAACGCCGTTCTGGACAGCAATGGTAAAGTCATCACCTTTTTGTCCTCTCTCCTTGCACTTGTCCCTCAGAACACCAGCCTTTGACACTTTCAATCCAACTTACTAAATCGCTGCACTCATTCCTCCCTTACTGCCACCCTGTCCTCACGCTAAAGCCACTCTTGTACCTCCCTGCTTTCAGATGGGCCCTCAAGCTGCCAGTGGGAGTGAAGCTGCAGGCAAGGAGGAAGATGAAGCCGGAGCATCAGCGCCACCCTCTCCCGAGGAAGCCCATGCCCACACTGGGAACACGCCTTCCCTGGAGGGGAGCAGGGGGGAAGGGTCTGATGAGGGTGAAGCTCAAGGACCCAGTGGGCTGCAGCAACGCGATGGGGGTAGGGAAGCTCGGGGGCCTTTTCCACAGAGGGAGAGTATGTCAGCGAGTCCTACTACACTGGACGCAGAGGAGGAGCGGCTGATCGCTGAAATGAAAACCCAGGCGGTGAAAAGGCACACTGAGCTCATGGGTGCAGTGGGAAGGGTGTCCGAATGCATTGAGTCACTGGCAAGGAGTGTGGAGCACTTCGCTGTAGCACAGGTGGATGCCACGCAAATGCTTAGTGCTGCAATTCAGTCACTGGCTGCCATGACCCCATCTCTGACTGCTCTCATGCAGACTCAGATTGAGGCCACGCAACCACTGACTGCTGCCATCCTCGCTGGTTCGGACACATTTCCCTGGGGCTCTCACTGCACCGCAGCAGGTCAGCAATCTGTGCTCCAGCAGATTGCTCCGGATGCTGAAGCGCTGCCCCGTGGGAGTGCCAGTGTGTCGGTCGAGCAGGGAGTTGCTGTCCTCTCTCAAGATGACAGCATTCCAGCTGCCACCACTGTCACTTCTCCACTGCACTTGCCACCGCCTGTAGGACAGACTGCTGCCGCCCAGGCAGAGTTGGTGCAGTCTGCAGCCGGGCCCTCCAGGCCCAGAGCTGGTCGAGGCCGTCCTTCAAGAGCATCTGCAGTCTCAGGTTGTGACAATCAGCAGCCTTCCACCAGCCTTGCTGCAGCCACTGGGGTCCCATTACGGAGGAGCAGTAGGGTGGGAAGAGGGGAAGTGCGCAAGGGAAGGAGATCACCCTCGAAGGGCAAAAAGTAGGAGGTGTGACAAAATGTTTTTCATTTTTTTATTAAAGGCCGAGGTTCATGGTCAAACTTTTGTTTAGTGTTTTGGACATTATCTCCAGGTTGTGAGAACCAGTTATGTTAATGACTGTTTTTTTGTGTTTCTTTCTATTAGTTTGTCGTGCGGAAATGACACACACAGAGTTTGTAAAATAAATAAGATTTTGTATTCAAAATGTGCATGTTTGGTCTTTGCAATCATTGCTGCCTTGGCCAGCTTAGAGGTTGCAGGTTGGTTTCATTCATGTTGCTTGAGCACGCCGATTGTGTGCTCAGTGATGTTCCTGGTAGCTTGATGTCTCTCATTGTACCGCAGCTCAGCAGGGGTGTTGGGCGTATGGAGCGGTGTCATCAGCCAGGTGCACAGTGGATATCCCTTGCCTCCGAGAAGCCAACCACCTGGGTGATGTGGTGCCTGGAAAAGTTCTGCCACAGTAGTCTGGCGCAGGATGTATGCATTGTGGCTGCTGCCAGGATAGCAGGCATTGACAGCGAGTATCAGCTGTCTGTGGTCACAGACCAACTGCACATTTAAGGAATAGAACCCCTTTCGGTTGCAGAAATCTTCTGCATTCTCATGCGGAGCACGCAAAGCCACATGCGTGCAGTCAATGGTGCTCTACACTATGGGGAAGGCCGTTATCCTCGCAAAGGCCATAGCGCGTTCATGCTGCTTGGCCGGGGTCATGGGGAAAGAGAAGTACTCTCGTCTCCTTTTATAGAGGAGACCTGATGGATGCAGCAATGGACCGCGAACTGGGAGATATTGGCGATGTCCCCAGTAGCTGATTGAAATGAGCAGGTGGCATAAAAGTTGAGAGCCACTATTATCGTCACTGCCACCGACAGAGACGTCCTGCTCCTCAGTTGAGGCTGCAGATCTGGCTGCAGTAGGTGGCAGAGCTCAGTGACCACCTCCTTGCTGAAGCGCAGCCTTCGCTAACACTGCTCCTCAGACATATTAATGTATGAGAATTGTTGGCGAAATAGCCTGGGATGGTAAGGTCTCCTGTACAGAGGCCTGTTGGCCTTCCTCCATCTGGCCATGATTGCCACTCTCTCTCTGCGTCTCTGTGGCCTCCGAATCTGCTGGCACAGGATGACGCCCCCAATTAGTGCAGCCCCCATAATCTCTTGGCAATCAAAGTAATGAAGGTCAAAAACCAAAGTACCTGCAAATTTATGGTCAGAAGCCAAAACTACTTCACACAGCGTTGACTCAATGCAGAAGTCTCTCTTTGTCTCTCTCAAAATCTCTCTCTCTCTCTCAGAACGAGTGGTGCAAAAATGTCTACCACACAAAAAGCCAGGAAGAGGCCCCCTTTAAATAGCGCCCCCCCCCCCCCCGCAGCCCCACAGCGACTGAGAAGCGTTCCAGTCTACCTGTCATTGGTTGCGACAGGCAGAAAGGAGGGGGGCGCCACTCAATTTCTGTTCCAGGGCACCACAAGGGCGTTGCACGCTCGAATGACGCCAAGACCTGCGTGCGCAGGAGATCGGGCGGTATTGTTTAGCGCTGCCGCAAAATGTCCGGTCAATTTCGCGAGAGGCGCAGATATCGCCGCACTCAGGCGCTAGTTGTTTTGCGCCCCATTAGCACCCTCTTAAGGCGCTAACGGGAGGTGCAAACCAACTGAATTTTTCCCCCGTTATCTTTATTCCTTACCTTGTTCTGACCTTTACTCTCATCTCCTGTTTCTTTTATCTTTAGGCTGAAGTTATTTCTACCAGATTCCTATTTTCTGTTCTGTCCAGGTTGAATACAAATTGTAACTGAAAAGTCAGATGAGTGACCTGATCCCAAATGTCACCGAAAGACCCCCTAAATTGGTTGCCAGACGTTGTGCAGTGGTGATCTCCTGATTGGCTGTCCTACTGGTTTTTCCTTCCTGCATGAAATGCTTGTCATTTGATTAGTGCTTTCCCACAGCAGTATGCTGAGATTAGAAACAATTAGGTGTGGGGAATTGCAAGGTACAATTCTGCATTAGAACACAGTAGGGGAAAAATTCATTAGCGTGCATTTTGGGTCGCTAACATCGCCTAGGCGAAAAATAGCGCCAGCGATTGCTAAATTCAGTTTTAGTGCCCCAAGAGGGAGGTGGAGCGCTAATTCAAGCGCTCCACTTCATTCTTAGAGCACTAACCCTGAATGTCGGTGCGTTCTGCAGCGCTACACACTGGGCCATGTAGCGCTGCCCCATGGAAGGGCTCCTGCACTCATTAAAGTGGCGGGCCCAAGCCCACAACTCTGCGGGGCCTTACCTGGACCACCAGGGAGTGGGGTACTACTGAGCCAAGGCTGTCACTCAATGTGTGCATGGAAGCAGAGAATGGGGGCAAAATTATGGGATAAAGCGGACTGGAGCTGGACTGGGAGGAATTCAGGCAGGAAGGAGCGAGTCAATAGAGGCAGAAGCAGCTGTGTGCTTTGGCTTTGATTTCATACCCCAAGCGGTCACTAGTTCTTTGGGGAGCGATGATACTGCAAGAGATGGTCAAACCAGATCTGGTGGTGAGTAGTGAGGCCAATTGCTTAACAAAGACAAACAACAATAGCCTTTAAGGTCATAAAACATCCGCAAGAACTTCCCAGAGTGGAGAAAGCAGGGGGAAACAAATACTGGGCAAGAGTTAGAAGAGTTAGAGTAGGTGACTTTAGGGATGGTGGGATGAGATTTAGCAGGACAGATGGGCTTAGGAAGTGAATTCTAGAATGCAGGACCATAATGGCTGAAGGCTCTGCCTTTGATGGTGGCCAGCGTGGAAGAGCAGAGGATTTAAATTAGGACAGAGGGCTGGAGGAGGTTACAGAGGTGGTTACAGAAGGTTGGAAAGCACCAGGGTGATAGGTGAGCAGCAGTAAGTATGGGATGGGATGCGAGCAGTGAAGCACTGGAAGAGCTGGCATCTATGTAAGGAGGACTTCAGAAGGCTGGCAACAAGGGTATTGGAGAAACTGGGCTGGGGGGGTGGGGGCGCGGTGAAATTGCTCTTTGGAGCTAGCACCAGCCTGCTTTACACCATGCTCGATTCTTTTCCGCTGAAGTCACCCCTGAGCCTGGAAGTGACAAAAGCATGGAGTAGAGCTTCAGCAGCAGTCAGAGTGAGGTAGTGGTGCCACAGAGGTGGAAAATAGGTGGTTTTGGTGGACTGGCTTTTGGATTTGAAGCTCAGTTGAAGGTGGAAGACAGAATGTATCTAAATGAAACTTCTGAATTTCTCAAGCCGTTGCGACCTCGAGTTTAAAAAGAGATACGAAAGTTGCAGTTAAGTGTAACGAGTGTCTTTTAATATTGCATCTTTTTATGGAAACCAGCAGCACCAAGGTTAAGCACTGTTCCTGGAGAAATATATGTTTCATTAATTTTACTTAGAAAATGCACACATGCCGATTGCTATGGAAGAAGTTGGGTGTTCAAAGGTGTATATTCCATTTCTAAAATAGAAAGTGTAAAGACAAGAAGGTAGAGGCAATGGATTTAAAGAAATTATAATAATCTCTACAGTAAAGTAATTGAAAAATACAAAGGAGCTCAGCTGTGCTCTGCACCATGTGACAAATGGCACAGAAAATCAGTAATTCTTTTGAATTTTTCCAGGTTGAGTGCTGCAGCATTAAAGTTGGAAATGTCTTTTCGAAACAGCAACATACTGTAAGCTCTGCACTAATTCTCTTTTTGTGCAACATGGCAGGCGTGACCAGGTCAGGGTAAGATTGCGCAGGTCTCACCATACCAATTTGGCTCATCACGGACAGCTACAGGAAATTTTAAAAAATCTACCAGGAGCTACAACAACAATCATCAACAACTCGGGCCTGGCCAAGATTAACCTCGCACTTGCTGATCTTTTCTGTGTATTCCCATTTCACCAGAAGTGCTCAGACCTGAAGGTTGTTTTTTTTACATTTGCAGAATAAAATCGTGAGGCTTCAAGTTGCATTATAAAAGCATAATGAGGACTTTTATAATATCGTTCCCTATATTACAACTGGGACTACACTTCAAAAGTACTTTGTTGGCTGCAAAGTGCTTTGAGATCTCCTGAGGTAAGAAAGGCTCTGTATAAACGCAAGTCTTGCTTTCATTCTTTATTTATAGCAAACTAATAGATTTTCTTATTTACCTCTGCTTGACAGGACTTGTTCTAATCCTCAGCTAGTTAATTTAGCCAGGGTTAAAAGCCAAAAGATGGTTAGGTTGACTAAAAGCGCCAGTTGGCTGAAGAGGTCAAAGGTTTTGCAACATGAATTGAAGGTCATTAACTCAGGACTCAAAAATCATGACATCATAGAATTCTGAGCTCAAACGTTAGGGTCAGAGGCCAAGAACACCGCAAAAATTCAAGGCCCAACACCCTAAATAAGGCCTGTGGCATCAGATTGTCGTGACTGCCCAAACTCAATGATACAGACTGGCCTAGAACCAAGCTAGGTCAATAGAGGTGTGGCGGGGGGGGGGGGGGTGGGGGGGAGGTAGGATCTTGCAGGTTAGGGGGAGAAATAGCTATATTGAAGTGCGCCTTTGTTAATAAAAATTGGCTATGATTGTCTGTTCTTGCACCATTAAAACTTGAGCTTTTCAAATGCATCTGAACCCACCAGAATCTCAAGTTATTATCTCCTTCCAGCACGAACATGGTGGAAGTGCTGATATATGGGATGGCAGGAATGACGTATGAGGAGAGATTGAGTCGATTAGGCTTATATTCGCTGGAGTTTAGAAGAATGAGAGGGGATCTCATTGAAACTTATAAAATCTAACAGGACTAGACAGACTAGATGCAGGAAGGATGTTCCCGATGGCGGGGGAGTCCAGAACAAGGGGTCACAGTCTAAGGATATGGGGTAAGCCATTTTGGACTGAGATGAGGAGGAATTTCTTCACCCAGAGAGTGGTGAACCTATGGAATTCTCTACCACAGAAGGCAGTTGAGGCCAACTCATTAAATATATTCAAGAAGGAGTTAGATATATTTTTTAAGGCTAAAGGGATCAAGGGATATGGGGAGAAAGCAGGGACCGGGTACTGAATTTGGATGATCAGCCATGATCTCATTAAATGGCGGAACAGGCTCGAGGGGCCGAATGGCCTACTCCTGCTCCTATCTTCTATGTTTCTATGTTTCTATATGATGAGTATCTTGTAGTCAAATGGACACTCAGTACCAGCCACATTTCTAGTATGATCCCTTTATGTTTAGGTGAGACCAATCAGGAGATATTCTACAGCAAGCCTCTCAGAAGGCATTAAAGATATATTCTTCAAAGTAACAAGGAGGATACTGAAGGCCGATTGATCAAATTAACACATTTTTCTGCAAGCACATTTTTGTAAAGGAAAATGCTGCTTCCAGGAAAAGACCAAACTATATTCATTGTCCTTGAGAAATAATCATGAAGAATACTTGCATCCCTCTGTAATCTTAAACTTCCAAATGAGCAATGCAACCAATAAGACTATCAAACTATCTCACTCTGTGTACACGTGTAGTTTTTGAAGTAGAAGCATAACATGCTGGAAATACTCAGCAGGTCAGGCAGCATCTGTGGAGAGAGAGACAGAGTTAAAGGGCCGTATATTCCGATGCCTACGGGTGTGTATGCTCTGTGTACACACCCGTAGGGACATCGGAAATGCCGGTTTCAGGCATGCCAAGCGCATGCGATGAAAACCGGCATTTCCGATCTGTCAAGAATGCACCTGACAGATCAGACGCCTGCCCTGGAGAAGGGCCTCTGCGGGCGGAGCGTTCCGCTTTCTGGAGACCCTCCGCCTGCAGAAAACCCTTAGAAATCTTACGTCTGGTAAAATCAGGCGTAAGGCCTGCTTTTACCAGCATAAGATCTGAAAAAAGTTTTTTTTTTAATTCACTCATTTATCATTTAAAAATACTTTAAAAAAGGTAAGTTTATTTTTAGCCCCGTAAAAAACTTTAATTATTTTTTTCAAAAAATTTAACTTTTGCTTAAAATATTTAATTTATTGTAATTTCAACTAATTTTTAAAATGTGATTTTTTTTATTTATTTAATGTTTTACAGTGTTTTTGGGGTGATCTCCATTCATGTATTTGACAGATCTATCTGTCAAGTGTATGAAGGGAGATTCCCTTCTTTGATTGGCTCCCCATGGCCCACGTGATCCCAGGGATGTTGCGAACCGCATGTGCCTCTGGGATACGTGGGCCCTGCGCATTTCGAGTTGGAGATGCCCAGGAGCGGAATTGTCTGGACTTCGGGAGCCCTCAGGTAAGTCCATAGGTTTTTTCCATATCGGAGGCCTCCGCACGCGGGAAGCCTCCGATCAGAAAATACGGTTCAGGTCAATGAGCTTTTTGTATTTGTTGTAGTTTTTGGCGAGCCTTTTACTGCCCAAGAAGCCTTAAAAACCACATACTTTCGGTTCTACTTTTCCCATACATATCTAAGCTTTTTGCAACCAAGTTAAATTATTCAAAACCATTATCAGATATGCTGACAAATGTGTGGGAGCAGATTTATTATTTAGCTGTTTCAAGCTTTGTTAAAAACCTAAAACTAGTCTCATGTCATAGATTCATAGAGTCTCCTTTTCTATTATTCAGCAATAAATAACCTTAGGATGTTCTGGCCAACAGAATAAGTAATAGGTGAGAAAAATTGACTGAAATTAGACAGCAGGAATGCTTCAGCATTATAGTTTAGAACACCTTTAAAGTCTGCATGGATGAATTTTAAACCTACTCTACAATCCTCATAATTTTTTAAAGGAAGGTTTTGAATTGGGTACATTTTCATCTTGAATGCTCCTAGTGCAGACCTTCCCAGCCCAGAACATGCATCAGGAATTCGGATGCGCACCTTCCCTGATGTTCCGTCCGTTATTTGAAATGCAAAAATTGAGCCTCATATCTCTGTCCTGAGAAAAGATCTTTTCGTTACTTTAGGTGCAAAAGCAGCCTCTGGAGACCACTGAGCCATCGATTTACAATGCAGAAGGAGGCCATTTAGTCCATCATTGCTTTCCCAGCTCCTGAGTAGACTCTTATTCTTAGGCTGACCCTCGGAACTGAGGATGACTTGCTTCCACATTAAAAATGAGCTCGCAGGTGGCTGATTAGTCCAATGCGGGACCTACAGTCTCTGTCACAGGTGGGGCAGACGGTGGTTGAAGGGGCGGGTGGGTGGGGTGCTTGGATTGATGTGCGCTCCTTGCGCTGCTTGCGCTTGGCTTCCGCTTGCTCCCGGCGGAAGGTGTTCGGCGCCTTCCCGGATGCTTCTCCTCCACTAATCCAAAACTAATCCCACTGCTCTGTTCTTTCCCTGTAGCCCTACATCTATACATATATAGAACTCGTGCTCATCTCCAAAGAGCACTCCAATAAGCAAGCACTTAAACCCCTACAAACCAGGGCGCAACTTTATACGCCCAGCATCTGGTAATGTAGCGAGGCCAGGGGATGAACAGAAATCTTTGTCACTGTATTTCGTTTACTGGATGTGTCCCAAGCTTTTTTGTGATCTACCAGACTTCAGAAAGTGGTATAATAAACTATCTATCAGACTATGACTTAGAAAGAAAGAAAGATTTGCATTTATATAGCACCTTTCACGACCACCGGACGTCTCAAAGCGCTTTACAGCCAATGAAGTGCTTTTGAATTTGAGTCACTGTTGTAATGTGGGATACGCGGCAGCCAACTTGCGCACAGCAAGCTCCCATAAACAGCAATGTGAAAATGACCAGATAATCTGTTTTTGTTATGTTGGTTGAGGGATAAATATTGGCCAGGACACCGGGGACAACTCCCCTGCTCTTCTTCAAAATAGTGCCATGGGATCTTTTACATCCACCTGAGAGAGCAGGTTAGGCTATTAACTGCAGGACAAGTTTATTAATAATAGCTTAACAATAGTAAAAACAATACAGCACATTATAGTATTTTACAGAACATTTAACTCATACTCCCTCCCCAGATAAAAAAAACCCACAGTAAACAAATGCACCACTTAGCTAACTCTAGTGATCCTAAAATGAGAGCACAATCTCTTTACTTGAGGATTTGCATTGGTCCATGAGCTCTCCACATGTGTTGTAGAGCAGTGGTACAAGAGAGAGGGCCCCAAGGTACACTTTTGCACATGGAGCTGTCAACCATAAAAACAGAAAGTGCTGGAAATACTCAGCAGGTCAGGCAGCATTTGTAGAGAGAGAAACAGAGTTAATGTTTCAGGTCGATGACCTTTCATCAGAACTGGAAAACGTTAGAGATGTAACAGGCTTTAGGTAAGTGAAGAGGCAGGGAAGGGGGGTGGGAGGGAAGGAAAAAACAAAAGGGAAGGTGTTGCGTTTGCAAAGATAATCCAGAGGCCGTATGCAGAGCTCAGTTCATGTTGCTTTTAATGGCTGATCCAAACACACTCTCACAGGCAAAAGCAATCGAATACCTATATCCAATGTCAGACACAATACAATGATAACAGCACTATCAAACTCCGTGTGCTCAGGCCAAGGCAATCGAGTACCTATCACCAATGTCAGACATAACATTTCCTCCCCCCTCACAGAATTTCAAACATGAAATATAGTGACAAAGTCCTGTAGGTGGCCAGGGCGAGAACGTATGCGAACAGGCCGAGGTGCAGACTGGTGAAGAGCAGGCCGAAGTGAGGACTGGTGAGGAGCAGGCTGCGGCACAATATCTGCTTGAGGGTCGGCGGGCTGAGCCACATGTGCATCCCGCCACTCTGGGGGTAAGGCTTGGGGATTAGGTCCGTATAATCCCGCATCAGGGGGTGCTGGCACCTTCCGAAGGCGGCTGGCATGCCACCGAGAGCCGTCAGTGAGGCAGAAAGTGGCTGGTCCAAGTTGGCGGCTGATTTGGAGAGGGGAGGACCAGAATGAGGCCATCTTATTGTTGCGGTGAGGCCTGCGGACTCTGACCCAATCGGAGACTGAGATGTTGGGTGCCTTGGCCCTCTGCGACTGGTTGAAGCGGAGTTTCATCTTCTCCTGCTGTCTAGCGACTGTGGCTTGAGCCCGTGGAGCAGGGCTCTGAGCTAGTGAGGGGCGGAGCCTGCCAAGGGGCATCATGAGCTCACGGCCTAGCATGAGGGATGCGGGTGAGACCCCTGTAGTGGAATGCTGGGAGGCTCTGTAGTGCAGCAGTGTGTGGAGGAGGGCCTGGTCAAACGCACACCCCTGGGATAGGTGTGCTCTGAGGCCATTTTTCAGTGTCTGGTTAAAACACTCCACCCCCCATTTGACTCGGGATGGTAGTACACTGTGTGTATGTGACGGATGCCCTTGCTCTCAAGGTAAGAGGAGAGTTCTGAAGAGACCATTTGGGGGCCATTGTCTGTGGTGATGGCCTTTGGATGCCCCCAGCGGGAGAAGAGGGACTCAAGGATATCGATGATGACCCGAGAGGTGACGGAGCCCACGGCAGTGACATCTGGCCATTTTGAGTGCAGGTCATAGGTCACCACTAGGAACCGTTGATGGTGGGGGACACCATGGATCTCCCCGCAGACGTCCAGCTGCAGGTGCTCCCAGGGCTGAGAGGGCCAGGCAAGGGGTTGCAGGGGTGGAGGAGCTTGGTGGCCAGTCTTGCCACTTACAAGGCAGGCTGCACAGTCCTTGACCAGGGCCTCGATTTCCCTGTCGATACCCGGCCACCACACTAGGTCTCGGCATCGCTGTTTGAGCTTCACTATGCCCAAGTGGCCCTCGTGCGCCATGGATAAAACACGCGCACGAAGGGCACTTGGGACCACAGTGCAGAGCCCACGTGCAACACAGGAGTCATTCCAGCAGGAGAGCCCCTCTTTAACTCTGGAGTAGGCAGACAGTTCCTCAGGCACCTTGCGAGGCCAGCCATCTCTGATGAAGGTGCACAGCTGGGAGAGGGCCGGATCCTGTTCAGAGGCCTCTTTGAGCTCCTGGAGAGAGACTGTGGTTTGGAGAGGCATGTGCAGCATCTGGACGATATCCTGTTCCACATGTTCAGACCCGACGAGTGGGGCTGGGGCAGAGACAGTGCGGGAGAGCAGATCTGCAACAACATTGTCACGTCCTGGTGTGAACTGGAGACTGAAATTGTATTGGCGGAGGCGGTCAGACCAGTGGTGTAGACGCAGTGGTCTGTGGCCCATGCCGGATGTCAACAGCAGGGCAGTGAGAGCCTGGTGATCGGTTCGCAGGGTGAAGGCACAGTCATACGTGTACAGGTGCCACCGTTCACATGCCCAGACGCACGCCAGCACCTCACGCTCGCCTACTGAGTACTTCTGTTCAGTGGGGCTAAGGGCTCAGGAGGCAAAGGCGATTGGTTTCTCCACTCCATTCTGTATCTGCGATAACACCGCCCCCACAGCTGCAGCAGACGCATCGCAGGTGACGAGGGTGGGGCTGGTGATGTCAAAGTGAGCCAACACTGGAGGCGACGTGAGCTGCGATTTGAGGAGGCGAATAACTTCCGTACAGGCTTGTGACCACACCCAGGGCTCATCCTTTCACAGGAGCTGGCGCAGTGGGGCTGTGGTGGCTGAGTACTGGGGCAAAAACTTCAGGTAGTACCCAGTCATGCCAAGGAAGGAGGCAACCTGTGCTGCAGAGCTGGGTTCTGGGATGCTGTGACTGGCATCCACGTTTGACTGGAGTGGGGATATACTGTCAGCCGACAACCGAAACCCCACAAATTCGATCTCTGAAACAGCAAAGACACACTTTTCGCCATTCAGTGTGAGCTTGTGTTTTGCTAGAGCCGTGAAAACTCTGTGGAGGCATTCGTCGTGAGTGGAGGGCGAGGGCCCATGCACGACGATGTCATCCAGGTAGATGGCCACCCCAGGAATGCCCGCGAGCACAGAGGACATCACCTTTTGGAAGCAGCTGGGTGCAGAGCTAAGTCCAAATGGCATCCTGGTGTACCGAAAGATTCCAGCATGTGTCACAAAAGCAGTGAGGTCCCTGCTGCTGGGGTGGAGGGGAACCTGTAGATAGCCCTGTCGAAGGTCCAGTTTCGAGAACAGGATGGAACCATAGAACTGCGCTGTGAGTTCCTCTGACATGGGCAGTGGATATTTGTCAGGGATTTCGGCCTTATTCACTGCTCGAAGATCGACACAGACGCGTAGACCACCTGACTTTTTCATTGCGACCACCAGGTTGGAGACCCATGGGGAGGCATCAACTGGTTCGATGATGCCAGCTTCCAGTAGCTGCTTTAGTTCAGCTGTGACCCCGTCATGGAGAGCAAGTGGGATGCAGCGCAGTGGTTGAATGACAGGGGTAACAGTGGAGTCAACCATGGGCTGGTGGGTGAAGGCAGTCAGGCAGCCCAGACCCTCGAAGAGTGCTGGCCATGTTTGGCGCCACGGTTAGGCGACGTGCAGAATCGCAGACCCGCCGGTGTCCAAGAGAGAAAAACCCAGGTCAGTGAAAAGATCCAGTCCCATCAGGTTAGCTCCTTGGCGTGCCACATGAAAACAAAAACCTGGCAAAACTTTTGTTCCATAGCGTACAGTGAGGTTGACTGAGCCCACTAGTCCAATTTTCAAATTACCAACCCACAAAGGGCAGTGGAGGGCGCAGAGAGTGGCAGGGAGCTGAAAAAGCATTTGAATGTGTCCACATTCAGCAGTGAGATGCTGGCACCGGTATCCAACAACAGAGGGATGCACACATCATTCAGGTTAATTGTGCATGACTTGAAAGCCACTACTGGCCCAGAGCTCACGTTGTGAATTATAGGCCAACTGCTTGAGGCCTGAGAGTGTTCATTTGTAGCAACAGAGGCAGAGCAGTAGACATTGGCAAAGCGATTTTGTTTTCCACAATTGCGACAGGCTTGGCCGCGCGTGGGGCAATTCTGCACTCTGGTAGCATGTGAACGAGATCCGCAGTTTCCACACTGTTGCCGCGGTAGCGTGCGTTGCTGCCATCGCACGAGCATTACAGTGTCAGAGCTGTCGGGGCCAAGGGCGCTGTCACTGGGTATGTGTGCTAGTTTCGCTGCACATTCGGCTGCAGACTCCATTTGAAAGGCAATGTTGACTGCCTGTGACAACGACAGATCGTCGGACTCGAGTAACAGTCTTTCACGCACTTTCACATTGTTGGTGTGCTCTATTAGTTGATCACGCACCATCTCGTCTTGTAGTGCACCGAACTTGCACAAGCTAGCTAATCCCCTCAAATTAGCCACGTAGTGATGCACCGACTCACCGGGGAGTTGGTGACGCTGTCTAAAAATGAATCGCCGCAGGAGGGCACTTTGTGGGGCAGAAAAGTGTATGCTTAACAGAGCCACAGCCACATCATATGTTTGAATTGAGTCTGCTGCGCATAATGTCCCAAGAACACACTGGTTCTCTGCTCCCAAGCAATGGGATAACAGTGCCTTTTTCCCTGCTGTACTCACATTTTCTAGTCCAAGAGCAATGAGGTAGGTTTCAAAGGACTGTAACCAGCGAACCCATGGGATCGGGGGCTCACTGGGTAGTGCAAGGAAGGGTGTAAGAATTTGCAATAATTTACAGCTCCGAAGATTAATTTTTTTGAGTAAAGAATCCCTGGGTGATACACCTTTAAAAATTTCAGGGATCAAAAATGGCCGTCAGACCACATGGCCGAAGACAAAGGACTTGGAAAACAGCTTTCTGTGTCTGTGGAAGAAAGGTTAAATGGAACTGCCAATCAAAGGGGAGTCCCCACCCCCCTGCCACAGCTAATCGATATGTTTACAGAAACTGCTATAAGATGTTTGCACAAAGGATTAACCACTTGGCTGCGGTTTCAGCCTGACCATAAGAACAATTGAACAATGGCTTCTCTTTACTATAGCCTCCCAAGCTGTTTACATAGTAATACAGCTCCATTCAAAACCCATCAGGATGAATAGAAATACATTCAAGGCTCATTGCAGACAATGAGGACACATTTAAATTGCAGCTTTATTCAAAAGCTCAGCACAGACAATTTGAAGAGACATTTAAACTGAGAAAAGGAACAGTTTAAAGTGTATGGGTGATTCATCCAAACCCATTACTGGACAATGGGTCAGTTGGATCCCTTTTGTTTTAGCCCAGAAACATCTGGATCTGGGCGGGCCCCAAATGGGGGTATAAAAGATAGCTTCCCAGAAGCTCTCTCTCTCTCTGGCCTCACCTCAGTGGCTCTCTACAATGTGGGAGCCTGCCTGAAGAAGTGAAACACCAGCAGTTTTCTTTTAAAACACTGGGGTGTTTTTCACTTCGGGGCAGTGAAGATCTAAGTTCACAGGGCACGGAGCAGGCATTTCCAGTGGTGAGCATATATTTTTCTGGCCTTCCACAAGGCAACTTAGGATAGGTATAGTGGTGGGAATTAAAGGGAATTTTGTTAAGAACTGTGATTTTAGTCAATCTGCCCTCGTTGTGTCCGTTCTCTCCTCCCTGATTTAAGTAAGACAGTGTTGCACTAGCAGAGAAGTGCTATAGTGGACACTGAGTTCTGTATTGAAACTGTATTTAAGTAAGATGGTGTTGCACTGAGCAGAGGAAGTGCTTCAGTTGGACACTGAGTACTGTATTTAAAACGGTATTAAAAGGGGTGTTGCATCAAGCTGAAGTGCTGTGGTGAATACTGTGTAGCTGTTTTAAAGTACTGTATTTTTAAAGTAACTGTGTTAAAAGGGAACATTGCACCAAGCAGAGAAGTGCTGTGGTGAACGCTGTGTTTCGATATTAAAGTATTGTATTTAAAGGAGTGTTGCGCTAAGCAGAAAAGTGCTTCAGTGAACACTGTACAGCTGTATTAAAGTGTTGTTTTTAAGTAAAAGCCACTAAGCTAAGGTGCTGTAGTGAGCAAGGGGTTTCTATTTTTAAAGTGCTGGAT
Organism: Somniosus microcephalus; assembly: GCF_052327205.1. Lineage (NCBI taxonomy): Eukaryota > Metazoa > Chordata > Chondrichthyes > Squaliformes > Somniosidae > Somniosus > Somniosus microcephalus. Next base: position 290,831,827 of record NC_140991.1, read on the forward strand.
TTAAAATAAAGGAGTGTTGCACTGAGCAGGGAGCGCTCTAGTGGACACTGAGGGTACTGCATTAAGCAAAGGTGCTGTACCAGGTATAAGAGCTATATCGATTATTTTAAGTTGTTTCTTTCTTTTGTTTTCAATAAATACTGGTCTGTTTTGCACCCAAACCACGAGTCATGTTTTTTTCTGTCTACATCGCTACCGAATAAGTCCGGCGGTTAGAACTCAGGAATAGGGGAGCGCTTCAAAACCACAAGGGGGTCCCTGGAGCAGCTCAGAGGCTTCTGACTGGCCAGAGACAAATAACCCCAACCCCGCTAGCATGTGCTAATTCCTTACAGGGAGGAGGTGGCGGAAGAGAGATTTCAGCCATCCTCGTCGCCAAATGTTGCATTTGCAAAGATAATCCAGAGGCCGTATGCAGAGCTCAGTTCATGTTGCTTTTAATGGCTGATCCAAACACACTCTCACAGGCAAAAGCAATCGAATACCTATATCCAATGTCAGACACAATACAACGATAACAGCACTATCAAACTCCATGTGCTCAGGCCAAGGCAATCGAGTACCTATCACCAATGTCAGACATAACAGAAGGTCTGTGATAGGGTGGAAGGCAGGAGTGATTAAATGACAAAAGGGGTGATTGTACAAGGCAAAAGGAGATGGTAATGGGATAAGTAAAGAAACAAAAATTGGGTCTGGAGGAGGTGTAAATGGGGATAGCAGAATCATCAACAGCTGCTGTCTGAAAAGATGGGCACAGAGGTTATGTTTTGAAATTGTTTAGTCCAGAAGGCTGTAAAGTGCCTAATCGAAAGATGAGGTGCTGTTCCTTGAGCTAAAGTTGAGCTTCATTGGAACAGTGTAGGTGGCCGAGGATAGAGAGGTCAGAGTGGGAGTGGAGCGGAGAATTAGGGCTCGATTTTGCCAGGCCCGAGGAGGCGGGATTGGAGGCGTGTGAGGTGTTAAAATTGCAATAAATGGCAGGCGGCTCCGATCCCACCTCCAGCCTGCCTCCGAGCAATTTTCCCAGAATCGGGGTTTCAGACCCCATTTCCATCCTGCCTCCAAGAGGCGGGATAGGCCCTTAAGGCCCTTAACAACCAGTTAAGTTCATCTATAATCCAATTTTGAGAGGCCTTTCTGAATTTAACACTTTTCCCCCGTGCTGCATGTCTCCTCTGGAACACGCCAGTTAATCCTGGCGGCCTCACAAGTGGATTGATTACTAACAGCTGCAGCTCCACCATTAAAAAGGAGTTTTCACCAATCATCATTTGTAGTTGGCAGAACTTTGTTGTCTCAGGTCTGGGGGAACTTTTAACAGGCCTACTCATTGTTGTGGAATTTTGGAGCCTAACACCCATCTCCAGTGTGACCTCCTGGGAAACCCCTCTCCCCACCTTCACTGAGCACTTCCTCAACTGAGGAATATACCAGAAGAATGGGAACTATTTATTTCCCTTCCTCCTGGGCATCAGATTCAGACGAAGACCAGCCGCGGCAGCAGCAGAACCCTGAACAACAGCACCACCAACAGCAGGAGCAACAACAGGAGTGCCAAACTGCTACTCACCCAACTGAAGCTGCACAGGCAAGAAGGCGCCAGCACATGGAAGCACGTCACCGCAGGAGATACCCCCAAAACAGGGTTTACAGAGAGAGGATGAGCTACCTCAGCATGACTGAGCAGCAGTACCAAAGGAGGCTTAGACTTTCGCGAGAGGTAGTGGGTGACATCTGCGCAATGCTGCAGCAAGACCTGGAGCCCAGAGGAGCGGGTGGACACCCCTTACCAGTGGCCATCAAAGTCACCACCGCACTCAACTTTTTTGCTTCAGGCTCATTCCAGGGATCAGCAGCAGACATCAGCTGTGGCTTTCAGATGACCACACACACTTGTATCACGCAGGTAACCGATGCACTCTTTGCCATCGCACACAATGACATCAACTTCTCCAAGGATCAAGCAAGTGTAAGCGCATGTGCGATTGGATTTGCTAATCTGGCAGGCTTTCCAAGGGTGCAGGGCGTCATTGACTGCACACATGTGGCCCTTAAGGCACCCCATCGCAATCCAGGTATTTTTGTCAACCCTAAGGGCTTCCACTCCCTCAACGTGCAGCTGGTGTGTGACCACAAGAAGGAAATTTTGCATGTTTGTGCCATGTACCCTGGCAGTTGCCATGATTCCTTAATCCTGCGCCAGTGTAGTGTGCCTCCGCTCTTCAGTCCGCCAGACCAACTTTGTGGATGGCTACTTGGAGACAAGGGCAATCCCCTGAAGACGTGGCTAATGACGCCGTTGAGGAGCCCATCCAACGAAGCTGAAGAGTGCTACAATTCCAGCCACATTTCCACCAGATCCATAATCGAGCAAACCATTGGCTTACTGAAGATGCGCTTCAGATGCCTTGATAGATCAGGTGGAGCCCTGCAGTACTCAGCAGCCAGGGTCTCCAGAATAGTCGTGGTCTGCTGTTCACTTCACAAAATGGCACAGCATCGTGGCTTGCAGATGCCTGAGGAAATAGTGGCTCATCGCATAGCCTCCTCAGATGAGGAGGAGGAGAAGCAGAGTGACAACAAACAGCTTGCAGAGGTGCATCAACCAGCGGCAGCAGCATGCGACCACATTGCTGCCCAGGATGCAAGGGACGCACTCATCTTGGCCAGATTTGCTTAGCCTAACCAATCAAACACTTTTGCCTCGCACCTTCTTACCAGAGCATCGACAATGGCCAAGAACCTGCGGATTCTTATCACTCTGACCACCATACTGACAATTGCAAGTCGCCCTAAGCCCTCAATGTGGAAGTCCCATTTGTGAAATGACACAGTCCACAACTTAACACTTTGCCATTAGAATTTTTTATCACAACAAGCAACTGATGGCATTTCAAAAATAAACACAACATAACACCCAAGTGACTATCCTTGTGACTATTTGTGCATTATCTTCCTCTTATGTGTGCTCCTACGTGGTGCTTCTCCTGTGGCTTCAGCAGATGTGGTGGCCCCTTGCTCACTTTCTTGTTGCTCCTGCCTCGACACCTTTGGCAGGCGTCCTCTGGGGTTGCGAGCTTGTGAGGACTCAGCAACAGTCTGCTGCTCCTGCGGTTGTGCAGGGGATGAGACGCCCATCTCAGTTGGGTGAGGACTCTGGTGGGGCTCTGACCGAGGGCTCTGCAGTGGCAGGATCGTGTGAGCACTTGGAGATGAGCCCCCACTTCCTTGTTCTCTGCCACCAATATCCCTCTGATGGGTCAGCCCCACTTCAGAGCTAGCAAGTGGCTTGACAGCACCTTGCTGCACTTCAGGGGGGCCATGAGGACCTGTTTCTACACTGGAAGTCCTACTCCAGAGGACTTCCATAAACGTCTGGTTTCTCTGCTCAATAGCTGACCATCGCTCCTCAAGAGATATCAGTCTATTCTGAACAATGACCATGTTTTCAAGGCACTGGTGACTAAGCTCCTCCATGGCTATAGCCATCCTCTCCTCTACTGTAGCCATCCTCTCCTCTACGGTAGCCAGCCTTATCACGGATGTAGCCATCCTTTCCACAGAGGTTGCCATCCTATCCGTGGTGATGCATTCACGCGCCAACACGTCCACAAAGGTTCTGCTCATGTTAGCGATGGACTCCTCTGTAGTGTATGTACTTTGCAGAAGGAACTATATTCTGCAGCCCCTGTATACTGCAGTACCAGTAGTGACCACCCCTGTATATAAGCCTGTGTAGTAACTTTTGCATAGTAGTTCCAGTTTGTCTCCACTCAGTAAAGACCTGTTATAACCAACTACTGCAGTCCGTGTCTCAATTACACACGGACATAATACTGGCGACGAGCAGATCCGAACGCATCACCTCATGGGGATCCATCCCTGAAGCGAAGTTGTCAGAGGTCGAGGCCAGAAGGAAGAAAGAAAAAAAAAAAGAAAACAAACAGAAGAAACGGGCGTCGACCGTGGGCAACCGCCTCTGATTCATCGGAGTTGAAGATTTGCAGGACAGGCTGTCGAGAGCGGGGCTTGGTTATCCTGTCGATTGTGTTCCAGCTAATCGGGCTGGTGGCAGGTAGTACACTGATCGTTCCTGGGCTGCGGCGGGCTAGAGCTCGATTGGGTGGCTTTTCAACGGGGCCGAGCAGCGTTGTCGGGAAGGGGAGAGAGAGAGAGAGGGCGGAGCACACAGGGCGCGGCCGGTGCTACGAAGCCGGGCAGCGTACAGACCCGAGAAGAGGGAGGAAAGTGTCCTGCAGGGTTGCTCCGACGACGGGGAAATAAAAGAAATTAGAAGCGCAGAAAGCCGCGAGGAGCTGCAGATTGCCACGGGAACCACGGAGAGTGGCGTTAGCAGCAGCACGGGGGGAAGTGCGCAAAGACCATAGGGCGTCGCCATCAAGGCATAAAACGCCAGCAACAGCGCTAGCAGCAGCGGGGAAGACGGAAAGCGCGGAGGCGCCATTTTGTTAAATCGGGGAAGAAGGCAAAGCGCGGGAGGCGCCATCTTAGATTTCCAAGATGCCGAAGACTGGCAATATCACTGCCTTCGATAATGCAATAGAAGACTGGACCACGTATGTGGAAAGAGTCGAAGTATATTGCGAGGCAAACGAAGTAGCCGATGAGAAAAAGGCATCGGTACTACTAAACTTAATGGGCGCAAGAACGTACGGCCTATTGCGGAACCTGATTATTCCAGCCAAACCGATGGCAAAGAGTTTTAACGAAATTGCTGATATCCTACAGGAACACCTAAATCCTACACCGCTGCTGATTGCAGAAAGATTTAAATTCCACAGGAGAAATCAGCATAAAGATGAGAGCAATGCTGATTACCTTACGGAACTACGCAAGCTATCAAAGCACTGCCAGTTCGGAGCAGGACTGGCAGATACCCTACGGGACAAATTTGTCTGTGGACTCCTGAGTGAAGGAACCCAGAAGAGGTTACTCTCAGAGAAAGAGCTGACGCTAGATAAGGCTTTCAGCGTGGCAGTATCGTATGAAGCAGCAGCAAGGGGAGCTGCGGAAATACAGCAAAAGCCACAGGAATACGGCACCCACGAAATGACACGGGGATTTGAAAAATGTTATCGCTGCGGCAGAACAACCCATGACCAGAAGGACTGCTGGTCCAAGGACAAAATATGCAGGCAATGCGGAAAGATGGGACACATTGCACGAGTTTGCAGGTCAAGGAAATACAGAAATTGTATCTGTACATACTGCAAGATGGTGGACCACTGTTATTGGGACGTGAATGGATCAGAAAGATAAGTTTAGACTGGCACTCCATTCAGGCACTGACGGTGGCTGGTAAAAAGGATGACGACGTCACACCTGGACGATTGTCAAAAATCTTAGCTAACGCCAAAGAGGTATTTCAACAAGAACTGGGAACTCTTAAAGGCGTAACCGCCTCGATAAAAGTAGAAGAGAATGCAATTCCTGTTAAGCCCGTGAATGATTGAGACACGGACTAGCAGGAGAGAAACAAACAGAACTTTACTGGTGAAAGGCATAAACGAATCTAACAAAACAGAGGCTCTCTAGCGCCTTTTATACAGGGGTGGTCACTGCCGGTATTGCAGTCTGAGACCAGTTATTCTCTTAAAGGTACATACACAACAATTCCTCCCCTTTTAGATAAACAGTACATAACATTCATTTAACACTAATGATAACGAATTACAATCACAATTACTGTTGCTAGATACATTGGTTAAGTTTAAGCAATTATAAGTTCAGTCTTTGAGGAGGCTTCCTGATTCTGTCTGGATAACGCCTCTTTGGAGTATCAGGTTCTTCTGGCAATGTTGAGTCGAAATCAATGTCGTTGTTTGGTTCATCTGCTTCCAATATTACTGGTTCTGCGGTAGCTGCAATTGGAACGTCCATTTCATTACCAGGTGTATCAGATCGTGGTGTGGAGTTGACATTTTCCAGTGACTCTAGAATCTGGTCAGCATGGCATCTTACAATGCTCTCCCCAACGTCCACGGTATACATGAGAGGTCCTTGTCGTGTACAAATCGTTCCTGGCTGCCATTTCTCAGTGCGGTAGTCCCGGGCCAAAACTGGTTGACCTATCTTAAAACTCCTGGTCGGCCTTTCATTCATATTCTGAAACTGCCTGTTCTCCACATCTCTTCGGACGTTTGGCTTAACCAACTCCGAGCGGCATCGTAGTCTTCGATTGAAGAACATCATGGCTGGAGTTTGGTTGGTAACCGCATGTGTCGCATTCCGGTAGGCAAACAAGAAGTTGTCCACCTTGTGTTGTAGGGGTATATCTTCATTACACATTGCCTTGATAGCCTTCTTGAATGTTTGGACAAACCTCTCGGCCAATCCATTAGTGGCTGGATGATATGGGGCAGATGTGTAATGCTTAACAGCATTGTTCTTTAAGAACCTCCGGAACTCTTCAGACACAAACTGTGGTCCATTGTCAGAGCAAATCTGTTCAGGCAGCCCATTCCTGGCGAATATGGTTCGTAAAACTGCGATAGTTTTTTCCGTGGTGGTTGAGGACATTTTGATTACCTCTGGCCACTTTGAATGTGCATCCACCGCAATTAAAAACATCGAGTCCATGAAGGGACCAGCAAAATCAATGTGCACCCTTTGCCATGGGGATGAGGGCCACTCCCATGGATGCAGAGGAGCTTGTGGTGGGGCGTTTTGGACCTTCTGGCATCCTGCACAGCTCTTGGTCATCTCTTCGATTTCTCTATCGATTCCCGGCCACCACACAAACGCTCTGGCTAAGCTCTTCATTTTTACCCCACCCAGATGACCCTCATGAAGCTCATTGAGCACTCTATCTGTCAACTTAGGTGGAATTACTACTCTGGATCCACACATCAAGGTTCCTCTGCACACTGACAGCTGTTCCCTTCTTGATGAAAATGCTGGCAGCAGTGGTTCGCCATGTGCTGGCCATCCCTTCACCGTTAAATCATAGACCCGTGATAGTGTCGGGTCATTCCGTGTTTCCTTTTCTATGTTTGCATTCGTCACAGGGAGACATTCGACGATGGTCGAGTGGAATAACTCCATTGGATCCACTGCAAGGTCTTCTTCTTCCACTGTCGGCAACGGTAGACGTGACAATCCATCAGCATTTCCATGCTGTTTAGTTCCCCTGTACTCGATGTCATATTGGTGTGCCCCTAGGAAAAGGGACCATCTCTGCAGCCGTTGTGCTGTCATTATCGGTACGCCCTTCTGAGGGTTGAAAATGGAGACAAGAGGTTGATGATCGGTTAGTAGAGTAAATTTTTGACCGTGCAGATAGTGATTGAACTTCTCCACTCCCCACACTAGGCTGAGGGCCTCTCTGTCAATCTGGGTGTAGTTACGCTCGGCAGAAGTTAACGAGCGTGACGCAAAAGCTATCGGCCTCTCCAAACCATTAAGGAATTTATGTGACAGTACCGCCCCAATGCCGTAGGGAGACGCATCACACGCCAGCCTGATTGGCAGTGCTGGGTTGTAGTGAGCCAATACTTCCTTCGAAGTTATAATTGCTTAACTTCAGCTAATGTATCTAGCAACTGTAATTGTAAATATGTTATTTAATTATTAATCGAATGTTATGTACTGTTTAACTAAAAGGGGAGGAATTGTAGTGTATGTACTTTGCAGAAGGAACTATATTCTGCAGCCCCTGTATACTGCAGTACCAGTAGTGACCACCCCTGTATATAAGCCTGTGTAGTAACTTTTGCATAGTAGTTCCAGTTTGTCTCCACTCAGTAAAGACCTGTTATAACCAACTCCTGCAGTCCGTGTCTCAATTACACACGGACATAATATCCTCCATTCACTCCACACTCGCAGTGACCCTGGAGACAAAACCTGCCGGAGACTCCTGCATCTGTTCCTGGAGTTCCAGCACCACTCTCCTTCTGGATGAACCCGGAGGCACAGGGTTGACATGCAGCGGAGCCGAGCTGGCAGAGTCCTGCGCCCTCCAACGAGGACTCTCCCTGTCTCCACCATCTGCTGATGCTCACTTGTGAGCTGTGTTACACCAGGTGACAACTCTACTCTATGTCCCGAAGGTCCCACCGAGGTGTGAGTGTCTGCGCTGGTGCTGGGTGCACTTAATTCTGCTGACGCTGTGCCCTCAGAAGTTGCAGCTTTCTCTGAGGAGTCTGGGGGCTCAGGCTGTTCCTCCTGGACAGTGGGGAGGGGGGCTGTCGATGGTCCTGTGGGGGAGTAAAGGAAAGAGTTAGACATGTGAGATAAACTTTGCATGCACATTGAATTGTGCAGATGATCATAAGTCAATCTGTTAGAGCATCAGAATCAAGATCAGTCACTCATGCAATGTAAATGACAGAGATGAAAAACGATTCTGTCACCAGCCTGTCCGTCCCCCACTTGCGCATCCTCCTCCATTCCCATGATCTCCAGGACTGCCTCCTCCAAAGTGGTAAGCTGGGCTATTGAGGGTGGCCCTCCTCCTGTCCTCGCCCTCTCCCTCTTATTATGGGCTCTCTTTTCCTGCAATGAAGGAGACAAGTGGAGTTTGAGTGGGAATGAAGGAGTGAGTGTAGCGAATCCATAGCATAGATGCTTAGAAGGACACAAAGATGGAGTGAGGTGGCAAGACCAAAGGCCCTCCCTGTGTGTTGTAAGTTGTTTTCATAGCATCACAGTGATAGGGAGTGTGAGGGCTGCATAGTCGAATAGTTAAATGAATGTGAACATACAGAGAGAGGGAATGGGTAAGGGTGCAGGGACATTACGGTGAAGTGGGATGTGGAGGAGGAGGTTGACAAAGCAGAGTGCTGGTGATGATAGGCGATGGGGATCAGATTGAGGGTCATGGGGATGGAATAGTCACTTTTCCTGTGCAGAGAAGGTCACGAAACCTCTTTCAGCACTGCAGCCAGGTTCTGCTGCACATTGAAATGGCATTCACCTCCTGTGCTTCAAATGAAGCCACACAGCTTTGGTCTGCTGTGGAGGCTTTTTCCTCCCTGAGGAAGGAAAGAGCACTTCCTTGTTAGCTCTTGCTCCCTCCACCAGAGCTTGCAGGGAGGCCTCATCAAATCTGGGTGCACACTTTGGCCTGGTGCTGGACATAGTAGCAGTAGGAATCCCTCAGAAGTATGTTGATAAAGTTGTAAGGCTGAAAAAGAACCAAGGCTGCATTGATGATGTCATCGGAGGCGAGTTTCAGTATCAGAAGACTCATTGGGCCAGGAGTTCCCACACGCTGGAAATCAATTGCCCAATTAGTGAAAAATCGCACTTTAGTCCCGCCTCACATCAGAGGCGGGGTCCTGACACGCCAACCACCTGACACGCCCCCAGCCCGCCCCCAATGACAAAATCCAGCCCTTAATGTCAGATTTCCAGCATCCGCAGTATTTTGCTTTTGTGTTGAGTTGACGATCATTCCCTGCTCGGAGCAGGATAGCCAGGCTATTTGATTTCAAGTCAGTCATCTGTTTCCAGGTCACAGTTGTGGGGGAAGGGGGATTGCAGGGATGGGGTGGGGGTGGCGGGGACAGTGGGCTCGGTGCACTATCAATTGTGGCCCTGTATACAAGCTGAAAATGGGCAGAAAACAGCAGCCACCATTTAGACAAATGGATCAGATTTATCTTGGCTCAGGTCTCTAATATAACTGGTACAAGCCCTTTGACTTGGGTTTGAGCTTCAGAAGTCGGTACCTTGAAGCAGGAAGGAATCCCTTTCAGATAACTGACAGCACATATTGGAGAGTCCCAGTTATGAGTGTGTTTATTTACTGTTTGTTCCCAAAGGTGTTTTATATAAAAAGTAAACTGCTGAAATACAACTGATTAAAGCCATTTTATTTTCATCAAGGGAGCTTTCTGGGCATGTCCAGCTGTTGTCTAACATGAAGTTTTATTTCCTTCAAGGCTGGTTACAGCTGCTTTTTATAGGATAAACGGCTGGATTTTCCTTCAAATTTAACGGAAATTGGGGCATAAAACAGAGTAAAATGGGTTCCTGAAGCCTACTGCCTCGAAACCGATCCATCTCCCCTAACTTCCATTCACCTCCGATTCATCTCCCCCAAATTCCAACCTAAACCCCGCCCGAATGTTTACTGCCACTATATGAATGGTGACGGGAGCTGTAGCAAAGTATCCCTGAGGCAGATACCACAATGAGGAGGCCATTTTGTGTGCTGCTCCTGAAGGTTGGTGTTAATTTGCCTGCTCACCAAATGCATCAAAAAGTTGACTGATGCGCTATTCAGGATGGCTGTGGAATTCATATCCTTCCCAATGGAAGCAGAGAAAAAGTGCAATGCCAATCACCTCATCTTGCATGTGAATCCCAGATCCTCAAGTAGCTGCCATGATAACTGCAGATTCCCGTAAGGCTTCCACAGACAGAGGAGAACAACAGATATAACGAGGTCTAAACCACTACAAGAAGTGTGATAGCTCTAGGCCATTCTGAGTCTCATTTTAGATGCTGTGATAAATCAGGTGGAGCCCTGCAATACGGCCCAGCCAGTCTCCAGGATTATTGCAGTGAAGAAATATGCTGCTCCCAGAAGCTGAAAGTGATGATGAAGAGCGGTTGGAAGAATCCTATTCCCCACAGCATGAGGAGGGTGTGCAGGAAGGAGAGGATGAGGGGCAGAACAGCCAGGCAGAGGCAGGCACAAGGTATAGTCCAAACCAGTCAATAAAGGTTTACTCACCAAACAATGTTACCTCACACCTGCCTATTCCCCTTCCACCTTCCCCACCACACGTTCACAAAGTCACTAACTATGATTCCTGCCCAAATTCCTTCATGTGGCAGAAGTCTACATTTCTCTTGCCATCTCCCAAAAAGAGAAAGCATATGCAGAAAAGAAATGAAAACTCAGTGTACAAACCATGTTTACATTAAAGAATGGCACTCATCAAATGGTGCCAATAATTCCATCCACCCCGTCTATAACTATTTAACACTCTGGAGAGACAACAACATCTGCACCCACTCCCTGCAGCCCACTGGTGCTGGATACAGGTTCAGAGGAGCTCCTAGTAGGTGTCAGCAGAGACCAACTACTTCTATCCAGGTGTTGGAAGCCCAGGGGGCGATTTTCCCAATGGAGACGGGTTGGAGGCGGGTTTCAGTTTGGGTGGGTTCCAAACCCGCCTCCACCGAGAAGTGGGAAAAAATTGCGATTTTCCCCTAATTGGTCAGTTGATTTCAGAGGTGTGGGTTCCCCTGGGCCAATTAGTGTTTTGGGACTGAAACTCGCCTCTGCTGACGTCACTTATCCAGCTTCATTTAAGGGCTGCTTGCTGCCTTGGCTCATTCCACTGGATTTTTGTCAATGGTGCAGTACCTCCAAAAAATTTCTGCTTGAACAATGGCCAACTCCAAGGCAAGGGCCTCCCCAATGTAAGAATAAAAATATATGTTTAGTATGTGTGATGGACTCGAGACTATTTATATAAGATGTATGTAATAAAGATAAATTTGATGTGTATGGATCTCCCCTGGGTGAGCAGAGCTCAAGGCAACGGCGTGAAACTTAACAAAGGAAACCTGCAAAACAGGATAACCCCCACAGAGACACCATCGAAACTCATCATCGAAACTCAAGAGCCACTAAAAGGTGTGAACAAACAATTAACTTAAGCAAGAAATAGCACCAGCCACTGCAGACAGACACATGTTCAAAGGAAAGCCAGTCAAGAACAGCCATGAAACTAAAACCCAATCCTGGGGTCTTAGCAATTTAAACTAGAGACAATGGACTTAAAAAGATATAAAACAAGGAACCCAAAGGCTCTCGTACGATACCCAAAGGCTCTCTCTCTCTCTCTCTCTCTCTGGGTGACCACGCAGAAATGCAAGAAGCCCTCCCTCTACAGTCCAGACCAAGAAGCAAGGAAAAAGGCCGCGTGCATTGCTTTACTCAGGGAAGTACCAGTCTGTGTAAATCTAACCCATTACCTTACGTGTCGTAATCGAGTAGAGTCCATAAATACCAGTAGGCTATTGTTTTGATGTGCATGAGTGTGTGTGTTTAATAAACTTGCATGAGTGTGTGTGTTTAATAAACTTATTCCAAATTGTTTCAAAAGAATTGGTCTTGCTGTCAATTTAATGCCAGTCGAAATAAAAATCGTACTGTGGCGTACCGATCACAGAATGGACACAATCCGCTTTCCGGTCCGTAGACTATAAATCAGGCGTCATGCCTTTAAGAAGGATCACACCTTTAAGAAACTCGATCTGCAACATAGTTAAGCCCAGAGCGGGGGAGGAGCAGTCTAAGCTGTGCACAGAGTTGTACTTTGTGTAGTCTCTGACTCCATTTTGTGTTCAGCATGCAGCCTCAACAATTAAACCTTTTCTGTTGAACCTCTCCGAGTTCAGTATTTTTTGCTAGGAGTACGTAGACTCCTACATTGGTGACCCCGACGCTCAGGATGACTCCTAAGCGTAACCATGGCTGACACAAATGCAGTTTCTGTGAAGCTGCCGGAGTTCTGGGAGAACCTGGCCACCGCCTGGTTCCTTCAAGCCGAATCACAATTCCGACGCCGCGGCATCACCGCCGACGCAACGATGTACGACTACCTCCTCGCCTCCCTGGGCAGCTCCACAATCACGAAAGTCTGGACAACACTACAAAACCCTCCGGAGGAAGGTAAGTACGCACATCTCAAGGCTGCGCTCATTAAAAAATTCACAGCCTCCCAATTCGTGCGCAACTGCCACCTCCTCGACCTCCCGGGCCTCGGTGACTCCACGCCGTCAGACTTGCTCTCACACATGCTTGCTCTGACCGACGAGAAACCGCCCGGCTCCCTCTTCCGCACGCTCTTTATCCGCCAACTACCTCCCAGCATCCGCCCGGCGATCGTGGCGTCCAGCCTCACGGACCTCGAGGCCCTAGCCGACGAAGCCGATAAGCTCCTGTCCGCCAGCTCCAACCACGCCGTCACCCCCGACCTGGCCTCCGCAGCACCGGTGCACGCTCCACCCTCTATCGCGCGGCCACACAGCTCGGCCACGAGGCCCCCCAGGCCCCCACGTCCCCCAAGCCCTCCGACCCAGGGCTACTGCTACTTCCATACCCGGTTCGGCGCATGGGCACGCTGCTGCAGACATCCCTGCACGTTACCAACCGCCCCCACACCGGCCTACACGATGGCCATGGGGCAAACAGGCGCGCTGCTGTACGTTAGGGACAGCGCCTCCGGACGCCGTTTCCTATGCAACACGGGCGCGCAGCGCAGCATCATCCCCGCGTCCGCCCTCGAGATCCAGTGAGGCGGCCGCGGCCCTGCGCTGGCTGCCGCCAACGGCACCGACATCCGGACGTACGGCACCCGCACCGTCACCATCGACCTCGCAGGCTGCCGCTACCACTGGGAGTTTATCACCGCCAAGGTGCTCTCCCCGCTCCTCGGTGCGGATTTCCTGTGCGCCCATGGCCTGTTGGTCAACATGCCTCGGCGCCGCCTCGTGGACATGAACACCATGTCACCTGTCCCGGGCGCCATGGCCCCCCCCAACCCGCCGAAATGGCGTGGCAGTGCCGCGCCCGCTCAACGGACAACTACTCAGCACTCCTGGCTGAGTTCCCAGCCCTCACCAACCCGACCTTCTCCGCGAAGGTTGCTAAGCACGGGGTAGAACACTTCATCCCCACCACAGGCCCACCGTTGTATGCCCACGCCCGCAGGCTGGACCCGGCCAACCTGGAGATCGCGCGGGCCGAGTTCGCCACAATGGAACAGCTCGGCATCATCCGCCGCTCCAACAGCCCCTGGGCCTCCCCACTCCACATCGTCACCAAACCCGACGGGGGATGGCGCCCCTGCGGGGACTACTGGCGCCTAAACAACGCCACCATGCCGGATCGGTACCCCATACCGCACATTCAAGATTTCTCGGCTAGACTGGCCGGCCGCTCAGTCTTCTCCAAAGTCGACCTGGTGCACGGTTACCATCAGGTGCCAATCCACCCCACGGACGTTCCCAAGACGGCCATAATCACCCCTTTTGGGCTATTCGAGTTCCTCCGAATGCCCTTCGGCCTCAAAAACGCGGCCCAGGCCTTCCAGCGGCTCATGGACTCGGTCCTCCAGGACCTGAAGTTCCTCTTTGTCTACCTGGATGACATCCTGGTAGCTAGTTCCTCCAAGCAGGAACACATCGAGCACCTCCGCACCCTGTTCCAGCGGCTCAGTGAGCACGGGCTCATCATCGGCCCAGCCAAGTGCCAATTCGGCCTCAGCAGGATCGAATTCCTCGGCCACCACATCACGCAGGACGGAGCCATTCCCCTGCCCACCAAGGTGCAAGCCGTCCAGCAGCTCCCCCGGCCTACCACCATCAAAGGCCTCCAGGAGTTCTTGGGGATGATCAACTTTTACAACCGCTTCATTCCCGGAGCGACCTCCCTCATGCGGCCCCTATACGAAGCCCTCCGGGGGAAGAAAGACAGAATGGCGATCGAGTGGTCGGCGGACATGTTGACCGCTTGTGACTCAACCAAAAAGGCGCTCGCCGACACCACCATGCTCGCTCACCCACAGCCCAACGCCAGGGTGGCCCTCACCACGGACGCCTCCGACCACACGGTCGGCGCCGTGTACGAACAGTGGGTCGACGGGGCCTGGCAACCGCTGGCCTTTTTCAGCCGCCAACTGCGCCCCCCGGAGGCCAAATACAGCGCCTTTGACCGCGAGCTCCTCGCACAGTACCTGGCAGTCCGCCATTTTAGATTTCTTCTGGAGGGCCGCCCCTTCACCGCGTTTGTCGACCACAAACCCCTGACATTCGCGATGGCGAAATCTGCGGACCTGTGGTCAGCCAGGCAACAACGCCAGCTCGCCGCGGTGTCCGAATTCACCACGGACATCCGTCACGTCTCCGGTCGAGACAACGTGGTGGCCGACTGCCTATCCCGCCCCGCCGTCCACGGCGCCCACCTGGCAGTGGACTATGCTCAACTGGCAGCAGAGCAACGCACCGACCCCGATCTGCTCTCCACGCCCACAACCCTCCCAGGGCTGCGACTGACCGACGTCGCCTGTGGCCCGTCCGCCGTCACAGTCAAATGCGACACCTCCTTGGCGCAACCCCGCCCCGTAGTTCCGGCGTCCTGGTGAAAACGGGTGTTCGACATCGTCCATGGCCTCTCACACCCCGGCACCCGCGCGTCCATTAGACTGGTGGCCAACCGATTTGTCTGTCGCGGCCTGCGCAAAGATGTGCGCATCTGGGCCAGATCCTGCATAGCTTGCCAGCGTGCCAAAATCCACCAACACGTCAAAGCCCCACTCGAGGAGTTCACCGTGCCAGAAAGAAGGTTCGACCACGTCCACATCGACCTCGTTGGCCCCCTGCCGCCATCACAAGGTCACACGCACCTGCTGACAATCGTGGACCGTACCACCCGCTGGCCCGAGGCCATTCCACTGACATCCACCACCACCGCCGACATCGTGAGGGCGTTCATCGGTACCTGGGTCGCTCGGTTCGGCGTCCCCTCCGACATGACGTCGGATAGAGGCCCGCAGTTCACCTCTGATCTGTGGGCCGCCATCGCCCGAAACCTCGGGGTGGCCGTTCACCGCACCACGGCTTACCACCGCCAAGCCAACGGACTGTGCGAGCGATTCCACAGGTCCATGAAGGCGTCCCTCCGCGCCAGCCTCGAGGACGAGGCTTGGATCGACCGCCTCCCGTGGGTGCTACTCGGCCTACGCTCCACGGTCAAGGAAGACCTGCAAGCCTTGGCGGCGGAAGTCGTTTACAGCCAGCCGCTGCGCGTACCCGGAGAGTTCCTGCCCAACTGGCAACGCCGCGCTTTCACCAACCGAGCACAACAGTTCGCTCCGGTACCCACCGGCCAGCACGGCGAACCAGCAACCCGCGAACCACCTAGCCTGCACGTGGCCAAATTTGTTTTCGTGTGCCATGACGCCCACCGAGGACCTCTACGGCCCCCATATGATGGAATCTACAAAGTACTCCAGACGGGGAACAAGTTCTTCCTCCTCAAAGTGGGCGGCAGAACTGACAAGGTGTCGGTCGACCGGCTCAAGCTGGCGCACCTAGAGCCCGACGAACCCGTTCAAGTGGGCCAACCCCCACCGCGGGGCAGACCACCTAAGAGCCTGACGCGTCCGACCGCCCCGCTCCCGACACCAACCGCCAAGAGCCGTTCCGGCCGTGCCATCAAGCCGCCACGCCGGTTCGTACACTCCCTACTAGCGGATTCTGGGGGGAGCTGTGTGGCGTACCAATCACAGAACGGACACAATCCGCTTTCCGGTCCGTAGACTATAAATCAGGCGTCATGCCTTTAAGAAGGATCACACCTTTAAGAAACTCGATCTGCAACATAGTTAAGCCCAGAGCGGGGGAGGGGCAGTCTAAGCTGTGCACTGATGAAAGAGAGTTGCACTTTGTGTAGTCTCTGACTCCATTTTGTGTTCAGCATGCAGTCTCAACAATTAAACCTTTTCTGTTGAACCTCTCCGAGTTCAGTATTTTTTGCTAGGAGTACGTAGACTCCTACAGTACACCGAGGCTCTCCGATGAGGCGCTGGGAATGCTGGTTGAGGGGGCGAGAGCAAGCAGGGAGGTGCTCTTCTCTTCATCTGGGAGGAAGAGGCCTCCCAAAGAAACCAAGGCTGTCTGGGTACAGCTGGCAAGGGAGATCACCTCCAGATCAGTGTGCAGCAGAACATGGATGCAGTGCCATAAAAGGTTCAATGACCTTGTAAGATCAGGCAAAGTGAGTATACCTTCAGCTTGACCCTCCTTCTGCTCCCCTTCACCTCTCATCACCAGCACTCTGCATTGTCAACCTCCTCCTCCACATCCCACTTTACCCTTACAACCCTTGCACCCTTCACCATCCCTCTCACTCTATGTACCCAATTGATGCGCTATCAATTACTCATAAAAGACTGAGAGTTAAGAGAGTAACTAAAGGCTTTTATTAACAAAAGAATGAAGGTCTGCCTCGAGTGGTCGACCGGTCCAGAAATACAAAGGGCTGGGGAGCAGTCACCTTTATACTAGGACTTGTGGGAGGAGTCAGCCGAGGCATGTCCAGGCATGTACACAGTGGAATACAAACAGTGGTTTACCACATTCACCCCTTGTTTAAAATTGAGTCCGGCGGAGTGAAGTGTATTAAAAGTTAGTGTATTGGAGTCTCTCCGGAGGTCTTGTCTGCCGCTGTGATCGGCGTGGCGACGGCAGGGGTAGTGGAGCTTCCAGCGTCGAGTCCTGCATGGGCTGTGGCACAGGCGTGTCGTCCTCGTAGATGTCGAGCGGGTCGCGGGGCCCAGGCCTGCCGTCTGCTGGGGCTGGATATCGGATCGTGGGGGGGGGTGGTAGTGAGTAGTGGGTTACTGCGGCCCCCGAGGGTGCAAGGTCTCTTATGGAGACTGTGTCCTCCCGCCCGTCCGGGTATGCAATGTAAGCATACTGGGGGTTGGCGTGGAGGAGGTCGACCCTCTCGACCAGGGGGTCCGTTTTATGGGTCCTCACGTGCCTTCTCAGTAGGACCGGCCCTGGGGACGTCAGCCATGGCGGTAGCGATGTCCCCGATGTGGACTTCCTTGGGAAGACAAACATTTTCTCATGAGGGGTGGCGTTAGTGGCAGTGCAGAGCAGTGACCGAATAGAGTGGAGCGCATCGGGGAGCACATCCTGCCAGCGGGAGGTTGGAAGGCCCCTAGACTTTAAGGCTAGCAGGGCGGCCTTCCAAACTGTCGCATTTTCTCTTTCCACCTGTCCGTTCCCCCGGGGGTTGTAACTGGTGGTCCTGCTTGTGGCAATACCCCTAGTTAGCAGGTACTGACGGAGTTCGTCACTCATAAACAATGAGCCCCGGTCACTATGGATATAGCTGGGGAAACCGAACAGGGTGAAGAGGTCGTTCAGACATTTAATGACCGTGGCACTGGTCATGTCCGGGCAGGGGATGGCGAACGGGAAACGAGAGTACTCATCAATAATATTGAGGAAGTACACATTGCGGTCGGAGGAGGGGAGAGGCCCTTTAAAATCAACGCTCAGGCGCTCGAAGGGGCGAGTGGCTTTTATCAGGTGGGCCCTGTCTGGTCTATAAAAGTGCGGTTTGCACTCAGCGCAGACTTGGCAGTTCCTGGTCATGGTCCTGACCTCCTCAATAGAGTAAGGCAGGTTGCGGGCCTTGATGAAGTGGAAGAACCTGGTGACCCCCGGGTGGCAGAGCTCATTGTGGAGGGCCCGCAGTCTATCGATCTGCGCGCTGGCGCAGGTGCCACGCGATAGCGCATCCGGGGGTTCATTGAGCTTCCCGGGCCGGTACAAGATCTCGTAATTGTAGGTGGAAAGTTCGATTCTCCACCTCAAGATCTTGTCATTTTTGATTTTGCCCCTCTGCTTGTTGTTAAACATGAAAGCAACTGAACGTTGGTCAGTGAGCAGGGTAAATCGTTTTCCGGCCAGGTAGTGCCTCCAATGACGCACAGCCTCCACAATCGCCTGGGCCTCCTTCTCAACAGCGGAGTGTCTGGTCTCCAGGCCTTGGAGGGTTCGTGAAAAGAAGGCCACGGGTCTCCCCGCCTGATTGAGGGTAGCGGCCAGGGCAAAGTCGGACGCGTCGCTTTCCACCTGGAAGGGGATGGATTTGTCCACTGCGTGCATGGTGGCTTTGGCAATGTCTTCCTTGATACGGTGGAAGGCTAAGCGGGCCTCTGCCGTCAAGGGAAAAGAGGTGGACTTGATCAGCAGATGGGCCTTGTCCGTATAGTAGGGGACCCACTGGGCATAATAGGAGAAAAACCCTAGGCACCTCTTCAGGGCCTTGAGGCAGTGGGGCAGTGGGAGTTCCATAAGGGGACGCATCCGGTCGGGGTCGGGGCCGATGACTCCGTGTTCCACAACACAGCCAAGGATGGCGAGGCGGTTTGTGCGGAATATGCACTTCTCCTTGTTATATGTCAGGTTCAGGAGTTGGGTGGTGCGGAGGAATTTTTCGAGGTTTGCGTCATGGTCCTGCAAATCACGGCCGCAGATGGTCACATTGTCCAGATATGGGAAAGTGGCCTGCAACGCATTTTGATCTACCATCCGGTCCATCTCCCTTTGGAAGACGGAGACCCCGTTGGTGACGCCAAAGGGAACCCTAAGGAATTGGTAGAGGCGGCCGTTTGCCTCAAAGGCAGTATACTGGCGGTCCTCAGGGCAGATAGGGAGCTGGTGGTACGCTGATTTCAGGTCAATGGTCGAGAAGACGCGGTACTGCGCGATCTGGTTGACCATATCAGCTATGCGGGGGAGTGGGTAGGCGTCCAGCAGGGTGTAGCGATTTATTGTCTGGCTGTAGTCGATGACCAGGCGCTGCTTCTCGCCGGTCTTAACGACCACAACCTGGGCTCGCCAGGGGCTGGTGCTGCCCTCAATAATCCCTTCCTTCAGGAGCCGCTCCACTTCGGTTTTAATGAAAACCCTGTCCCCGGCACTGTATCGCCTGCTCTTTGTGGCGATGGGCTTACAGTCGGGGGTGAGGTTAGCAAACAGTGGGGGGGGGGTGACTCTGAGTGTGGAGAGGTTGCACCTGGTGCGCGGCGGGCAATTTGGGAGCTGCTGGCTGCGGACTGTGAGTGGGGGTAGGGGTCCACCGTACGCCATCGTAACACTTTTAAGGTGGCACTGAAAATCTAACCCCAGCAGGACGGCAGCACAGAGGTCGGGCAGGACCAGAAGTTTAAAATGATCGTACACGGTCCCATCTACTACGAGTGTCACTACGCAGTAGCCGCCGATGTCCGCCGACTGGGACTCGGAGGCCATAGAAATCCGCTGGTGCGCAGGCAGGACTGGGAGAGAGCAACGCCGCACCGTGTCGGGGTGGATGAAGCTCTCCGTGCTCCCAGAGTCAAAAAGGCAGATTGTATCGTGGCCATTTACCTTAATGTCCATTGTGGAACTGGCCAGCTGGTGCGGTCTCGCTTGGTCCAGTGTAACGGATGCCAGCGTAGGGGTCGGTGTGGCGCTGCGGGTATCAGATGAGGCGGTGTTGGGGGCCTGCTGCGTTCCGGCTGTCGTCCAAGATGGCGGCGTCCATGATCCCCATGTGGCTGGAGGCGTCCAAAATGGCTGCTGTACCGGTGGTTCGCACATGGCCGGGGAGGCCCAAGATGGCAGCCCGCATGGCCCACACGCGGCGCTGCTGGGGTTCGGGGTGGCTTTGGCCCTGCAGACGTTAGCGTAGTGTCCCTTCTTCCCGCAACCCGAGCAGATCGCGTTTTTCGCCGGGCAGCGCGCTCTGGGGTGTTTTGCCTGGCCACAGAAGTAGCATTTCTGGCCTTGGGGCACTGCTGTCTGGCCTTGAGACACTGCTGCGGTAGTTGGGCCGTTGCTGGGGTGTGGCTGGGGTGGCGCGGCGCTATGAGGTGGTCCTACCATGTCCCAGGCTGTCATTCCCCGCGGCATCCACGGTGCAGAGGAGTAGGCATCCATGCCCCGGTAGGCTGCATCCAATGATAGTGCGAGTTCAGAGGCCTTGTTGAGGTCGAGGTCACTCTGCTCCAACAGTTGCTGTCGGGTGTAATTGGATCTGTGGCCCGCTACAAAAGCGTCCCGGATAAGTTCCTCTGTGTACACGGCGGCCTTTACATCCTTACAACCACAGGCCCGGCCAAGCACAGACAGTGCCTGAAGGTATTCCACGGTCGATTCCCCAGGTTGTTGTTTACGACTCCCCAGAAGGTGCCTGGCGTACACTTCGTTCACTGGGCGCGTGTACTGGTCCTTGAGGAGCTTGATAGCGTCCGCGTACGAGGTCGCGTCTTGGATGACTGAGTACACTCGGTGGTTCACTTTGGAGGTCAGGACATCCAGTTTGTCCTCGTCCGATTTGATTGCTGCGGAGGCGGTCAGGAATTTTTCGAAACACTTAAGCCAATGAGTAAACTTGGTGGATGAGTCCGCCTCCCGATGATCTAAGTCCAGGCATGCTGGTGTGAGGATCTTCTCCATTATAAAAATGTTGTTAATAAAATTGATGCGCTATCAATTACTCATAAAAGACTGAGAGTTAAGAGAGTAACTAAAGGCTTTTATTAACAAAAGAATGAAGGTCTGCCTCGAGTGGTCGACCGGTCCAGAAATACAAAGGGCTGGGGAGCAGTCACCTTTATACTAGGACTTGTGGGAGGAGTCAGCCGAGGCATGTCCAGGCATGTACACAGTGGAATACAAACAGTGGTTTACCACACCAATCACTTCACTATTCGACTATGCTGCCCTCACACTCCCTTTCAATGTTATGCAATGACAACGACTAACAACGCACAGGGAGGGCCCTTGGTCATGGAATCTCACTCCATCTTTGTCTCCTTCTATGCATCTATGCTCTGGACTCTCTACACACACTCCATCATTCTCACTCCAACTCCACTTGTCTCCCTCACTGCAGGAAAAGAAAGCCCACAATAGAAGGGAAAGGGCGAAGACAGGAGGCGACAGGAGCCACCTTCCCTCGCCATTCTCACCCAGGCTGAAGAGGCAGCCCTGGACTTCGCCGGTGCAGAGGTGGAGGTGGAAGTGGGGGACGGACAGACAGGCGAGGCAGAGCAAGCTGGTCACAGAATAGTTTTGCATCTCTCTCATTTACACTGCTTGAGTGATTGAAATGGCTGCTGGTGTACATTATTAGAATGCCACTTGAGCATCTGCACTATTGCATGTGCATGCCACACTTCTGTCAAATGCCTAACCCATGCCTTTGTTTCCCCACAGGACCATCCACAGAGCCCCACCTCACTGTCGAGGAAGAAGAGGCTGAGCAGCAAGACTCCTCAGGGGAACCTGCAACCTCTGAGGACGCAGCGTCAGCAGAATTAAGCGCACCCAGCACCAGCGCAGATACGCACACCTCGGTGAGACCTTCGGGACATAGATTAGTGTTGTCACCGTGTGTATCACATCTCACAGGTGAGCATCAGCAGGTGGTGAAGACAGGGACAGCAGTGGAGAGTCCTCGGCGGAGGGCACAGGACTTTCCTAGCTCTGCTCCGCTGCATGTGGACCCTGTGCCTCTGGGTCTTTCCAGAAGGAAAGCGGTGCTGGAACTCCAGGAACAGGTGCAGGAGTCTCTGACAGGTCTTGTCTCCAGGGTCACTGCGAGTGTGGAGAGGATGGAGGAGTCCAACACTAACCTGAGCAGTGCCGTTGGGGAGGCAATAGCGCATATACGCAGCACCACGGAAAGGATGGCAACCTCCATGGAAAGGCTGGCTATGGCCATGGAGGCAATAAGTCGCCAGAGTGAGGAAAACATGGTGATTGTTCAGAATAGACTGACATCTCTGGATGAGCGATGGGCAGCTATTGAACAGAGAAACCAGACCTTCATGGAAGTCCTCTGCAGTAGAACTGCCAGTGCAGATATGGGACCCCATGGCCCCCCTGATGTATAGCAAGGTGCTCTCAAGCCACTTGCAAGCGCTGAGGTGAACCTGACCCATGAGAGGGAACTTGATGGCAGACAACAAGGAAGTGGGGGCTCCTCTCCAAGCGCTCACACTTCCATGCCACTGCGTAGCCCTCGGTCAGAGCCCCTTGTGGTACCCAACTGAGATGGGCGTCTCAACCCCTGCACTGCCGCAGGAGGAGCAGACGTTTGGCGAGCCCTCACAGGCTCGGAAACCCAGAGGACGCCCGCCAAAGGTGAACAAAGTAGAAGTAGCATGAAAGTGAGCAAGGGTTTCCACTTCTGCTGAAGCCACAGGGGGAGTACCATGTAGGAGCATGCATAAGAGAAAAATAAAGCACCATTAGTCACAGGGGTAGCCACTTGGGTGAATGGTAATGTTTATTGATGAAATGCCATCCCTGTTTGAAAGTATAAAAATGATTTGATGGCAAACTGTTGGCATGATGGCATCTGTTATTTCGCCTTAGGCAGCTCCACATTGCGGGCTCCGTGACATTGCGTGGTCAGGTTGGTGGCCAGAGTGAAAGGAGGCCAGAGAGTCATGTCCATTGTCTATCATGACTTAAGATGAAGCCAAGGACATGTGCCAACATGGGCAACCTATGCAAATCTGGCAAGGATAAGTGCATCCCTTGCATTACGCGCAGCCATGTGCTTGCATGCTGCCACTGCTGCTGGTCGATAGGCCGGCGCTCGGTCCTCCTCCTCCTCATCCTCACCTGAGGAGGTTATGAACTGAGCCACTTGCTCATCAGGAAGCTGCAAACCACGACGCTGTGCCATGTTGTGAAGTGCACAGCAGACCACAATGATTCTGGAGACCCTGGCTGCTGAATAATGCAGGGCTCCACCTGATCTGTCAAGGCATCGGAATCGCATCTTCAACAAGCCAATGGTTTGCTCGATGATGGACCTGGTTGAAATGTGGCTGGCGTTGTAGCGTTCTTCAGCCTAGTTAGCTGGCCTCATGATCGGCATCATTAGCCACTTCTTCAGGGGGTAGCCCTTGTCACCAAGGAGCCATCCTTTTAGTTGGTTTGGCGGATTGAAGAGAGGAGGTACACTAGAGTACCGCAGGATGAAAGAGTCATGGCAACTACCACAAAACTTGGCGCAAACATGCAAAATCTCCTTCTTGTGGTTACACACCAGCTGTATGTTGAGGGAGTGAAAGCCCTTGCGGTTGACAAAGATAGCTGGGTTGTGATGGGGTGCCCTAAGAGTCACATGTGTACAGTCTATGACGCCCCGCAAGCCTGCCATATTTGCAAAGCCAACTGAACGCGCGGTTACACTTGCTTGATCCCATGAGAAGTGGATGTAATTGTGGGCCTTT
This sequence comes from Somniosus microcephalus, assembly GCF_052327205.1. NCBI lineage: Eukaryota > Metazoa > Chordata > Chondrichthyes > Squaliformes > Somniosidae > Somniosus > Somniosus microcephalus. The sequence goes on from NC_140991.1 coordinate 290,855,634, forward strand.
GCGAAAAGGGCATCGGTAACCTGCGTGATTCAACTATGGATGGCTGACTGGGCGATGCCACTGATGTCTGCTGCTGATCCCTGGAAGGATCCTGAAGCAAAAATGTTGAGTGCGCTGGTGACTTTGACAGCCAGTGGTAAGGGATGTCCACCTGCTCCTCTGGGCTCCAGGTGTTGGTGCAGCATTCCGCAGATGTCTCCGACAACCTCTCGCGAAAGTCTCAGCCTCCTTTGGCACTGCTGCTCACTCATGTTGAGGTAGCTCATCCTCTGTCTGTAAACACTCTGTTGGGGGTACCTCCTGCGGCAAGGTGCTTCCATGCGCTGGCGTCTTCTGCCCTGTGCAGCATCAGGTGGGTGAGCAGGAGGTTGGCGCTTCCGCTGCTGTGGCTGCTGAGCTGCCTGGTTCTGCTGCTGCCGTGGCTGCTCCTCATCCGAATCTGAGGTCCATGATGAAAGGAAAATAAATGGTTCCCATGCTGCTGACAGATACCTCCGTTGGGGAAGCGCTCAGTCCAAGCGGGAAGAGGGTCTTCCAAGGAGGTCCCACAGTTGAGAGATAGAAGCTGCAGCACCACCGGCTTCAGTCGGCTTGCTAAAAGCGCTGAAAGACCTTTGGAATAAAAGTTCTGCTGCCTGCATCTGCTCCCCGATGATAGCTCCGTTTTAATGATGGAGCTGCAGCTGTGAGGAGGCCATCCACTCGTCAACCCGCCAGGATTACCTGGCGTGGTTTAGGAGGGTCGTGCAACACGTTGAAAATGTGGTAAAATAATTAGGGCCTGTCAAAATAGGATTATAGAGGCCCTTAACTACTATTTAAGGGTCTTAACTACCTCTCTGGACTGATAGAGGCGGGACCGAATCGCACCTATCAAAACCGCCTCCGGCAAAATTGCGCAGAGGCAGGTTGGAGGCGGGTTCCAAACCCGCCCTCAGTTTTTGCCATTTTGCCAACTGTTCTGCCTCCAAACCTGCCTCCCCGGGGCTGGGAAAATCGCCCCCCACCACCCCCCCACCCCAGCTATGGTGCCTGTAGTGTCCGCGTATCAATAACACACGGACTGCAGGAGAACAATAATAACAGGTATTTACTGAACAGAGGGTATGCTGAAACTTAAAGTACAGAAGCCTGCTACGGCTTTATATACAGGTGTGGTCACTGCCGGTACTACAGTATAAAATCAGTTCTCTCTTAAAGGTACATACACAGCAATTCCTCCCCTTTCAGATAAACAGTACATAACATTCATTTAGCAATTAAATAATAACTAATTACAATTACAATTTTCTCTGTACTATATACATCAACTGAAGTAATCATTTATAAATTCAGTCTTTGAGGAGGCTTCCTGATCCTGACTGGATAGCGCCTTTCTCGAGTATCCTGTTCTTGCGGCGGAGTCGATTCTGGCTCATTGTCATTGGCTGGTTCGTCAGCTTCCAATACCACTGATTCTGAGGTAGACGCAATCTGTACTTCGGGTTCATTACCAGGTGCGCATGCTCATGGTATGGGTTTGGCTTGTTCCTGTGACTCTAGAATCAGGTCAGCATGGCGTCTCATGATGCTCTCTCCAACGTCCACTGTGTACATTAGTGGTCCCTGCTGTGTGCATATCGTTCCTGGCTGCCATTTTTCTGTTCGGTAGTCGCGGGCCAAGACTGGTTGCCCTAGATTGAAGCTCCTGGTTGGCTTCTCATTGATGTGCTGGAATTGCTTATCCTCAACATCTCATCTTATGTTTGGTTTGAGCAGATCCAGGCGACATCTTAGCCTTCGGTTGAAGAATATTATGGCTGGAGCTTGGTTGGTGACAGCATGTGTCGCATTCCGGTAAGCAAACGAGAAATTATCCACCTTGTGTTGTAGTGGTATGTCGTCGTTATACATCGCCTTTATGGCCTTTTTAAAGGTCTGTACAAACCTCTCAGCCAATCCATTTGTGGCTGGATGATATGGGGCAGATGTGTAATGTTTCACCCCATTATTCCTCAGAAACCTCCAGAAATCCTCGGACACAAACTGTGGGCCATTGTCAGAGCAAATCTGTTCTGGCAAGCCATTGCTGGCGAAGATGGTCCGTAGGGCTGCAATAGTTTTCTCCGTGGTGGTGGAGGACATTTTGATGACCTCTGGCCATTTCGAACGTGCATCCACGGCAATTAAAAACATTGAGTCCATAAATGGACCAGCAAAATCAATGTGTACCCGTTGCCATGGAGATGAGGGCCACTCCCATGGGTGTAGCGGGGCCTGTGGTGGAGCGTTTTGGACCTTCTGGCATCCTGTGCATCTCTTGGTCATATCCTCGATTTCTTTATCGATTCCCGGCCACCACACAAATGCCCTGGCTAGGCTCTTCATTTTTACCCCTCCCAGATGACCCTCATGAAGCTCATTGAGCACTCTATCTCTCAACTTGGGTGGAATTACCACTCGGGGTCCACACATCAAGGTTCCCCGGCACACTGACAGCTGTTCTCTCCTTGGCGAGAATGCTGGCAACAGTGAGTCGCCATGTGCTGGCCATCCCTTCACCGTCAAATCATAGACCCGAGAGAGCGTCGGGTCATTTCGGGTTTCCTTCTCTATACTTGAGTTTGTAACAGGTAGACATTCGACAATGGTCGAATGGAATATCTCAACAGGGTCCACTGCAGGTGCTTCCTCCACCGTAGGCAATGGCAGGCGCGACAGCCCATCAGCATTTCCATGCTGTTTCGTACCCTTGTACTCTATGTCGTATTGATGTACCCCTAGAAAAAGGGACCATCTTTGCAGTCGTTGCGCCGTCATCACCGGAACGCCCTTCTTTGGGTTAAAAATGGAGACCAGAGGCTGATGATCAGTCAGTAGGGTGAATTTCTGCCTGTGCAGATAGTGATTGAACTTCTTCACCCCCGACACCAGGCTGAGGGCCTCCCTGTCAATCTGGGCATAGTTACGCTCGGCTGAGGTTAACGAGCGCGACGCAAAGGCTATTGGCCTCTCTGAACCATCAAGGCATTTGTGTGACAGCACAGCTCCAATGCCATAGGGAGACGCATCACATGCCAACCGAATCGGTAGTGTTGGATCGTAGTGGGCCAATACTTCTTTTGAAATTGTAGTGTATGTGCCTTTAAGACAGAACTACTTTTACAGCTCCTGTATACTGTAGTACCGGCAGTGACCACACTTGTATATAAGCCTTGCGCATGCCTCTGTACCCCCAGTCTTGAGACTACCCTCCTCCAGTAAATACCTGTTTATTGTTAAGTTACAGCATCCGTGTGGTTATTGAAAAACAGCATACTCTCAGAATCACGGATCTAACAGTGGCGACGAGTGTCGATTCGAATCTACCTGCAACTCTGCATTTTCCTTTGAGGATTCGCTCCGGGAGGGCGGTGTAACAAAAAAAAAAAAAAAAAAAGTCGAGGCCAGCAACACGGGCGTCGACAACGAGCAACCGACCAGTCGTCCGGCAGAGAGTGAACATCGCAGGGGAGGCTGTGGAGAGCTGGGCTTGGTTCCCCAGCCACGACGATCAGCAAGAGACTGACGACAGGACAAGCGCAGACCCTTCCCGGACAGCGGCGGCTGGAGCTGACCGACGGCGGAGAGAAAGCCGAGCAGCGTCGACGGGGTAAGGCAGAGGGTGAAGCACACAGGGCGCAGCCGGGGGTTGAACACCGAGCGGCGTCGAGAAAAAAAATCAAACAAACCGGAGAGAGAGAGGGTAAAGCAACAGCCGGGTTCAGGACCGAGCGGCGTCGAGAAAAAAAAAAAGAACGCGCAGAGCACAGCCAGGGCTCAAGGGCTGAACAGTGTCCGCAGGGAGAAGAAGGGAGAGCACGGGAGACGCCATTGAGCCGCGGAGAAGAAGGAAGAGCGTGAGAGACACCATTTTTAGAAGCCGCAGCGGAGAAGAAGGGCGAGCGCGGGAAGGAAGGAAAGCGCGGGAGACGCCATTTTGTGCCAGCGGAGAAGAAGGGGAAGCGCGGGAGACGCCATTTTTGACAGTTAAATCACACCCAGGGATGCCGAAGAGTGGCAGTATCTCTACGTTCGAAAATGAAGTCGAAGATTGGGCGACATATGTGAAACGTATTGAGGTGTACTGCAGGGCGAATGAAGTGCCAGATGCTAATAAAGCACTGGTTTTGTTAAATTCCATGGGTGCAAAACTTATGGGTTACTGCAAAATCTAATAACCCCAGAGAAGCCGGTGAACAAGAAGTTCGAAAGCATAGTAGAAATCCTACAGGATCACTTAAACCCCACACCGCTGCTGATAGCAGAACGATTTAAGTTCCATAAAAGGAACCAACACAAAGACGAAAGCAATGCTGAGTACCTAACGGAACTGTGCAAGCTATCGAAACACTGCCAGTTTGGAGCGGGACTAGCAGATACGTTAAGGGACAAGTTTGTGTGTGGGCTACAAAGTGAAGGAACCCAGAAACGGCTTCTATCAGAAAAGGATCTTACGCTGGACAAGGCTTTCAGTATGGCAGTATTACACGAAGCAGCCGCAAGGGGAGCTGCAGAGATACAACGGAGACGGCAAGAATATGGCACCGATGAAATGTCCTATGGAACAGGGAAGTGCTATCGCTGCGGCAGAACAACACATGACCAGAAGGATTGTTGGTTCAAGGACCAAGTGTGCAGACAGTGTGGAAAAGCAGGACACATAGCAAGAGTCTGCAGGTCTGGGAAGAAAACCAACAGTAAGAAATCTCCACAGGAGAAGTACAAAAAGGTACACCAGGTGATGGACAGTGGTTCAGATGAACAGAAAAGTGACACAGACTCCGGAAGCAAGGAGCTGGGTTGTCTGAAACTACATAAGGTAACCAAAATGGAGGATCACCAGACTATCTGGGTTACACTCAAGATAGACGGAGTCCAAGTGAAAATGGAATTGGACACAGGATCAGCCCTAACAGTCATAAACCAAATGGACTACAAGCGGCTATTTTCACATATACCCTTGAAAGCTACAGAGATTGTCTTGAAGACGTATACGGGGCAAAAAGTATACCCCAAAGGAAAAATAAGGGTGAAAGTGATATATAAAGGCCAGGAAATACCTAAAATGGATATATATGTATTGCCAGATGGAGGACCACCACTGCTAGGACGTGAATGGATCCGGATGATACAATTAGATTGGCATTCCATACAGGCACTGAAGGCTGAGGCCAAAAAGGATGACGACATCACACCTGGACGACTGTCAAAAATGCTAACTGATGCAAAAGAAGTGTTCCAGGAGGGACTAGGAACACTGAAAGGCATAACAGCAACGATTAAATTAGAGGAAAATGCAAGCCCATAGTTTCTTAAGGCCAGACCAGTGCCTCATGCGATCAGACCAGCTGTCGAAGCAGAGCTGGAAGGGTTGGAACGTTCAGGAGTACTGTCCAAAGTGGACTGGAGCGAGTAGGCTACACCCATCGTTCCTGTAATGAAGAGGTCGTTGAGTAATACGCCTGGGGAACCAAAGAAGGTCCGCATCTGTGAGGATTTTAAGGTGACAGTGAACCCAGTCCTTCACACGGTACAATATCCGCTTCCACGAATTGAGGATATTTTCGCCTCGCTATCTGGAGGTAAATGCTTCACCAAAATTGATCTAGCCCAGGCGTACTTGCAAATGGAGGTAGAAGAAGCTTAGAAACAATACCTTACGATTAACACTCATAAAGGTCTCTATCAATACAACCGGCTGGTGTTCGGGGTAGCCTCAGCTCCGGCTATCTGGCAAAGGGCAATGGATCAAGTCCTGCAAGGGATTCCAGGGACCCAGTGTTATTTGGACGACATCTTGGTCACGGGCAAAAATGACAGTGATCACCTCGCCAACTTGGAGAAGGTGCTCACCAGATTAAAGGAGTATGGGCTATGAGCTAATCGCCACAAGTGCGAGTTTTTCCAGAAACAGATCTCGTATTGTGGCCACGTCATCGATGAAGAGGGGTTACATAAGTCCCCTGAAATGATTGAGGCAGTAGTCAAGGCTCCAGCACCGGAAAATGTGTCACAACTGAGGTCGTTCCTCGGGCTGGTAAACTACTACCACAAGTTCTTACCAAATTTGTCCACTGTATTACACCCACTGAACACCCTACTGCAAACAGGGGTACCATGGAAGTGGGATGACGAACGTAGACAAGCTTTCCAGAAGTGTAAAGAATTGATCACATCAAAAGAGGTGTTGGCCCATTTCAACCCAGCGCTAGCAATTCGTTTGGCATGTGATGCATCACCCTATGGTATTGGAGCGGTGCTGTCGCACAAATTCCCAGACGGGTTGGAGAGGCCAGTAGCCTTTGCGTCTCGGTCACTAACCTCAGCCGAGCGCAACTACGCCCAGATTGACAGGGAGGCCCTCAGCCTAGTGTGGGGAGTAAATAAATTCAACCACTATCTGCATGGGCAGAAGTTCACCTCGCTGACTGACCACCAACCACTTGTCTCCATCTTTAATCCTAAGAAGGGCGTTCCAGTGATGACTGCACAACGGTTACAAAGATTGTCCCTGTTTCTAGGGGCGAATCAAAATGAAATAGAATATAAAGGCACGAAACAGCATGGGAACGCTGATGGGCTATTGCGCCTGCCACTGCCTACTGTGGAGGAAGCACCAGCAGTGGACCCTATCGAGATATTTTATTCGTCAATAATTGAATGATTGCCAGTAACGAACGCGGATATAGAGAAGGTGACCCGCAATGATCCGACGCTGTCTCGGGTATATGATTTGACGGTGAGGGGATGGCCAACACATGGCGACTCACTGTTGCCAGCATTCTCATCCAGAAGAGAACAGCTGTCAGTATGCCAGGGGACAGTGATGTGTGGATCCAGAATGGTGATTCCACCCAAGTTAAGGGAGAGAGTGCTAAATGAGCTACATGAAGGTCATCTGGGAGGAGTGAAAATGAAAAGTCTTGCTAGGGCTTATGTGTGGTGGCCGGGAATCGATCAACAAATCGAAGACCTAACTAAGAGCTGCTTAGGATGCCAGAAGGTCCAAAATGCACCACCACATGCCTCTCTACACCCATGGGAGTGGCCCTCCTCTCCATGGCTCCGGGTGCACATTGATTTCGCTGGTCCATTCATGGACTCAATGTTCTTACTAGCAGTGGATGCTCATTCGAAGTGGCCTGAGGTGATAGAAATGTCCTCAACCACTACAGAGAAAACGATTGCAGTCCTACGGACCATATTTGCCAGAAACGGTTTGCCAGAGCAGATTTGCTCTGATAATGGACCACAGTTTGTGTCCGAAGAGTTTCAAAAATTTATGAGAAGGAATGGGGTAAGGCATTACACATCCACCCCGTATCATCCAGCCACAAATGGATTGGCTGAGAGGTTCATACAAACCTTTAAGAAGGCGATAAAGGCCATGTGCGACGATGAAATTCCACTACAGCATAAGATGGACAATTTCTTATTAGCCTACCGAAACGCGACACATGCAGTTACCAACCAGACCCCAGCCATGATGTTCTTTAACCGAAGGTTGAGATCTCGTCTGGACTTGCTCAGACCAAATGTGCGAAGAAATGTTGAGGACAAACAATTCCAGCACATCAATGAGAAGCCAACAAGGAGCTTCAATGTAGGACAACCAGTCTTGGCCCGTGACTATCGAACAGAGAAATGGCAACCCGGAACGATATGCACAAGGCAGGGGCCATTAATGTACACAGTGGATGTCGGGGAGAACATTGTGAGATGCCACGTCGATCAGATCTTAGCGTCACAGGAATGCGTCAACCCCATGTCTCGAGTACCTGGGGATGAACCCGACATACCAGTAGCATCTACCTCAGAACCAGTAGCAGTGTAACCCGATGAACTACCCGATGAAAAGGGGTCTGAATCGCCTCTACACCAAGAACAAGAACCTCAGGAAAGGCGCTATCCTGAAAGGGTCAGGAAGCCGCCCCAAAGACTGAATCTATAAATGGACTATTTTTGTTTAATGTACATGTTAAAGTGTTAATTGTTATTTGAATATTAGGGGTACTACTAATCTAAAAGGGGAGGAATTGTAGTGTATGTGCCTTTAAGGCAGAACTACTTTTACAGCTCCTGTATACTGTAGTACCGGCAGTGACCACACCTGTATATAAGCCTTGCGCATGCCTCTGTACCCCCAGTCTTGAGACTACCCTCCTCCAGTAAATACCTGTTTATTGTTAAGTTACAGCATCCGTGTGGTTATTGAAAAACAGCATACTCTCAGAATCACGGGTCTAACAGAAGTGATTAGGCATTTACATTTCTGAAAGGCACGCTTACATCATCACTCCATTTCCATGTTACTCCCGTTTACAGCAGGGCGTTCAGTGGGTGCAGAATTGTAGATAGATTCGGCAAGAACTTATGGTAGTAGTTCACCAACCCGAGGAACGACCTCAGTTACGACACATTTTCCGGTGCTGGAGCCTTGACTACTGCCTCAATCTTGTCTGGGGACTTATGTAACCCCTCCTCATCAATCATGTGGCCACAATACGAGATTTGTCTCCTGAAAAACTCGCATTTGGGGCGGTTGGCTGGTAGCCCATATTCTTGTAATCTAGTGAGCACCTGCTCCAGGTTGGCAAGGTGTTCACTGTCATTTTCGCCCGTAACCAGGATGTCGTCCAAATAACACTGCGTCCCCGGGATCCCTTGCAGGACTTGTTCCATCACCCTCTGCCAAATAGCCGGGGCTGATGCTACCCCGAATACCAGTCGGTTGTACTGGTAAAGACCTTTGTGAGTGTTTATCGTGAGGTATTTCCTAGATGCTTCTTCCACCTCCATTTGTAGATACGCTTGGGCCAGATCAATCTTCGTAAAGCGTTTCCCTCCAGATAGTGAGGCGAAAATATCTTCTATCCGTGGAAGTGGATATTGTACTGTGTGCAGGATTGGGTTCACAGTTACCTTGAAGTCCCCACAGATGCGAACCTTCTTCGGCTCCCCAGGCGTGCTGCTCAATGATTGCTTCATTACAGGAACGATGGGTGTGGCCCACTCGCTCCAGTCCACCTTGGACAGCACACCCAAATGCTCCAGACTCTCCAGCTCTGCTTCAACGGCTAGGCGGATCGCATACGGTACCGGTCTGGCCTTAAAAAATGTTGGGTTTGCGTTATCTTCGATTTTTATCGTTGCCGTTACTCCTTTTAGAGTCCCAAGTCCTTGTTGGAACAACTCTTTCGCATCAGTTAGAATTTTGGACAGTCGTCCAGGTGTGACATCATCATCCTTTTTGTCAGTCACAGTTAGCGCCTGAATGGAGTGCCAATCCAATTGTATTTTTCGGATCCATTCACGTCCCAATAATGGTGGTCCTCCATCTTATAGTATATATAGATACAGTTTCTGTGTTTCCTTGCCGTTGTATTTAACTGGCACCCTTATTTTTCCTCTGGGGTAGACTTTTTGCCCCGTGTATGTCTTCAATACAATGGACGTGTCCTTCAAGGGTATGTGTGAGAATAGCCGCTCATAGTCTCGTCGATTCATGACAGTTAGGGCTGATCCTGTGTCCAATTCCATCTTTACTTGGGACCCTGCTATCATGAGGGTGAACCAAATGGTTCGGTGATCCTCCTTTGCGATCACGTTGTCTAACTTTAGGCAACTTAGTCTCCTGCTCCCGGAGTCGTTATCACTCTCCTGATCTTCTGAACTACTGTCTGTCATTTTTTTTACTTTCTTGTACTTTTCCTTAGTAGTTCTTTTAGTGTTGGTTTTCTTTCCTGACCTGCAGACTCTTGCTATGTGTCCCATTTTCCCACATTGCCTGCATACTTTGTCCTTAAACCGGCAGTCCTTCTGATCATGGGTTGTTCTGCCGCAGCGATAGCACTTTTCTGCTCCATATGCCATTTCGTTCGCGCTGTATTCTTGTGGTTTCTGTTGTATTTCCGCAGCTCCCCGTGCTGCTGCTTCGTAGGATACTGCCATGCTGAAAGCCTGTTCTAGCGTCAGGTCCTTTTCCGAAAGTAGTCATTTCTGGGTTCCTTCACTCTGGAGCCCGCAGATAAACTTATCCCTTAAGGTGTCTGCCAGTCCTGCTCCGAACTGGCAGTGCTTCGATAACTTGCGTAGTTCCATAAGATAGTCAGCATTGCTCTCATCTTTGTGCTGGTTTCTTTTATGGAACTTGAATCTTTCTGCTATCAGCAGCGGTGTAGGGTTTAGGTGTTCCTGTAAGATATTAACAATCTCTTCAAAACTTTTCTCCATTGGTTTAGCTGGGGTAATTAAATTCCGCAATAGGCCGTACGTTCTCGCGCCCATCAAATTTAATAATACCGATGCCTTCTTTCCATCGGCCACCTCATTTGCCTTGCAGTACACTTCAATTCTTTCCACATACGTGGTCCAGTCTTCTATTTCGTTGTCGAAAGCAGTGATACTGCCACTCTTCGGCATCTTGGGTGGTTTAAAATGGCGCCTTGGGTGGTTTAAAATGGCGCCTCCCGCGCTTTTCATTCTTCCCCAATAGAATAAAATGGTGCCTCCCGCGCTTTTCCTTCTTCCCCTTGCTGCCAACGCTGCTCCAAGCGTTCTACAGGGTAATGGCGGCGCCCCGTGGCTTCGGCGCATCTCTCTTTTCCTTCCCCTCGTTCTATTTTCTCTACGCTGCCCGGTTCTTGAGCACCGACCGCGCCCTGTGCGCTCCACCCTCTCTCTCTCTCTTTTCCTCCCGACGACGTTGCACGGCCCCTTTGCAGAGCCGCTTGATTGAGCTCGAGCCTGCCGCAGTCCGGAAGGGTCAGCGCACTACCTGCTACCAGCACAATTTGCTGGAACACCTTGACTGGGGAGCCAAGCCCAGCTCTCCACAGCCTCCCCTGCGATTCTCCGAACTCCGATGGATCACTGGGCGGTTGCCCGCGGTCGACGCCCGTTGGTCTGACTTCGACCTCCGAGAAGCTTCTTTTCAGGGAAAGATCCCCGTGAGGTGATGCAGTACTGCAGGTGAGTTCGAACCTGCTCGTCGCCAGTGTAGTGTCCGCGTATCAATAACACACGGACTGCAGGAGAACAATAATAACAGGTATTTACTGAACAGAGGGTATGCTGAAACTGAAAGTACAGAAGCCTGCTACGGCTTTATATACAGGTGTGGTCACTGCCGGTACTACAGTATAAAATCAGTTCTCTCTTAAAGGTACATACACAACAGTGCCCTGATCAAAGATCTATTGCAGCACTGTTAGCTGTCACTGGCAGTCACCATTGCCTATAGAAGCTGTTCCTGGAGTCTTGATGCCACGGAATTCTCCCGGGCTGTCCAGGGTGTTCTGAAGGACAAGAGATACTTCCTTCAATGTGTTGCAGGTGCAGGTATTGACACCTCCCAGTTTTTCCTCACTCCAACCTCGTGCTTGGAATCCATCACCGTATGAGATTGATGCTCCCCATCATTGCCCTTTTGAAGACTGGGTCCCTAAGACCTCGGTCCTGGGCACCTCAGCTGAGGAGAAATGGCACTCTCCCTCTCTACACAGTCCCAGCACATTATTCACACTAGTGCTGCGAATTTTACCCAGTGAAGCCTATTCTGACCTATTTTAATATCACAAAATGAGTGCTCGTGTTTTAAATTTAAAGAAGACGCTCGGATAAAAAGGAGTTAAATTAAATTTAAAATACTACTAACAGAAAAGAAAGAGAATTGGAGAGAGGACAGGTGATGTAAGCAGAAGTGGTTAGACTGTTTATAGAGTAGACACAAAGAGAGTGTTTCCACTTGTGGGAAAGAGCAAAACTAGAGACAATCAATATAAGAGAGTCACAGAATCACAGAATCACAGAATCCCCACAGTGCAGATAGAGGCCATTTCGGCCCATCGAGCCTGCACCGACACATATCCCACCCTATCCCCGTAACTCCACGTATTTAATCCCCTAACACTAAGGGTCAATTTATCATAGCCAAATCAACCTAACCCGCACATCTTTGGACTAGGAGTCGCTAGGAAATCAAATAGGGAATTCAGGAGAAACGTCTTTACCCAGAGAGTGGTGAGAACTTGGAACTCGCCACCACAGGGAGTAGTATAGATGCACTTAAGGGGAAGCTAGATAAGTACATGAAGAAGAAGGGAAGAAGGTTATGCTAATAGAGTTAGATGAGGAAGGATGGGAGGAGGCTCGAGTGGAGCATAAACGCCGGCATGGGCTAGTTGGGCCGAATGGCCTGTTTCTCTGCTATGCATTCTATGTAATTCTATGTTTAAAATTATTATTGTTCTTTAAATGTCTCTATTAGCTGTAAATTGCTGGTATTACAGTTACTAAACTACTCATATATTCACCGCCAGATATGGCTGGACCACATAAAGCACTATCGGGTCCTGCTCTCCTCTGCCAAAATTGCTCACTATTCCAGAATCATTCTAGAATGCAAAGATAAACCCTGGTTTCTAGTCTCCACTGCTAACCGTCTTCTTAAACTCCTCTCCTCTGTCTCCTCCACCCTCACCTCCGACAAGTGTGAGGAGGTCATGGACTTCTTTGTCTCTAAGATTGAGACCATTCGTTCAGCTGCCTCTTCCACTTCCCTTCCTTCCCCAGCCCACCGAGCCAAACAGCTTCCCCAGCTTCCCCCTTGCCCTAGCCCTGAACTTCAGTTTCTTTCCGATCTCCCCTCATGACCTCTCCGCACTCATCCTGTCCATGAGACCCACTTCCTGATCTCTCGACCCTATTCCCGCCAGACTGCTAACCACCCAACTTGCTTTTCTGGCTCCCATGTTAGCTGATATTGTTAACGGTTCTCTATCCTCAGCTACTGTCCCCCTCTCAAATCTGCCGTCATCACCCCTCTCCTCAAAAAAACAACCCTTGACCCCTCCGTCCTTGCAAACTACCGCCCCATCTCCAACCTCCCTTTCCTCTCCAAAGTCCTTGAACGTGTTGTTGCCTCCCAAATCCGTGCCCATCTTTCCCACAATTCCATGTTTGAATCCCTCCAATCAGGTTTCCGCCCCGCCACAGTACTGAAACGGCTCTCATCAAAGTCACAAGTGACATCCTTTGTGACTGTGACAAAGGTAAACTATCCCTCCTCATCCTTCTTGACTTGTCTGCAGCCTTTGACACAGTTGACCACTGAATCCTTCTCCAACGCCTCTCCACCGTCGTCCAGCTGGGTGGGACAGCACTCGCCTGGTTTCATTCCTATCTATCTAATCGTAGTCAGAGAATCACCTGCAATGGCTTCTCTTCCCGCTCCCGCATCGTTACCTCTGGTATCCCCCAAGGATCTATCCTTGGCCCCCTCCTATTTCTCATCTACATGCTGCCCCTTGGTGACATCATCCAAAAACACAGCATCAGTTTCCACATGTACGCTGATGACACCCAGCTCTACCTCACCACCACTTCTCTCGACCCCTCCACGGTCTCTAAATTGTCAGACTGCTTGTCCAACATCCAGTTCTGGATGAGCAGAAATTTTCTTCAATTAAATATTGGGAAGACCGAAGCCATTGTTTTTGGTCCCCGCCACAAACTCCGTTCCCTAGCCACTGACTTAATCCCTCTCCCTAACATCTGTCTGAGGCTGAACCACACTGTTCGCAATCTTGGTGTCATATTTGACCCTGAAATGAGCTTTCAACCACATATCTGCGGTATAACTAAGACCGCCTATTTCCACCTCTGTAACATTGCCCGTCTCCACCCTTGCCTCAGTTCATCCACTGCTGAAACCCTCATCCATGCCTTTGTTACCTCTAGACTTGACTATTCCAATACACTGCTGGCTGGCCTCCCACATTCTACCCTATGTAAACTTGAGGTCATCCAAAACTCGACTGCCCGTGTCCTAACTCGCACCAAGTCCCGTTTCCCCGTCACCCCTGTGCTCGCTGACCTACATTGGCACCCGGTAAAGCAATGACTCGATTTCAAAATTCCCATCCTTGTTTTCAAATCCCTCCATGGCCTCGCCCCTCCGTATCTCTGTAATAATAATAATAATAATTCAACTTTATTGTCATTGTACAATTACATGAACAACGAAATGTGATCTTGCAAGCTCCCATGAGTCCAGTACAAATAACATTAACATTAACGTAAATAGCACCATCCTGGGAGAAGCAAAGCCGCTGCGTCTGTGCGCGCCGCCATTCCATTTCCACCATTCCTCCTGTCCGACAATCTTCAGCCCAACGCCCGGGCCTGCTCACCAGCCGCCCCTCCTGGGGCTCCTTCCGTGACCTTCTCCTACAGCCCCATAACACCACCGCCGCACCCCTCCCAAGATATCTGCGCTCCTCTAATTCTGCCCTCTTGAGTATCCCCGATTATAATCACTCAACCATTGGTGGCCGTGCCTTCTGTTGCATTGGCCCTAAGCTCTGGAATTCCCTACCTAAACCTCTCCACCTCTCTACCTCTCTTTCCTCCATTAAGACGCTCCTTAAAACCTACGGGGTTACAAATTAGGTACCTTATGGTGGGTAGAGAAAGCGCAGGAGATCCAGCAGCTAGCCGACAACCACGACGTGCATGGATTCTTTAGCATAGTCAAGACCATCTACGGCCCAAGCACCCAAGGCCCTACCCCACTGTGGGCCAAGAACGGAGAGGTACTCATCAAGGACAGAGAGGCAGTCAGTGCCCGCTGGAAGGAGCACTTCGAAGATCTCCTTAACCGCGACTCTACCTTCGACGCGAGTGTCCTCAACTCCATCCCACAGCATGCTACCCGAAACCATCTCAGCACAACCCCAGCCCGGCATGAGGTTGAAAAGGCCATCCGACAACTGAAGAACAACAAGGCCTCAGGAGCAGATGGAATTCCCACTGAGGCACTAAAGCATGGCGGAGAAGCACTATTGGCGCAAATTCATGAACTCATTTCTCTTATCTGGAAGGAGGAGAGCATGCCAGGGGATCTCAGAGACGCCGTAATTGTGGCCATCTTCAAAAAAGGTGACAAGTCTGATTGCGGTAAATACAGAGGAGTTTCCCTGCTGTCTGCCACAGGGAAAGTCATCGCAAGAATCCTCCTCAATTGCCTTCTCCCAGTGGCTGAAGAGCTCCTCCCAGAGTCGCAATGCGGATTCCGCCCACTAAGGGGCACAATGAAAATGATCTTCACCGCACGTCAATTACAAGAGAAATGCAGGGAACAGCGCCAACCACTGTACATGACTTTCTTTGATCTCACAAAGGCCTTCGACACTGTCAACCGTGAGGGATTATGGAGTGTCCTCCTCAAATTCGGCTGCCCTCAAAAGTTTGTCACCATCCTCCGCCTGCTTCATGACGACATGCAAGCCATGATCCTGACCAACCATTCCACCACAGACCCAATTCACATACGAACCAGGGTCAAACAAGGCTATGTCATCGCACCAACACTCTTCTCGATCTTCCTTGCTGCAATGCTCCATCTCACCCTCAGTAAGCTCCCCACTGGAGTGGAGCTAATTTACAGGACAAACGGGACACTGTTCAACCTCTGTCGCCTCCTGTCCAGATCCAAGGTCATCCCATCCTCTGTCATTCAATTACAGTGTGCAGATGATGCTTGCGTCTGCGCTCACTCGGAGATCGAACTCCAAACCATCGTCAACACCTTCACTGAAGCATACGAGAGCATGGGCCTTACACTAAACATCTGTAAGGCAAAGGTCCTCTACCAACCTGCCCCCGCCACACAGTACTGCCCCCCGATTATCAAAATCCATGACAAGGCCTTGGACAACGTGGACCACTTTCCATACCTCAGGAGCCTACTGTCAACAAGGACAGACGTCGACGATGAAGTCCAACACTGCCTTCAATGTGCCAGGGCAGCCTTCGGTCGCCCGAGGAAGAGAGTGTTTGAAGACCAGGACCTCAAACCCAGCACTAAGCTCATGGTCTACAGAGCAGCAGTGATATCCGCCCTGCTGTATGTCTCAGAGACATGGACCATGTACAGCAGGCACCTCAAAGCACTGGAGAGGTAGCACCAACGCTGCCTCCGCAAGATCCTGCAAATCCATTGGCAGGATAGGCGCACCAACATTCTTGCTCAGGCCAACATTCCCAGCATTGAAGCTTTGACCACGCTCAATCAGCGCTGATGGACGGGTCACATTGTCTGCATGCCTGATACGAGGCTCCCAAAACAAGCGCTCTACTCGGAGCTCCGGCACGGCAAGAGAGCCCCAGGTGGGCAGAGGAAACGCTTCAAGGACACCCTCAAAGCCTCCTTGAAAAAGTGTAACATCCCCATCGACACCTGGGAATCCCTGGCCCAAGACCGCACAAAGTGGAGGAGAAGCATCCAGGAAGGCGCCGAACATCTCGAGTCTCTTCGTCAGGAGCAAGCGGAAACCAAGCGCAGGCAGCGGAAGGAGCGCACGTCCACCCAAGCACCCCACCCACCCGCCCCTTCAACCACCGTCTGCCCCACCTGTGACAGAGACTGTAGGTCCCGCATTGGACTCATCAGTCACTTGCGAACTCATTTTTAATGTGGAAGCAACTCATCCTCGGTTCCGAGGGACTGCCTAGGAAGAAGAAAAAGAAGACCTTAGCGCCTCCCGTTAGCGCCTCCGGGGGGCACTAAGGGGGCGCAAATGACTATTCGCCCAGGCGCGGCGCTGCTAACAACTCCCGCTAAAGTTAGCGCCCAGGCGATGTTAACGCCCCAAAATAGTCGATACAGAATTTTTCCCCCTACCTCTTTGACCAAGCTTTTGGTCACCTGCCCTATTTTCTCTTTATGTGGCCCAGTGTCAAATTTTTTGTCTTATAATATGCCTGTGAAGAGCCTTGGGACGTTTTACTACGTTAAAGGCGCTATATAAGTACAAGTTGTTGTTGTTGTTGAATATGAGTGATTCTATTGGTGTTTGTTTCAGCCTCATAGTGTAAGAGCTAAAACCTTAACGCCAACAGGACCAGGGAAATTGAAATTTCTGTTGCTTAATTGCAATCTGAGTCTGAGCTTCATCTGATGCTACCTATTAAACAGTAATTCCCATGCGCATTCTCTATAGTTTCACTTATCACTGTGAGAACCTGTGAAACTGTTGCTAATGCACAGAAAATAAACACCGGATAAGTGACTGGCAGAGAGTAACAAGGCTGAAACTCAATTAAGCAGTTCTGATGTCGTCATAAACCACAAGAGTGAAGACTGAACAGTTTGTGAGCAGCAGCAACGTCCCACGATTGAATTACTGCCTTAAAAATTCACTGCAAGCTGTTTGTTATTCATTCTAATAGATGTTGTGAATAATTTAAATCATGTTTGTTTGCAATTTTTCCTACAGTTATGCAACGGCCAAGTTCTGCAGAGTACAGAAAGTATGATACATATATGCAAGTAAAAACTTGATAAAGATAATGCAGCTACAAGCCTCAGAGATATATAGTGTTACATCATTGGATAACTATCAACAAGATTGGCAGTCCTCCCCATCAATGATCAGATTTTTTAATGCATATGTTTATTTATAACATTGCCACCTGACAGTGATTGTAGGGCAGTATTCTCTACAGGGTAGAGTTATATTAGACCCACAGAAATTAAGTTTAAGCAATTTCTATTATCCAGCACTAAGATTATCATGAACAAACTTTAAAAACAATTTTAAAATATCATAAACTTTAAAAACAAATGTAAAAATATATTTATTTAAAAAATCTAGCAATTTTTATTCATAATGGAGAAATTTGACATTCCACAAATATAAAATGTGCTTTTCAGGGCCAGAACAGTGGTTTAGCAGTCAATACACCATTAAAACCCCAGTTACACCTCTTTCAACAGGGCATAACATTTTATGAGGTTTTTAACAGTGATATTAGAGCAGAAAAGGGGAGGTTTTTGTTAGTTCATGTGATTTCACCAATTGCCAGCTATGGGGAGTTCCACAGCGCAGCCTGTGGCGAAGCAGGAAATGACTGACTGCAACTTCAGGATTTCTGCATTTATCTGCGCATGCGCTAAATCCTGAAATTATAGTCAGTTTCAGAGGGTTAATGACAGTTTCACTGTCGTTACCACCGCAAAATCCGGGCCATTAAAAAGTCTTGCATGTGGCAACATTTTCCATTCCAAATCTATGTTCACTTTTATAATGAAAACTGCCTATGTAAACTTGTCACGATGTAGTTACACCCTCCCCCCAGTGGTGACAATGCAGCAGCACCACTGGCAATAATTACAGCGTGACAAGCTTACATAAGTAGTTTCCATTGCAAATGTCAACATAAGAATTTATAATGGCACTATAAAAATAAGGGTAGAGTATATGATTTTAAAATAAGGACTGAAATGCATCTGTGTGCAATGATCCAATTATATCCCATTCTTTGACCTCAGTTCACCTGAAGACTGCTCTTGGTCTTGACTCCTGAGTCCAACGTGATGGAAGATCATCTAGTATACTGTTAAAATTGCTCTTCGCTTTTTTAAAATATATTTTTCCCTCTTCCAAATCTCTCCCTTCCTGCAGCACCTAAGTCATGCTGGGTACCATTCAACAGGTGATGGTTATTCTCCAATAACTCGCATTGGTGGCCATTGTTCGTGGTATGTCTAGAACTGAGCAGTAACAACCTATTCGCCGAGGGGCCAATCACCATCTGAGCCCAATTCTGCCCTCATCCAACACTCAATCATTCACACACTCGCACGCATAAACACTCAGATGCACACAGTCATGCGCACAGACCCTTGCGCACAGACTCTCGCACACAAACATACACACACTCACACATATACTCACACGTGCACACTCACATGTGCACACATACTCACACGTGCGTACACACACACACATGAGGAAATTAGGATGTTCGCTGATGACTGCACAGTGTTCCGTGCCATTCAAAACTCCTCAGATAATGAAGCAGTCCATGCCCGCATGCAACAAGACCTGGACGATGTTCAGGCTTGGGCTGATAAGTGGCAGGTAACATTCGCGTCACAGAAGTGCCAGGCAATGACTATCATCAACAAACGAGAGCGTAACCACCGCCCCTTGACATTCAATGGCATTACCATCACCAAATCCCCCACCATCAACATCCTGGGGGGTCACAATTGACCAGAAACTTAACTGGACCAGCCACATAAATACTGTGGCTACAAGAGCAGGTCAGAGGCTAGGTATTCTACGGTGAGTGTCTCACCTCCTGACTCCCCAAAGCCTTTCCACCATCTACAAGGCACAAGTCAGGAGTGTGATGGAATACTCTCCACTTGCCGGGATGAGTGCAGCTCCAACAACACTCAAGAAGCTCGACACCATCCAGGACAAAGCAGCCCAATTGATTGGCACCCCATCCACCACCTTAAACATTCACTTCCTCCACCACCGGCATACCATGGCTGCAGTGTGTACCATCTACAAGATGCACTGCAGCAACTCGTCAAGGCTTCTTCGGCAGCACCTCCCAAACCCGTGACCTCTTCCACCTAGAAGGAAAAGGGCAGCGGGCGCATGGGAACACCACCACCTCCAAGTTTCCCTCTAAGTCACACACCATCCTGACTTGGAAATATATCACCGATCCTTCGTCATCGCTGGGTCAAAATCCTGGAACTTCCTATCTAACAGCACTGTGGGAGTACCTTCACCACATGGACTGCAGCGGTTCAAGAAGGCGGCTCACCACCACCTTCCCAAGGGCAATTAGGGATGGACAATAAATGCTGGCCTTGCCAGCGACCCCCACATCCCATAAATTATTTTTTTTTAATGCAGATGTGCGCACGCGCACACACTGAAAAGCACACGCACTCTCTCATGCAAACACACACACTCATCCAAACACACACTCACACGCACATTCCCACGTCCACATACACACTCACACAAAATTCCAGCATGGGTCAATAGATAGTGGTCAGGAATGGAGGCCAAGGTTGTTTTTCCCATCTCCAAGCCAAGGGCACTGAAGCGAATTTTAATATTGCTTAGAGCACTTTAATTTTATGTGGGAATTTAATTCAGCTGGCAGCACTTGGCAGTGATGATGCTTCATCATACATTCTGTCCTGTTGAAGCTTACACTGAAGCAGGAACAATTGTAATGTAATCATGGTTACATGGAAATAATTTGCATTACTTATCAGGACGTGCTATATTTAGTGTATAACATAATAAGCTGCCTGAATGTCTTGTATCATATTTATGAAGAAAGGAGTAACTTACATTTATATAGCGCCTTTCACACCCTCAAGATGTCCCAAAGCGCTTTACAGTCAATGAATACTTTTTTTTTAAATTGTGGTCACTGTTGTGAGGTAGGGATAAAGCCACAGCCATTCTGTGCGGAGCAAGATCCCACATACAGCAATGAGATAAATAACCAGATAATCATTTTTATTTGGTGGTGTTTGAGGAGGGATAAATGTTGGAAAGAACAGTGGGACAACTGCCCGGCTCCTCAAATATTGTCGTGGGATCTGTTACAACCAGCCGAGAGGGCAGACAGGGCCTCAGTTTAACGTCTCATCCAAAGGATGGCATTTCCGACAGTGCAGCACTCCCTCAGCCAAGGTTATGTGCTCACATCTCTCCAGGGGGGCTTGAACACACAACCTTCTTATTTAGAGGCCGGATTACTACCAACTGAGCCATTTCCACTTGAAGTGGTTCACCAATGGTCCTGCTAATTCCCGTTTCCATTGTGGGCGGGGTTTGGCTGTATTAGCGATGACAAGCACCTTTCTACCCAGGCACAGTGTTTTCAATAGCTCAAATCCCTGCTCACTGGGCCTGCCCCGATGTGTGGAGAAGGTTCATGGAAAGCCACTGATGAGGAGACAATACTGCTGGCCTCTGCACCAGCCAGCCACAGTCACAAAATATACTGCTGCCTCCAGAGAAGGCATGGAAATCATCAGGGTGTGACGGCTCCTCCAGACATTGTAGCACTTCATCATTCACCGTACGGTGTGGCATTGGAAGCCAGGGCTCCTGCAAGCAAAATGCGGCATTTATTACATTCCTTTGAATTTCCGATATTGTTTCAACCTAACTTACATTTCTCTGCAGAAGCAGCCTGCTCAACAAAAATACTATTGCTTCCCATCAGGAACAAACTGCATTTTATAAAAGTTCTCCTCCCTGACACTA
Source organism: Somniosus microcephalus (assembly GCF_052327205.1). Lineage (NCBI taxonomy): Eukaryota > Metazoa > Chordata > Chondrichthyes > Squaliformes > Somniosidae > Somniosus > Somniosus microcephalus. The sequence continues at coordinate 290,876,753 of NC_140991.1, forward strand.
ATACAAGCATTTTACATGTGGAAATCACTCTGCTTTTGGCAAGCATTTGCATTAAAAAAAAGCATAATAGTCATAAGTAATTCATGTTGTCTGTCAAAATGATTCGTACTTTTACCTGATTAAATTGACACTTCTTTCATTTCAGAGAAATGTACAGAAACAGCAGCAAGAACAAAATCAATGCATAAAATATTCAAGTCCATTCAGCATCACGTCATTTCGAGTACCAATTACTTTTAATATCTCAAATTTTAAAGGCTTTCTTTCATTCCAAAAGAAAATAGAGAACGCAACAACATAAGACAGTACCTAACGGAGGGGCTGACCGCTTAATGCACAAGCAGCAAAGTCTCAAGTCTATTATAGTCAGATAAACCCATGAGTATTTTCAATGTCAGATCACACGTTTAGCATTCTGTTCCTGCAGTGCTGAATGGATATCAATTGTTAACATTTTTAAAGGATTGCTGTAGAGGAAGGAGAGTGAAAAGTCTACAATGTACTTGTACACACATCATGGCGGAATATTTTCATTGTGTATGGGGATTCGGACTGTCTAGCAGCAGTAGGGGTCAGATCCTTCCAGTCTACATGCCCTGTGAGGCATTACATTTCCCTGGTTCTTTTAACCATTAGGGGATCCCAGAATGAGATTGCTTGCTGTGATCAGACTGCCTACACTCTGAATGATACCACTCATCCTGTTGTAGCACCCAACTGTTTCACGCTTTGAAATGTGCATAAAGTGGTCCTGTTTAGTTTAACTTTCAGCAGGGGTGAGTGGAACACTGGCAATAGTGGATCGGCTGCCTGTTATACACCCTGCCCAATTCTCCTTTCCATTGGAGTCAGTGGTATGGGGGTATTCGAAGTGTCTGGCCCAAAGTTGGAATTAACCCTGCGAGATTGGCACAGCCTTCGGTACTTGAATTGATGGAAAGTTTGGAGGAAGTTTTCAGCAAATTGGCATCTGATTCTCAACTCCAAACTGAATGGTAGGACTGGATAGAGCTGTTATGTTCATAAATAAATAGACGTTTTTGTAATGTATGTACCTTTAAGGGGGGAACTACTTTCTACAGCTCATGTATACTGTAGTACCGGCAGTGACCACACCTGTATATAACGCTGAGTAGTAATCTGTTGTTTCAGTTGCAGTTTGAATCACGTTGAGTAAACATCTGTTGTACCGTTCTCTGCAGTCCTTTTCTTATTATTACACGGACGTAACAGTGGTGACGAGCAAGTTCGAACCTACCTGCAACTTTGCATCACCTCCCGGGGATTCGCTCCTGGAGAACAGTGGAAGAAGGGCGAGTCCAGAAGCACGGGCGTCGACCACGGGCAGCCGCCCAGTCATCCAGCGGAGATTTGAGCATTGCAGGGGAGGCTGTCGAGAGCCAGGCTTGGCTTTCCAGTCACGGTGGTCCAGCGAAATGGGCTGGCAACAGTTACTGCACAGACCCTTCACGGACAGCGACGGGCTAGAGCCCGACCGAGCGGCACAGAAAAAGGCCGAGCAGCGTCGACGGGGGAGAGAGAGAGGGCAGAGCGCAGCCGGTGGTCAAGGGCCGAGCATCGTCAACGGAGGAGAGAGGCAAGAGAGAGCAGAGCGCAGCCAGTGGTCAAGGGCCGAGCAGCGTCAACGGGGCAGAGAGGCGCGCAGGAAAACGTGAGGCGCTGCCATTGCCACGAGGACCGCAGAGAGCGGCGTTGGCAGCAGCGCAGGTGCAGTGCACGAAACCCACAGGGCGTTGCCATTTGCCACGAGGACCGCCGAGAGCGGCGTTGGCAGCAGCGCGGGAGACGCCATTTTAAGCCGCAGCGGGGAAGAAAGGAAAGCGCGGGAGACGCCATTTTAAGCCAGTCTAACCACACCCAAAAATGCCGAAGAGTGGCAGTATCACAGCGTTCGACAATGAAGTTGAAGATTGGACGACATATGTCGAATGCATAGAAGTATACTGCAAGGCGAATGAAGTGCCAGATGACAAGAAAGCGCTGGCATTGTTGAATTCAATGGGTGCAAAAACGTATGGCTTACTACGAAACCTAGTAACCCCAGAGAAGCCAGTAGAAAAGGATTTTGAAAACATAGTGTCAATCCTACAGGACCCCTTAAACCCCACACCGCTGCTGATAGCAGAAAGATTTAAGTTTCACAAAATGAACCAGCATAAAGATGAAAGTAATGCTGAGTATTTAACGGAACTGCGCAAGCTATCGAAACACTGCCAGTTTGGAACGGGACTAGCAGATACTTTAAGGGACAAGTTTGTGTCTGGGCTTCAAAGTGAAGGAACCCAGAAAAGGCTTCTATCAGAAAAGGATCTTACGCTGGACAAGGTTTTCAGCATTGCAGTATCACATGAAGCAGCAGCACGGGGCGCTGCACAGATACAATGGAGCCCGCAAGAATATGGCACAAATGAAATGTCATACGGAACAGTGAAGTGCTATCGCTGCGGCAGAACAACACACAACCATAATGATTGCTGGTTCAAGGACAAAGTGTGCAGACAGTGTGGAAAAGTAGGACACATAGCAAGAGTCTGCAGGTCGGGAAAGGAAACCAGCAGCAAGAAATCTCCACAGGAGAAGTACAAGAAGGTACATAAGGTGACGGAGAGTAGTTCAGACGAACAGAAGAGTGATACAGACTCCAGAAGCAAGGAGCTGGGTTGTCTGAAACTACATAATGTGATCAAAATGGAGGATCACCAAACTATCTGGGTCACGCTCAAGATAGCAGGAGTCCAAGTGAAAATGGAATTGGACACAGGATCAGCCCTAACAGTCATAAACCGAAGGGACTACAAGCGGCTATTTTCACATATACCCTTGAGAGATACAAAGATTGTCTTGAAGACGTACACGGGGCAAAAAGTCTACCCTAAAGGAAAAATAAGGGTGAACGTTATATATAACGGCAATGAAACACGAAAAATGGACCTATATGTATTGCCAGATGGAGGACCACCACTACTAGGACGTGAATGGATCCGGAAGGTACAGCTAGATTGGCATTCCATACAAGCACTGACTGTAGATGCCAAAAAGGATGATGACGTCACACCTAGACGACTGTCAAAAATGCTAACTGATGCACAAGAAGTGTTCCAGCAGAGACTCGGAACACTAAAAGGCATAACAGCGACGATCAAAATAGAGGAAAATGCAAGCCCAAAGTTTTTTAAGGCCAGACCGGTACCTTATGCGATCTGCCCAGCCATCGAAGCAGAGCTGGAAGGTTTGGAACATTCAGGAGTACTGTCCAAAGTGGACTGCAGCGAGTGGGCTACACCCATCGTTCCTGTAATGAAGAGGTCGTTGAGTAATACGCCTGGGGAACCAAAGAAGGTTCGCATCTGTGGGGACTTTAAGGTGACAGTGAACCCAATCCTTCACACTGTACAATATCCGCTTCCGCGGATTGAAGATATTTTCGCCTCGCTATCTGGAGGGAAATGCTTCACTAAGATTGATCTGGCCCAGGCGCACCTGCAAATGGAGGTAGAAGAAGCAGCGAAACAGTACCTCACGATCAACACTCATAAAGGTCTCTACCAATACAACCGGCTGGTGTTCGGGGTAGCATCAGCTCCGGCTATTTAGCAAAGGGCAATGGAACAAGTCCTGTGAGGGATTCCAGGGACCCAGTGTTATTTGGACGACATCCTGGTCACGGGCGAAAATGACAGTGATCACCTCGCCAACCTGGAGCAGGTGCTCACTAGATTGAAGGAATATGGGCTCCGAGCTAATCGCCACAAATGCGAGTTTTTCCAGAAGCAGATCTCGTATTGTGGCCACGTTATTGATAAAGAGGGGTTACATAAGTCCCCTGAAAAGATTGAGGCAGTAGTCAAGGCTCCAGCACCGGAAAATGTGTCACAACTGAGGTCATTCCTCGGGCTGGTGTACTACTACCATAAGTTCTTGCCAAATTTGTCTACCGTACTACACCCACTGATCACCCTACTGCAAACGGGGGTACCATGGAAGTGGAGTGACGAATGTGAACGAGCTTTCCAGAAGAGCAAAGCATTGATCACATCAAAAGAGGTGTTGGCTCATTTCAACCCAGCACTACCAATTCAGTTGGCGTGTGATGCATCACCCTATGGCATTGGAGCCGTGCTGTCGCACAAATTCCCGGACGGCTCGGAGAGGCCAGTAGCCTTTCCATCTCGGTCACTAACCTCAGCCGAGCGTAACTACGCACAGATTGACAGGGAGGCCCTCAGCCTAGTGTGGGGAGTGAAAAAGTTCAATCACTTTCTGCACTGGCAGAAGTTCACCTTGCTGACTGACCACCAACCACTTGTCTCCATCTTTAATCCAAAGACTGCGCAATGGCTACAAAGATGGTCCCTTTTTCTAGGGGCGCACCAATATGAAATCGAGTATAAGGGCACGAAACAGCATGGAAATGTTGATGGGCTATCACACCTGCCACTGCCTACTGCGGAGGAAGCACCAGCAGTGGATCCTGTCGAAATATTTCATTCGACTATAATTGAATGCTTGCCAGTAACTAACGCTGGTATAGAGAAGGAGACCCGAAATGACCCGACACTGTCTCGGGTATATGATTTGACAGTGAAGGGATGGCCAGCACATGGTGACTCACTGTTGCCAGCATTCTCATGCAGAAGAGAACAGCTGTCAGTATGCCAGGGGACCTTGATGTGTGGATCCCGAGTGGTAATTCCACCCAAGTTAAGGGAGAGAGTGCTCAATGAGCTTCACGAAGGTCATCTGGGAGGGGTGAAAATGAAAAGCCTTGCTAGGGCTTAGGTGTGGTGGCCGGGGATCGATCAGCAAATCGAGGACCTAATAAAGAGCTGCTCAGGATGCCAGAAGGACCAAAATGCACCACCACATGCCCCTCTACACCCATGGGAGTGGCCCTCATCTCCATGGCAACGGGTGCATATTGATTTTCCTGGTCCATTCATGGACTCAATGTTTTTAATAGCCGTGGATGCGCACTCGAAATGGCCTGAGGTGATCAAAATGTCCTCCACCACCACGGAGAAAACTATTGCAGTCCTACGGACCATTTTTGCCAGGAACAGCTTGCCAGAGCAGATTTGCTCTGATAACGGACCACAGTTTGTGTCCGAAGAGTTTCGAAGATTTATGAAAAGGAATGGGGTAAGGCATTACACATCCACCCCGTATCATCCAGCCACAAATGGATTGGCTGAGAGGTTTGTACAAACCTTTAAAAAAGCAGTAAAGGCCATGTGCGATGACAACATTCCACTGCAGCATAAGGTGGACAATTTCCTGTTAGCCCACAGAAATGCGACACATGCAGTCACCAACCAGGCCCCGGCCATGATGTTCTTTAACCGAAGGTTGAGATCCCGTCTGGATTTGCTCAGACCAAACATACGAAGAGATGTTGAGAGTAAGCAATTCCAGCACATCAATGAGAAGCCAACAAGGAGCTTCAATGTAGGGCAACCAGTCTTGGCCCGTGACTACTGAACAGAGAAATGGCAACCAGGAACGATATGCACACGGCAGGGGCCACTAATGTACACAGTGGGCGTTGGGGAGAGCATCATGAGACACCATGCTGACCAGATCCTAGAGTCACAGGAACGAGTCAACCCCATGCCTCGCCCATACGTACCTGGTGATGAACCCGACGTACAGGTAGCATCTACCCCAGAAACAGTAGCATCGGAAGCTGATGAACCAACCGACAACAGGGGGCCAGAATCGCCTCCGCACCAAGAGCAAGACACTCGGGAAAGGCGCTACCCAGAAAGGATCAGGAAGCCTCCCCAAAGACTGAATTTATAAATAGACTATTTTCAGCTAATGTTGCATGTTAAAAGTGTTAATTGTAATTAGTTTTATATTTAATTGTTAAATGAGTGTTATGGTACTGTTAATCTAAAAGGGGAGGAATTGAAATGTATGTACCTTTAAGGGGGGAACTACTTTCTGCAGCTCATGTATACTGCAGTACCGGCAGTGACCACACCTGTATATAACGCTGAGTAGTAATCTTTTGTTTCAGTTGCAGTTTGAACCACGTTGAGTAAACACCTGTTGTACCATTCTCTGCAGTCCTTTTCTTATTATTACACGGACGTAACAGTTTTCATTATGAACAGCTAACTTGAGCTAGTCATTTATTCAGCCATGTGGACTAGTGTACAGGCATCCATCTTGACTATTGCCTTGAGGGTAGCCCCTTACTAAACATACAGCTCCACCTAGTGTACCATTCTAGAATGACATGTTACTGATCATTACATCCCCCTTCCTTAGAGGTTAAACAAAATCAATATCAATCAATCATAATGACATAAACATCTTCACAACAGTCAACACATTTTCAAAGCTTTACTTTATGAACTCTAAGCTTTTCATTCTTTTATTATATTTTTCTTTGTACTCAAAGATTAAGTCTATCAGGCTTTTTTACTTCACGTGTGGATCTTCTCAGCACAGGTAAGTCTGATGTGTTTTCATGAGAGCCTGTATGTTTGTTTGTGTTAGATTGTTCTGGTGGTGAGTGACAAGATTCAGTTGTGGCATTGTCATCGATTTGCTCTTGGATAGTTTCTTGTGTTTTCAGGACGGAACGGCGGTTCCTCCTGAGAATCTGTCCTTCCTCAGTTCTAACGGTGTATGACCTTGGTCTTACTTCCTCAAGAACTGTAGCTTTCCTGTTCCATGTATCTGGATCCTCAATCCTGAAAACATCATCCCTTGTCAATGATTTCAGAGTTTTGGATGACTTGTCATAGTGTGATTTCTGTTTCAGCTTTAACAGTTGAAGTCTCTGTCTCAGTTCCTTACTCTGCTTTTATTTTGCACAGCAGGGTAGCGTGGTGCGCAACTTGCAACCCATTAGGAGTTCAGCAGGTGAAGAACCAGAGTCTAAAGGGGAGGCTCGGTAGCTCAGCAGGGCGAGATAAGGCTCAGACTTGCTTTCTGTTGCTTTCTTCAGTAGCTGTTTGAGCACTTGAACACCTTTCTCTGCCTTACCATTCGACTGAGCATACAGAGGACTGGATGTGATGTGTTGAAAGTCATAATGTGCTGCAAACTGTTGCCACTTCTTTCAGTTGAAGCACGGACCATTGTCGCTAACGGCAATCCTGGGAATTCCATGTCCGGCGAAGATGGATTTAACATGCATTATCACACTGCTTGCTGATGTGCTTGAGAGCAGCGCCATCTCAGGATAGTTAGAATAGTAGTCAATCACTATTAGATAGTCTTTACCATTCAAATGAAAGAGGTTCATACCAACCTTTTGCCATGGTGCTGTTGGTAAGTCAGCTACTATCATTGGTTCCTTTGCTTGTTTGTTTTGGTGTTTCTGACATGTCTCACATTTGCCTATCATGTTCTCAATTTCCTTACTTATGCCAGGCCAATAAACAGTGTCTCTCGCTCTCCTTTTGCATTTTTCAATTCCGAGGTGTCCCTCATGAATCCTTTTGAGCATGTCTCGACGTAGAGCCTGTGGAATGACTATTCTGTTCTGTTTTAGTAATAGTCCACTTGCGACACTCAACTCTGACCTGATGTGATAGTACTTTGGACAGGAACCTTTTGGCCAACCATGATGAATGTTCTCTATTACTGTTTGTAACACTGTGGCCTAGAAATTCAGTGCCCTTAGCACCGATTTTGCGGCGCTAGAGGGCCTAGCGCTGCAATTGGCGCCGGTTCCTAAATTGCCTGGGGCCCTTCCGCGGCGGTAGACCGGTAGCGCTGCGCCGGCACCGATGACGTCATCGGTGTGCGCAGCGTCCCGGTTGCCGTGGTAACCCGGCCCCAAGCCGAAATTCAGTTGCGGCCGCCTCGCCAGTGGCAGCCGCAACTAAGACTCCGGCAAACGAGTGTTGCCGGAGTCTGCGCCGGCGCTTTAAGGAGGCGCGGCGGCCGGCCGCCTTCCCGCCGGCCGCCTGCCCGCAGCTCCCTCCCCGGACTTCTCCCCCCCCCCCCCGGAACAGATGCAAGCCCGGCACTTGTCCGAGGTGCCGGGCTCATTTTTGCAGAGATTTGCGCGGGCCGCGGCCGGGTGCAGGCAGCTCCTCCTTAACGGAAGGAGGAGGCCTGCACTTCCCGAGCCTGCCGCACCGCAGCGGGCGCCGCAGTGCCGGAATAGCGCCGCAATGCGGCGCATTGCGCCAGTTTTCAGGCGCTAAAACCCTTCAGTAGCGCCGGCAGCCGTTTGGGCGCGGCGCTACTGAATTTTTGGCGCGCGCAAAGGGACTTAGCGCCAGCGCTAAAGCCCTGGCGCAGCGCAAACTCAATTTCTAGGCCTGTATCTTTTACTGTTTCTTCTGCTATTTGCTTTGATTTTGTGTCTGACACGGGCAGCGCAACAGTGACCATACTCACATGAACATCCACGTCTTCTTCAGTAGAGCGCACATGACTCATTGTGGGTGCTCGGGATAGTGCATCTGCTAACACTATGTGTTTGCCTGGTGTGTAGATCAGTTCAAAGTCATATCTTTGCAGCTTCATCATGAGTCATTGAATCCTTGGAGACATCTCATTCAGAATTTTTTTTATGATGGCAACCAGTGGGCAGTGGTCTGTCTCAACTGTGAAGGTGGGAAGTCCATATATGTAGCCATGGAACTTTTCTAGTCCAACTACCAAGCCTAGACATTCCTTTTCAATCTGGGCATATCGACACTCAGAATCAGTCATAGACCTGGAGGCATAGGCAACAGGCTTCCAATCTTTACCCTCTGCTTGTAGCAAGACCGCGCCTAGGCCATCTTTTGATGCATCCGTTGACACTTTGATTCTCTTTGTTGGGTCAAAGAAGGTGAGCACAGGTGTGGTTGGCAGCACTGTTTTGAGGTTCATCCACTCTTGTTCATGTCTTTCTGTCCATGCAAACTCATTTGTTTTATGTAGCAGGTCTCGCAGACAGTCTGTCTTGGCTGACAAGTTAGGAATGAACTTTCCAATGAAGTTTATCATCCCCATGATGCATAGCACTCCTTTTTTGTCTGTGGGTCGGGGCATGTTGAGTATGGTGTTTACTTTTTCCATATCTGGCTCTATTCCTTTACCAGATAGATTATCTCCTAGGAAAGTGAATTCCTGGATGCCAAACTGACACTTGGCTTTGTTGAGCTTCAGTCCATTCCGGCGTATGCTCTGTGGCACTTTAGTCAGTCTCTCATTGTGTTCTTTCAGTGTGGAGCCCCAGATGATGATGTCATCAACATAGACCCGAACTCCTTCCAGACCTTCAATTATGTGTTCCATCGCTCTATGAAAGATTTCAGATGCAGATATTATTCCGAAAGGCATTCTGAGGAAACAATACCTGCCAAATGGTGTGTTGAAGGTACAGTATTTGGTGCTCTCTTCATCCAGTTTTAGTTGCCAAAATCCTTGTGAGGCATCGAGCTTTGTGAAGTATATGGCACCTGACATTTCACTGGTGATTTCTTCTCGCTTGGGAATCTGGTAGTGTTCACGTTTTATGTTTGCATTTAAGTCCTTTGGATCCATGCATACTCTTAGATCATTGTTCTTTTTCTTTACACATACCATGGAGTTAACCCAGTCTGTTGGCTCTTCGACTTTCCTGATGACTCCTAGTGTGGTCATTCTGTCCAGTTCTTTCTTGAGCCGGTCACGCAGGGGTGCTGGAACTCTCCGTGGAGCATGTACCACTGGCTGAGCATCCCCCTTTAGCTGGATCTTGTAAGTGAATGGTAGAACTCCAAATCCTTTGAACACATCCTGGAAATTACTCACTACAGAATCCACTGAGTCATCTGGTCTGCTTATAGCACAGTTTATACAGTAGACCCTCTTGACCAGTTCTAAGTCCTCACAAGCTTTGTCACCTAGTAGTGAATCAAGTCCTTCAGCCACAACAGAAAACATGAGATGATGCACTTTGTCTTTGACTGTCACTTTAAGTCTGCATACACCTAAGCTATCTATTTTCTGTCCCTTATAGTTCTTCAGTAGTACTGACTTTTTCTGTATTTTGGGCTTTTCTTTCATATTTTTAATGTCACTCATACTGATTAAGTTTGCTTTTGCCCCAGTGTCTAGTTTCAATGTAACTAATGCTCCATTTACCTGCAGTGGCATTATCAATTTGTCCTCTTTTACTGCATTAACTTTATGTTCAGCATTGTCCATTCCTGAGGGCTGCACATTTTCTGTATCATTTTCAATATTGTCACATGACACCATTCCTACAAAAAATGTCTCACTTAAATCAGTGTCCTCAATCACATTGACTTGTTGCCCTTTCTTTGTTTTTACTTTTGAAAAGCATTGTTTGGCAAAGTGATTCTTTCCATTACATTTTGTGCACATTTTCCCAAACGCTGGGCATTGTCTTGACTGGTGTTTGTAACCACAGCGTTTACAATTAAAAGTTCCATCCTCCGATTGCTTTGCATTTCTGTTCTGCCCCTGTTTCTTCCCCTTGCAGAACATAGCACCGACAGCAGCACAGTCACTCATTACAGTCGCATCATTATTATTAATTTCACTGAAAGTCTTCGCGTGCTTCTGAGCTAGCTCACTGGCATGGCATATTTTCACAGCATCCTCCAATGTTAGTTCAGTTTCTCTCAACAAACGTTCCCTGACCTTTTTATCATGAATACCAAACACAATCTGGTTACGAATCATGGATGATTTCAGTTCAGAGAAATTACATGTCTGTGCTTTCAGTTTCAGGTCGGTCACAAAGCTATCAAAAGTCTCATTTTGCTGCTGTGTCCGTGAACAGAACACGTACCTCTCATATGTCTCGTTCTTTTTGGGAGAACAATGTGTATCAAACTTCTTTAGCACATCGTCCATTTTTTCTCTGTCCTCCTCTTGATCAAATACAAACGTATTAAATACCTCTATTGCCTGCGGGCCTGCAACCGTGAGCAGTAACACTATTTTCCTTGCGTCTGGCTTCGTACCGAACCCGATGGCAGCAATATAGAGTTCGAATTGTTGTTTGAAAGTCCGCCAATTGCAGTCGACATTCCCCGTGAGTTTCAAACCCTCCGCTGGCTTCAAATTCTCCATGTCGCATTTCACAATATTCAGCAGATGTTACCATTTGTGGTACCATGTTATGTTCATAAATAAATAGATGTTTTCATTATGAACAGCTAGCTTGAGCTAGTCATTTATTCAGCCATGTGGACTAGTGTACAGGCATCCATCTTGACTACTGCTTTGTGGGTAGCCCCTTACTAAACATACAGCTCCACCTAGTGTACCATTCTAGAATGACATGTTACTGATCATTACAAGAGCCAGGGGAAAATGTATAAGCAAAGTATTTAAAATGTTAAAAATTGTGTGGGGGTAAGGACCAGCAGTGCATAGGGAGGCTGCGTTTCTGCAGGGAGGCTCTCCCAGACCTGCAGTCCATTGCCACTGCTGACACTGCATTGCCTGTTGCAGTCAAAGTTACTGCAGCCCTCAACCTCTTTGTCTCCAGCTTCTTCCAGGCTGCAACAGGAGATATCAGCAACATCAGTCAATCTGCAGCTCATGTTTGCATTAAGCAGGTCACTGACATGCTAAACAATTTCATCATGTTCCCCATGGACAACTGGGAACAGCAGGGTAGGGCTCTGGGGTTCACGCAGAGTTCAGGCACCCCCAAGGCCTCATTGACTGCACCCACATCGCCATGTGGACTCCTTCAGACCATCCCACTGCCTTCATGAATTGGAAGGGCTTCTATTCCATTCATGTGCAGTAGTGGACCTTGTGAAGATGTGTGAGGAGCTTAGCATCGTGAGCACGTGAGAATAAGAAGCATCAAGTGTGTGCAAGAGGGATGAAAGAAGGTGTACACAGTATGAAGTATCAAAGAACTTAACAGAAATGTCAGAATTAATCCAAGTCCTAACAAAGTACAAGCACAATGTTGCGTGTATCAGTTTTGAGGCAATAATAAGTGTCGAGTGTGTGAGTGTGAGGTGTAATGAAGTGTCCCATTGTGATTGCAGGAGCACTTGTGCAGGAAAGGGAAGGAAGGAATGGCAGTGCTGGGGGAAAAGTCTGGGTTCGCAGGGCTGTATTCAGAGTAAGAGAGATGTGAAGAGGAGTCTTACCTTGGCAGCCATGGTAAAGTCACTAATTTTTTCTGGCACTGCAGCCAGGTCCTGGGAATGATGCTGTTGGCATTGGCCTGCTTAGCCACCTCTCTCCATGCCTGTATAATTATTTGGTGAGGCTCCCATCTGCCATCTGAGGGAAACAGGATCTCCTCACATGCCCTGACTTGCTCAATAAGAACCTCCACTGCAGCATCCAAAATCAGGGTGCCCTGGACCTTGACATTGTGCCAGCTCCAGAAATCAGTTTCCACACACCACCGCTGAAAGCGGCAACTCAACTTTAAGAGCTGCAGTGTGGCTTTAAGAAGCGGAAGGCCCGTCGGATTTCCTGCCCTCCCAAATGGCGAGCTGCCTATGAGCAGCACGATTAGCGTTGGCGGCTCACTGCTCAAATCCAAATGAGGCCCGACCACGAAAATCAACCGGCCTTCCACCAGTGTCATTGAGCGGACAGAGCGTATGCCCCCAAACCCCCACCACCCCCTCACCACCTCCCCCTCCCCCACCCTCGACACTCCCCTCTACCCCCCCACCACCCTGCCTGATTTATGACATGTTAAAATTGACCCAAAATTGTTCAAAATAATCGGATGCAGAGCAGTGCATGCAGGGGAGTGTTGGCCCATGGCCCCTGGTTTTTGGTTCATTAATTAAATGGATGGGAAAACCATGATGTCCCGACTAGCACTCCCTGCGATTGCTGCTCCTTGCAAGGCCCAATCTGGGGATCAGGGCATTTTCTAAGCATTCATTTTCACTGTAAGGGTCACGTCGCAGTCACAAAGATGCTTCTGACATTTGAGAATCGTTCTTATTCAGATCCGTTTCAGTGTCCCATGATGCGCAACCTGAACGTTCTTTGTTACAAACGCATGAGCAAGTCAGGCAGGTTAGAATTTCCCTTGTCTGACGGTTTCCAAGAGTTAATGGTAGCTCCACACATTCATGTGTTTCCAAGTGTTTCTTTGTTAACATTCTTGTATTTTTTGAGATTGGTTGCAATCTTTTTTAACTGACATTGGAATTTGAGAACATGATGCAGCACAAGGTCACACAGTGCAATTCCAACCGGTCAAAATTAAAGAAAAATGTATCATTAGATTGCTGTTATCACACTGCCAGAAGACTGCAACAACGAAACAATAAATGCTTATGATAACAGAGAGCTCTGTTTATGCCATAAGCATGGGAGCACAATTGATGAATACATTTTTGCTATTCAACAGCCAGTCATTTGTATAAGTTATCACACTGTAGGGGTTTGAACTAATTTCCTACTAACTCCCACAGGCCTTGCAATTTCCAAAGACGCCAATCCTTATTTTAATAATTTGTCACGCATTGTAAATATTTAAAAGTACACATTTTAACATCACACCCTTACTGTGAGCAGGGAGGTGTTTCCCAATTAAATCCTACATTGCACAGCCTTCCGTGATCTGATGGATGCGGAAATGTAGCGAGGGGTTTATGCTGGTTGCTACCGGTTCACATTAAGCCTCCCACAGGTTTAAGCTGACTCAGTGATAAATGACTAAAGCACAGGGCTGGGTTTATGTCTCGGTCCACTGGTACATTACAGAGGATTACATAGGATATACAGCACGGAAACAGGCCATTCGGCCCAACCAGTCCATGTCAGCATTTATGCTCCACTCGAGCCTCCTCCCCTCTTTCCTCATCTAAATCTATCAGAATAACCCTCTATTCCCTTTTCCCTCATATGCTTGTCTAGCCTCCCCTCAAATGCATCTATACTTTTTGCTTCAACCACTCCCTGTGGTAGCGAGTTCCACATTCTCACCACTGTTTGGGTAAAAAAGTTTCTTCTGAATTCCCTATTGGATTTCTTGGTGACTATCTTATATTGATCTCCTCTAGTTATGCTCTTCCCCACAAGTGGAAACACTCCCTCTGTATCCACACTATCAAAATTTTCCATAATTTTAAAGACCTCTATTAGGTCACCCCTCAGCCTTCGTAATTCAAGAAAAAAGAGAACCAGCCTGTTCATCCTTTCCTGATCTGTATACCCTCACATTTCTGGTATCATCCTTGTAAATCTTCTCTGCACCCTCTCCAGTGCCTTTATATCCTTTTTATAATATGGCGACCAGAACTGTACACAGTACTCCAAGTGTGGTCTAACCAAGGTTCGATACAGGTTTAGCATAACTTCCCTACTTTTCAATTTTATACCTCTAGAAACAAACCCCAGTGCTTGGTTTGCTTTTTTTTTATGGCCTTGCTAACCTGTGTCACAACTTTTAGTGATTTGTGTATTTGTACTCCTAGATCCCTTTGTTCCTCTATCCCATCTAGACTCACACCCTCCACGTGATAAGTGACCTCCCGATTCTTCCTACCAAAATGTAATACCTCACATTTATCCATGTTGAACTTCATTTGCCAATTATATGCCCATTCTGCAAGTTTATTAATGTCCTCCTTTAACTTGTTGCAGTCCTCCTCAGTATTGACTATACCACCGCCCCCCCGCAACCCCCCCCCCCCCACAATTTGGTGTCATCCGCAAGTTTAGAAATTGTGTTTTTGATTCCTATGTCTAAATCGTTAATGTAAATTGTGAACAGCAGTGGTCCCAGAATTGATCCTTGTGGAACACCACTACCTACCTTCTGCCACTGTAAATAGCTACCCTTTACTCCTACTCTCTGCTTTCTGTCCTAAAGCCAGCCAGCAATCCATTCTGCTACTTGTCCCCTGACTCCGCATTCTCTGACCTTGTTCATCAGTCTATTATGGGGTACCTTATCGAAGGCCTTTTGAAAATCCAGATAAATTACATCTACTGCATTACCATTGTCTACTCTCTCTGTTACCTCTTCAAAAAATTCAATAAGGTTGGTCAAGCAAGACTTTCCCTTTTGAAATCCATGCAGACTATTCATTATTATATTTTTGGTTTCTAAATGTTCTTCTATTTTCTCCCTTAGTTGGGATTCCATTATTTTTCCATCTACCGATGTTAAGCTGGCTGGTCTATAATTCCCTGGACATGTTCTATCCCCCTTCTTAAATATCAATATTATGTTAGCCATCTGCCAGTCCTCTGGCACTATACCTTTTTCTAACAAATTATTAAATATGCCTAATAATGCCTCTGCTATCTCTTCCCTAGATTCTTTTAAAATGCGTGGATGCAATCCATCCTGACCAGGGGATTTATTCTCTTTGAGTTTGATTAGTTTATTTAATATATCCCCTCTTTTTATTTTAAACTAGCTGGGGGGGCCAGGCGTTGCCAGGGCAGTTTAGAGGGCCGCGCGGTTGACAGCCGGCCGCTGCCGCTCCCCCGCTCTGTGTCTCGGGCCGTGCGGTTGACGGCCACCTGCTGCCACTCCCCCGCTCTGTGTCTCGGGCCGAGCGGTTGTGAGGCCCGGCCCGAGTGACCCCAACTCACCTCCCGCTCCGGTGGGCCGACGCAGCTGCCACGCTCGCTGTTGAGGAAAAAAAAGCAGGGGAAAAAATGGCGGCGAAGTTTTGGGAGGCTGCAGGATTAGGTCCCGCCCGTGATGCACCGATTGGTCAACCATCAGGTCACTGAACTGTAGGATTGGTCAACCATTACATCACTCAATGCTAATGAGCGGTAGGATTGGTCAACCGCTAATGAGCGGATTTTTGAACATTTCTTGTATACTGTCCGAACAATTTTTGTCCAACCAAAAAGTAAATATGCCTATGACACTCCCCTGATCATCAGCTTTCTTTTGATATAACATATGTGTAGGTACGCTCTATAACTTTTGAGTTTATAGCGGACACACAGACAGACAGACAGACAGACAGACAAACGAACTCCTTTATTATATATATAGATAGATGCACTTATCTCATTACTAATCTCATCATCCAATGTCATGTCCACCTGTTCTATCTCCCTGGTAAATACTGAAGCAAAATAATTATTTAATATTTCTGCCATCTCTCAATCATTACCTGTGGTAATATCGTGACTATCCCTTAATGGCCCTTTTTCCATCCCAACCTTCCTTTTTTATTGATGTGCCTAAAAATATTTTACTATTTTGTTTTACGTTTCTTAATAATTTAATTTCATATTTCCTCTTTGCCTCCCTAATTGTTTTTGTGACTTCTGTCCTAATCTTTTCATATTTTCTCTTATCATGCATGTCCCTGCTGTCTATGTACTCAGTGTATGCCTCTTTCCTTACCCTATTGTTCCCTTATGGCTTTATTCATCCATGGAGTCTCATTATTGTTTAGTTTGTTCTTTCCTTTTAGCGGAATATATTTTTCCTGCACTCTGTTGAACACTGTTTTAAATATTTCCCATTGGCGTTCGACATCATTGTTTGCCAATATTGTTGCCCTTTCTTTCCCCCCAAGTTTTATCCTCAGCCCCTCAAAATCAGCTTTTCTCCAATCTATTAACAAGGTTATATTGAAACACAGCTCCACTCCCACCCACATTTAAGGGTTTACCTCTGTTCTTGTATTTAAAGCAGCTCTAATCTATAAATTCTGGAATACTTACAGCATTTAATAGGAGAAAATCTATTTGAACAACTTCAGAAAAATGTCAGGCTCTATTGAGAGTGGTTGTGTGTGGGGGGACTGGACAGTGGCCAATGTAGTCTCATTTTCAAAAAGGGAGACAGAGCTAATCCAGGTAATTACAGGCCAGTTAGTGTAACATCTGTTGTAGGGAAATTTTTAGTGTCTTTAATTGATGATGAAATGATCATGTATCTAGATAGAGAAAAAATAGTTAAGAGTAGCCAGCTTGGCTTTCAAAAAGGATGGCTGTGTTTCACAAACCTCATAGAATTATTTGAGGTGGTAATAGACATGGTGGATGGAGGAACTGTAATGGATGTGGTGTGCATGGACTTTAGGAAAGAAATTACTAGAGAAGTTTGAGGCGTATGAAATTAAGGGATGATAACAAATTGGATTCAAATCGGTTAGAAGGGAAAACACTGAGAGTGTGAATTAAAGGCAGTTTTTCAGAACGGTTCGCAGTGGGTTCTGGTGTGCCACAGGGTTCAGTTCTAAAATAGGAGGTACAGTTAAATATTTGGAAGCCCAAACAAAGTTGCAAAGGGATAGAGATAAGATGGGGAAATCAGCTAAAACGTGGCAGATGTAATGCAGAGTCAGTAAATGTGAGGTGATGCATTTTGGTAAACAATTAACAGCAGTAATTATACTCTGAATGGAAGTAGGCTCGGTGCTGTGGAAGAGCAGAGGGATTTGGGGGTGCAGGTTCACAGGACATTAAAGGCAGCACCTCAGGTTGATAAGGCTGTAAAAACGCTAATGGAAATGTATTGTTTTATCTCAAGAGGCATTGAGTATAAAAACCGAGAGGTGATGATGAGCCTCTATAATACCTTAATAAGACCTCGGTTAGAGTGCCGTGTGCAATATTGGGCTCCACACTATATGGAGGGCATTGAGGCTTTAGTACAACACAGATTTACTAGGATGCTGCCTGATATGAGGAAATACAAATACAAAGAAAGACTTGAAAAATTGGGGCTGTTTTTCATTAGAATATTAAGACAGGATTTTCATTGTGCCGTGGAGTCGGGATTGGAGGTGTGCAGGGGGTTAAAATCCCAAAATCGGGGGTCCCGACACCATCCCGCCCCCAACCCGCCTCCATGCCAATTTCAAAGGAGGCGGGTACCCGCCCCGCACTGGGACGCGTTTACCCGAGGCGGGAAGGGATTAGTGCCAATTAACTGCCTGTTAACAGGTACTGTAGTTAACAGGCAGTTTTTAGCCTAATCCCTGTTTTGAAGGTTGAAGTGTGGGATTCCCGATGGCTCCAAAACACGCCAAGTTAGAGGAGGCGGGTTGTCGGGTTGAAGGACTTGGAGGGGTCGAGATGTCGGTGTTCAGGTGAGTGATGTGTGCATAAGTGCAAAGGTAAGTGTGTTTGGTGTGTCTAAAGTGATTAAAGAAGTGTAAATGACCTTTTCTTACCTTTTCAGCCTTCCTTCCTTTAGGTCCCGGGAGTCCGTCATCTCACCGGCACAGAAAGCAGAATGGCTGCGAACTGTCAAAAGTGACAGCCTGCAGCTTTCTGTGCAGGAGAGATTTCTAACTGAGTCTGTGGAGAAGGACTCAGGTTAGAAGTAAGACTGTCAGGGTTTGACAGCTTCAAACAGCTGTGAAACGCTGATATTTGATCTGTCAAAATCTCTTGACAGATGAAATGTCAGTCTGTGACGTCACCTGTTGCCGGGTGACCCTTAATTGGCCTGCTGAGCCCGCTGGGTGGGCTGAACAAGGTCAATCAAGTTAAAATCGTGTGGACTGGCTAGAACTCGATGGAGGCCAGACTACAACCCTGAAAGTTGTAGTCCCGCCTCCAACCCGACTCCTCTATGAAAATCCAGCCCATAGACTCTGGGGCGGTATGATATAAGTGTTTAAAATTATAAAAGGATGGAACAGGGTACAGTAGATAGAAGCAGGCTGTTTCCAGTGGTTGAGGGTCTAGAATGAGGAGCCATAGATACAAGATTAAATGCAAGAGATTTAGAACAAAGAGCAAGAGAAACCTTTTCACACAGAATTATGAGGCTGTGGAATTCACTTCCAGGGTTAGTGGTTGAGGCAGAAACTGTGTCATCATTCAAGATTGGATTAGTAGGTAGATAAAGGAAATGGAGGTAAAGGGACATGGGAACAGGGTGGGTAAGTATGATTAGAACGATTTGCTTGCATGGACAGTTTGCACTGACATGGGCTGGTTGAGCCAAATAGCCAGTTTCCGTGTTAATGTGCACCTATATAATAGCTTCATAAAATGTATTTATGAATGCAGTATAAACATATATATAATAACTTCATAAAATACATGTCAATGGACACCAATATATTTCATAAAATGTATGTGCGAATAGCCACCTATATATAGCTTCACAAAATGTAATTTATTGACAGCTCAATTAAAAAAGGAGAATCAAATGCAAGCAAAAATGCTCTTAACCCCTAAATCACATTGCCATACATCTCAGATTGTCTGTGTGGTAGTTGAACTCATGCTCCAGACATCAGAGGAACTGAGCGACAGGTCAAGAAGAGGTTGACTGATGTGAAGATCACAAGGAAGAAGATTGCATTGACCACTAACTCAGAACAACACGTGGGAGTTAATATTTATAACCATCTACTTTTTTTTTTTAAAACACAAATGATCACAGATCACAGAAACCCCACAGTGCAGATAGAGGCCATTTCGGCCCATCGAGCCTGCACCGACACATATCCCACCTGATCCCCGTAACCCCTACACCAACACATATCCCACCCTATCCCCGTAACCCCACGTATTTAATCCCCCTAACACTAAGGGTCAATTTATCATAGCCAATCAACCTAACCCGCACATCTTTGGACTGTGGGAGGAAACCGGAGCACCCGGAGGAAACCCACGCAAACACGGGGAGAATGTGCAAACTCCACACAGACAGTCACCCGAGGCCGGATTCGAACCCGGGTCCCTGGCGCTGTGAGGCAACAGTGCTAACCACTATGCCGCCGTGCTGTCCTTGTTTTGTAAACCAAGATGTCCACTGTCCCCCAATCTGGAATCCCAATGAGGGGATTCCTTGATTTTGTTCCTGGTTAAAGACGTTGGTTTGAAACTATAAAATTTGCATCCAGCTGCTGACAGCTGTGTTTGTTGATTGGCATCATGGTGGCATGTGTTTTATCTCCAGGTGAGTATCCTAATTGGTGTCAACCTTGCAGTCTAGAAGATGTAATGTTTGTCAATAGAAGGTTCTTGTCTTGTTTGAAGTATATCCTGAAACATTATTAATGGTTTGGGTGTAAGTTCATCGAGCTTCAGATAGTCACAATACTACATTGACAATTGTTCTTATGAATACCGATATTGTTACAACTGCAAGGCTAAAAAAAATCAAACTACTGTATTATTATAAAACTGGTCCTTAGCTACTGAAGGGACGTCATCTTTAAATCATCTACAGGAGGGAGAATTGGTTATCAATAAAGCATTGTGCAAGAGCGATCAGACAAAATTAGGGTGCATTGTAACTTTTTATCTTCACTTTATCAGAAGCTTCAAAGTGTAACAAATTCCTTGTGGACTACACAAAGGAATGTTTATTGCACTGCCTGATATTGTCTAGTCAATACTGTTTTTTATTTTGTGCTCAGGTTATGGGCAACACTGACAAAGTCACATTTGTTGCCCTGAGAATTGAATTGCATCTGCCACCTTTCTCTCTGCCTTACGAGTCTATCTGTGTCTTGAAATAAAGCAGCTTAACCATTCTTATCAATCGTTGTCCCACCAAGTGTTCACTTGGTCTATTGTCAGAGAGATTGAAGAAGTACATATGCAAAAGAGACGTGTATCAAGTTTAGGTCACAAAGGTGTACACCTGTTTCGCCCTGGGCTATGCTATAGTTTATATGCAGATATAAGGCAGTGTGAGCCAATTCTCATACAATTAAATCACTCCGCCAGCTTACAGGAGTCACTGACGCCATCAAACCCGACAAGGAGCCTATGACAGACCCAACTTTGTAACAGTGGGCTGCTTAGTCGCAAACCATGGAGCCGTCGCACTTAGGGGGTGAATTTTCGCAGGAGTTTCCAGCTCGTCCACTGTGACTTCATCGGTTGCTTTATCGTAGGTTGTTAATAATGGTAGTGATTCTACATGGAGACTGCTTACTACTAGAATCCCACAGGGATTGATGTTAGGGCCAATACACTTCACAATCAATGTCAATAATCTGGATGAAGGTATTGCAGGAACTGTCCGCAAGTTCACAAATGACACAAAGATTTGTGCCAGTGTTAGAACCTTGGATGAGGAAAAATGATGTGATTGGGGGATGGACCCACATCTGGCAGATGACATTTGAATGTAGATAAATATAATGTTATGCATGTGTGTAGGGCTAACACCAACTATATGTATACTGTGCAGGGCTCCAAACTACAGTCTGTGGAGCAGAAAAGAGACCTGGTGTTATAGTGCATGAGTATCCAAAGAATCACGGCCAGTGTTGCGAGACTATAGCAAACGCAAATAGAGTATTAAGATATATTGCTAAGAAAAACCAATATAAGACGAAAAGCACTGTAGTGTCCTTGTACAAGACCTTGGTTAGGCCTCAGCTAGAATACTGTGTCCAGTTTTGGTCCCATCACACGGTGGGTGATACAGAGGCCCTGCAAATGGTTCAGAATAGGGCCATTAGAATGATAGAGTATAAAATCCCTTTGTTACTACAATAGGTTTATAGAGAGCTGAGTCTTTTTACTTTAGAAAACTGTAGACGTTGATTGAGGTATTTAAAATAATGAAGGGACTAGACAGTGTCCATGTGGATAAACTATTTGAGTTAGACAGATTAGGGAGAACAAGAGGACACATGTGTGAGTTACATAATAAATAAAGAACTAGGTTAGATGTCAAGATGCTTTTCTTTTCTAAGAGGGTCATTGAACTTTGGAACAAGTTGCTGGCTCATGCAGTGAGTGTGGATTCACTGCAAGTGTTCTAAAGGAAGCTGGAAGCGTTCCTGGCTGTGACTGACATCACGGCATACAAAAGGTCAGTGGAATGTTGGGTTTGTACCTCATGGTCCCTGTGGTCACCCGGAACTCGCTGTTGATCACCTTCAGGGGTCAGAGAGGCATTGCCCAGAATTCCCATTCCCTGAAATGGCCTAGGGTTTTTTTAATCTGTTTTTTTTTGCCTCCCAGGAGATTACAAGGCTGGTGGTGTGTGGGAGCATTGGGAGTCATAGGCCCAGATTTTCCAGGGCCTATGACCATGTACGCAAAGCATTGTAAGTGCCCCGCAAGTTCCGGGCTTCTGCATGCGTTGTGCATGCTCGAAAACCTGGAACTTGCGATCTGTCAAGTTTCAGCTTGACAGATCGTACGAATGCGCAGGAAATGGACAGTCGCTGGTGCAAGGTTGGGCTCAATTACTGCCCAGCGAATGTCCACGAAACTCGTGCGCCTGGTAAAAGCGTAAGGCCTTCTTATACCAGTGTAAGGGTTTAAACAAATATTAAAATAACATTTTTTAAATCATTTAAACATGCTAAAATCTTTAAAATTAGTTTAGGTTATTTTTGGCCCCTTTAAAAATGTTTAAATTTATTTTTCAAAAAATGACATTTTTGTTTTAAATGTTTAATTAAATTGTATTTTAATTAATTTTTAACGTGCTGATTTCTTTTTATTTAAGCGGGGTGTAAGTGTGTTTTTTAGGTGATTCCTATTATGCTTATGGGGTTCCGTATGTAAATGGGATCCCTATAAGCATAATGGGAATCCCCCTTTGTGATTGGTTGGGCTGGCCCACGTGATCCCGCATGCGCCCCTGAGATATGTGGGCCTTTACGCAGGCATATGTCTGCAAGACCAGGACCGCAAGAGTCTGAAGGTACGGAGGCACCAGCTGAGCGTGCACTTTTCTTGCGGTTCGGAGGCGTACGCCCCCGGGAAGCCTCTGCCCGCAATTTCCAGCCCATGATGTTCAGTGCAGCAATCCTCTACGCGACAGACTCGATGGGCCAGCTGGTCGTTTCCTGTCCATCTTTTTCATATATGTAACTTCATCGGCACAGTGTGTTCCGTGCCCTCAGAAAAACTGAAATTGAAGATTCTGATGGAAGTATTTTTACTGCTAATATCATTAATTACAATGAAATTTTAGTTTAAAAAAGCTCTTAACTTCAAAACTTCCTTTGCAAAGCAGTGGAGGGTTGTTTCCAACTAACGCCATCCTAAGCTGTAGTACATTTATGCTCATAGTAATGAGGTTTGATTTGTTACAGATAGTATAACTGATTAAAATCAGATGAGAAAAATGTCATGAGGTTAAAATAATAGTTTTGGACGATCACTGCCATTAAAGAAATTTGATCGGATTGATATCTATCAAATTGAATAAATCTCCAACCACAGCAATTAAAAATCATTGACATATCATTTGATTAACGGTTTTGAAAATGGCCTGTTTTAAGGTAAATGTGTAAATTTTATCCAAATTTCTGTTTTAAAATAATTAAAGGTGATCAATTAATGAAAAAGAATAACTTAATAAATGTTCATTTAATTTAATTCTACAAATAAATTGCTCTGTATTTAATTAGATTATGAATAGAAAATATATCGCATGCTTCATCCCAAACTGTTAATATTCATAAAACCATGTCTTTGAAATTGAATTAGAAGTAACAGGACAGAGTGAGGTTAGATGATGTGTCCTTTGAAATGTAAAGCTATATCCATTACAATAATTAAAATATGCAGAGAATATTGATGAATCTCGCTTACCAAATTCCTACACAGCTGCGATCATAATAAAGTAATTAGTGGCAGATGAACCACATTCATGACACAGGCCACAACTTCAACAGTTTGCCAAGCTAACTATTCTAGCAGAGTTTATTCTTTATTTACACCGAGCCACCAGGCACGTTTTGGCGCACCATCTTGCCGTCCAGAGGAGGCGGGGGCCCCCAATGGAGGGCTCTCTACACGGGAGTCCTCCCTTTATCTATTGGGGACTTGGCCTGGAGGGTGTTGCACGGAGCAGTCCCATGCAATAAGATTTTAAGTCGGTTCATGGACTCCCAGGCCGCTTGCCTTTTCTGTGGCCTGGAGGAGCCCGTGTTCCATGTTTATACAGAGTGTGGGAGGTTCCAGCCCCTCTTCCATTATTTGAAGGGGCTGCTCCTCAATTTTTGGCTGCACTTCAGTCCCACACTCCTGATTTTTGGTCACCCGGTGCAGAGGGGAGCGGGCAGGTCAGGGGACCTCCTCGTGGGACTGCTCCTGGGCCTGGCCAAAGCGGCCATCAACTGGTCCAGGCAGCAGGCGGTCGAGGGGCTCGTTTGGCCCAACTGCCTGCCTCTCTTCCGCGGCCACGTCCGCGCCCGGGTGGCCCTGGAGATGGAGTACACGATGTCTGCCGGCACACTCGAGGCCTTCCGCGACCGGTGTGCACCGCAGGGACTGGAGTGCATCATCACCCCCAGCAGCCAAATCTTAATTTAATTTGTTAAGTTTCATTTAATGTTTTAAGTTAAGTTACAGTCTATTTGTTTATGGGTTGCTCAAAAAGAGTACACCGAGCCACCAAATCCTTTTAATCCCACTTAATTTTTAAGTAGATGCAATTCATTTTAACGAGCTATTGAGAGCAAAAGAAATTAGTCCCATTATCTCATTCACTCACTGATATTCCGAAGTTTCATAATTCTGAAATTAAATGTGATGCTTCCAGATCATATTTGTATGGTATTTTAAGAAATTTCATTGCAAAAACCAAGAAATTACAGCTGTATTTGTTTGCATGGTGGTATTTTTAACTTTGGCTTATTACCATGCAGCAAGTGAATTCTAGGCAGAAATTCTGATTGGACAGGTTCCCCTTTTCTAGCATGGGTTTCAAATGGTGGAAAAGCTTCTCTGCTGATGGTTCACAAACAGCAATTAATCCCACTATTCGGTGGAAAGATCAAATTAATAAGAACATAAGAATTAGGAGCAGGAGTAGGCCATACGGCCCCTCGAGCCTGCTCCGCCATTCAATAAGATCATGACTGATCTTCGACCTCAACTCGACTTTCCCGCCTGATTTCCTTATCCCTTGATTCCCTATAGTCCAAAAATCTATCTATCTCAGCCTTGAATATACTCAAAAATTCAGCATCCAGCCCTTTGGGGTAGAGAATTCCAGAGATTCACAACCCTCTGAGTGAAGAAATTCCTCTTCATCTCTGTTACGTCCGTGTATAATCAGACACAGACTGCGGAGAACGGTACAAACGGTGTTTACTCAACGTGGCTCAGACTGCAACTGAACTGTACAGATTACTACTCAACGTTATATACAGGTGTGGTCACTGCCGGTACTACAGTATACATGAGCTGTACAAAGTAGTTCCCCCCCTTAAAGGTACATACATTACAATTCCTCCCCTTTTAGATTAACAGGACCATAACACTCATTTAACAATTAAATATCAAACTAATTACAATTAACACTTTTAAATTGCAACGTTAGCTGAAAATAGTCTATTTATAAATTCAGTCTTTGGGGAGGCTTCCTGATCCTTTCTGGATAGCGCCTTTCCCGAGTGTCTTGTTCTTGGTGCAGAGGCGATTCTGGCCCCCTGTCGTCGGTTGGTTCATCAGCTTCCAATGCTACTGTTTCTGGGGTAGATGCTACCTGTACGTCGGGTTCATCACCAGGTACGTATGGGTGAGGCATGGGGTTGACTTGTTCCTGTGACTCTAGGATCTGGTCAGCATGGCGTCTCACGATGCTCTCCCCAACGTCCACTGTGTACATTAGTGGGCCCTGCCGTGTGCATATCATTCCTAGCTGCCATTTTTCTGCTCGGTAGTCGCGGGCCAAGAATGGTTGCCCTACATTGAAGCTCCTTGTTGGCTTCTCATGGACGTGCTGGAATTGCTTACTCTCAACATCTCTTCGTACGTTTCGTCTGAGCAAATCCAAGTGAGATCTTAACCTTTGGTTAAAGAACATCATGGCTGGCGCCTGGTTGGTGACTGCATGTGTCGCATTCCGGTAGGCGAACAGGAAATTGTCCACCTTGTGCTGCAGCGGAATGTTGTCATTGTACATAGCCTTTATTGCCTTCTTAAAGGTTTGTACGAACCTCTCAGCCAATCCATTTGTGGCTGGATGATACGGGGCAGATGTGTAATGCCTTACCCCATTCTTTTTCAAGAACCTCCGGAACTCTTCGGACACAAACTGTGGTCCGTTGTCGGAGCAAATCTGTTCTGGCAAGCCATTCCTGGCAAAAATGTTCTGTAGGACTGCAATAGTTTTCTCCGTGGTGGTGGAGGACATTTTGATGACCTCAGGCCATTTCGAGTGCACATCCACGGCTATTAAAAACATTGAGTCCATGAATGGACCAGCAAAATCAATATGCACCCGTTGCCATGGAGATGAGGGCCACTCCCATGGGTGTAGAGGGGCCTGTGGTGGTGCATTTTGGACTTTCTGGCATCCTGAGCAGCTCTTGGTCAGGTCCTCGATTTGTTTATCGATTCCCAGCCACCACACATAAGCCCTGGCTAGGCTTTTCATTTTTACCCCTTCCAGATGACCCTCATGAAGCTCATTGAGCACTCTATCCCTTAACTTGGGTGGAATTACCACTCGGGATCCACACATCAAGGTCCCCCGGCACACTGACAGCTGTTCTCTCCTTGTCGAGAATGCTGGCAACAATGAGTCGCCATGTGCTGGCCATCCCTTCACCATCAAATCATATACCCGAGACAGTGTCGGGTCATTTCGGGTTTCCTTTTCGATACAAGCGTTAGTTACCGGTAGGTATTCAACTATAGTCGAATGGAATATTTCGACAGGATCCACTGCTGGTGCTTCCTCCGCAGTAGGCAGTGGCAGGCGTGATAGCCCATCAGCATTTCCATGCTGTTTCGTGCCCTTATATTCAATCTCATAGTGGTGCGCCCCTAGAAAAAGTGACCATCTTTGTAGTCGTTGCGCAGTCATCACCGGAACGCCCATCTCTGGATTAAAAATGGAGACAAGAGGCTGGTGATCAGTCAGCAAGGTGAATTTCTGCCCATGCAGATAGTGATTGAACTTTTTCACTCCCCACACGAGGCTGAGGGCCTCCCTGTCAATCTGGGCGTAGTTACGCTCGGCTGAGGTTAGTGATCGTGACGCAAAGGCTATTGGCCTCTCTGAGCCGTCCGAGAATTTGTGCGACAGCACCGCTCCAATGCCGTAGGGTGACGCATCACATGCCAACTGAATTTGTAATGCTGGGTTGTAATGGGCCAATACCTCTTTCGATGTGATTAGTGTTTTGCTCTTCTGGAAAGCTCGTCTACATTCATCACTCCGCTTCCATGGCACCCCAGTTTGCAGTAGGGTGTTCAGTGGGCGTAGTATTGTAGACAAATTTGGCAAGAACTTATGGTAGTAGTTTACCAGCCCGAGGAACGACCTCAGTTGTGACACATTTTCCGGTGCTGGAGCCTTGACTACTGCCTCAATCTTCTCTGGGGACTTATGTAACCCCTCTTTATCGATAACGTGGCCACAATACGAGATCTGCTTTCTAAAAAACTCGCATTTGGGGCGGTTAGCTCGAAGCCCATATTCCTGCAATCTAGTGAGCACCTGCTCCACGTTGGCAAGGTGATCACTGTCATTTTTGCCCGTGACCAGGATGTCGTCCAAATAACACTGGGTCCCTGGGATCCCTTGCAGGACTTGTTCCATTGCCCTCTGCCAAATAGCCGGAGCTGATGCTACCCCGAATACCAGCCGGTTGTATTGGTAGAGACCTTTATGGGTGTTGATTGTGAGGTTTTTTTTGATGCTTCTTCTACCTCAATTTGCAGATACGCCTGGGCCAGATCAATCTTAGTGAAGCGTTTCCCTCCAGATAGCGAGGTGAAAATATCTTCAATCCGCGGAAGTGGATATTGTACGGTGTGAAGGATCGGGTTCACTGTTACCTTAAAGTCCCCACAGATGTGAACCTTCCTTGGTTCCCCAGGCATGCTGCTCAACGACTTTTTCATCACAGGGACGATGGGTGTAGCCCACTCGCTCCAGTCTACCTTGGACAGTACACCTGAACGTTCCAGACTCTCCAGCTCTGCTTCGACGGCTGGGTGGACCGCAGAAGTTACCGGTCTGGCCTTAAAAAATTTTGGACTTGCGTTTTCTTCAATTTTAATCGTCGCTGTTATGCCTTTTAGTGTTCCAAGTCCTTGCTGGAACACTTATTTCGCGTCAGTTAGGATCTTTGACAGTCGCCCAGGTGTGACGTCGTCATCCTTTTTCTCAGTCACAGTCAGTGCCTGTATGGAATGCCAATCCAGTTGTATTTTCCGGATCCATTCACGTCCCAGTAATGGTGGTCCTCCATCTTGCAATACATACAGGTCTAGTTTTGGTGTTTCCTTACCGTTATATATAACGGTCACCCTTATTTTTCCTTTGGGGTAGACTTTTTGCCCCGCCTACGTCTTCAAAATAATTATTGTGTCTCTCAAGGGTATGTGTGAGAATAGCCGCTCAAAGTCCCGTCGGTTTATGACTGTTAGGGCTGATGCTGTGTCCAATTCCATCTTTACCTGGACTCCTGCTATCTTGACAGTGACCCAAATGGTTCAGTGATCCTCTGTTGTGATCACATTATGTAGTTTCAGACAACTCAGTTCCCTGCTTTCGGAGTCGTTATCACTCTTTTGTTCATCTGAACTATTCGCCGTTATCTTATGTACCTTCTTGTACTTTCCTTTGGTCGGTTTCTTATTGCTGGTTTTCTTTCCCGACCTGCAGACTCATGCTATGTGTCCTACTTTTCCACACTGTCTGCACACTTTGTCTTTGAACCAGCAATCATTATGGTCGTGTGTTGTTCTGCCGCAGCGATAGCACTTCTCTGTTCCATATGACATTTCGTTTGTGCCATATTCTTGCGGTCTCTGCTGTATCTCTGCAGCACCCCGTGCTGCTGCTTCATATGATACCGCAATGCTGAAAGCCTTTTCCAGCGTAAGGTCCTTTTCAGATAAAAGCCGTTTCTGGGTTCCTTCACTTTGAAGCCCACACACAAACTTGTCCCTTAAAGTATCTGCTAGTCCCGTTCCAAACTGGCAGTGTTTCGATAGCTTGCGCAGTTCCGTTAAATACTCAGCATTACTTTCATCTTTATGCTGGTTCCTTTTGTGAAACTTAAATCTTTCTGCTATCAGCAGCGGTGTGGGGTTTAAGTGATCCTGTAGGATTGACACTATGTTTTCAAAATCCTTTTCTACTGGCTTCTCTGGGGTTACTAGGTTTCGTAGTAAGCCATACGTTTTTGCACCCATTGAATTCAACAATACCAGCGCTTTCTTGTCATCTGGCACTTCATTCGCCTTGCAGTATACTTCTATGCATTCAACATATGTCGTCCAATCTTCGACTTCATTGTCGAACGCTGTGATACTGCCACTCTTCGGCATTTTTGGGTGTGGTTAGACTGGCTTAAAATAGCATCACCTGCGTTGCTGCCAACTCCGCTCTCGGCGGTCCTCGTGGCAAATGGTGATGCCCTGTGGGTTTCGTGCGCTGCTCCTGCGCTGCTGCCAACGCCGCTCTCTGCGGTCCTCGTGGCAATGGCAGCGCCTCACGTTTTCCTGCGTGCCTCTCTCCCCCGTTGACGCTGCTTGGCCCTTGACCACCGGCTGCGCTCTGCTCTCTCTCGTCTCTCTCCCCCGTTGATGCCGCTCGGTCCTGAACACCAGCTGTGCCCTGTGCGCTCTGCCCCCTCTCTCTCCCCCGTCGACGCTGCTCGGCCTTTTTCTGTGCCGCTCGGTCGGGCTCTAGCCCGCTGCTGTCCGGGAATGGTCTGCGCAGTACCTGTTGCCAGCCCGTTTCGCTGGACCACCATGACTGGAAAGCCAAGCCTGGCTCTCGACAGCCTCCCCTGCGATGCTCAAATCGCCGCTGGATGACTGGGCGGTTGCCCGTGGTCGACGCCCATGCTCCTGGACTCGACCTTCTTCCACTGTTCTCCAGGAGCGAATCCCTGGGAGGTGATGCAGAGTTGCAGGTAGGTTCGAATCTGTGTCGTCGCCAATGTTACGTCCGTGTATAATCAGACACAGACTGCGGAGAACGGTACAAACGGTGTTTACTCAACGTGGCTCAGACTGCTACTCAACGTTATATACAGGTGTGGTCACTGCCGGTACTACAGTATACATGAGCTGTACAAAGTAGTTCCCCCCCTTAAAGGTACATACATTACAATCTCAGTCTTTAATGGCCGACCCCTGATCCTGAGACTATGGGCTCGATTTTGGCAGGCCCAAGGATGCCGGATTGGAGGCGGGTGAGGTGGTAAAATCACAAAAAATGGCGGGCAGCTCCGATCCCGCCTCCAGCCCGCCTCCGAGCAATTTTCCCAGAGTTGGTGTTTCAGACCCCGTTTCCATCCCACCTCCAAGAGGCGGCATAGGCCCTTAAGGCCCTTAACAACCAGTTAATTGCCTCTATAATCCCATTTTGAGAGGCCTTTCTGATTTTAACACATTTCCCCTGTCCTGCAGGTCTCCTCTGGAACACGCCAGTGAATCCTAGTGGCCTCACAAGTGGATTGCTTACTAACAGCTGCAGCTCCACTATTAAAAAGGAGTTTTCATCAATGATCATTTGCAGGTGGCAGAACTTTGTTGTCTCAGGACTGGGGGAACTTTTAGCAGGCCTACTCATTGTTGTGGAAGTTTGGAGCCTGACACTCATCTCCAGTGTGACCTGCTGGGAATCCCCTCTCCCCATTTTGACTGAGCACTTCCTCAACTGAGGCATATACCAGAAGAATGGGAACCGTTTATTTCCTTTCTTCCTGGACATCAGATTCGGACGAAGGCCAGCAGCTGCAGCAGCAGGACCATGAACAACAGCAGCACCAACAGCAGCAGCAACAACAGGAGTGCCAAGCTGCTGCACACCCACCTGAAGCTGCACAGGCCAGAAGGCGCCAACGCACGACCACATTGCTGCCCGGGATGCAAGGGACGCACTCATGTTGGCCAGATTTGCTTAGCCTGCACAATCAAACACTTTTGCCTCGCACCTTCTTCCCAGAGCATCAACAATGGACAAGAACCTGCGGATTCCTATCACTCTGACCACCATACTGACAATTGCAAGTCGTCCTAAGCCCTCAATGTGGAAGTTCCATTTGCGAGGTGACACAGGCCACAACTTCAACAGTTTGCCATCAAATCTGTTTATCATCACAGTACAAGGATGGCTTGTAAAAAAACAATACAACAGACACCCAAGTGACTACCCTTGTGACTACTTGTGCTTTATCTTCCTCTTACACATGCTCCTACGTGGTGCTTCCCCTGTGGCTTCAGCAGATGTGGAGGCCCCTTGCTCACTTTCTTGCTGCTCCTGTCTCGACACCTTTGGCGGGCATCCTCTGAGGTTGCGAGCCTGTGAGGGCTTGGCAACAGTCTGCTGCTCCTACGATTGTGCAGGGGCTGAAACACCCATCTCAGTTGGGTGAGGACTCTGGTGGGGCTCTGACCAAGCGCTTTGCAATGGCATGGTCATGTGAGCACTTGGAGAGGAGCCCCCACTTCCTTGTTGTCTGCCACCAACATCCCTCTCATGGATCAGCTCCACTTCAGAGCTAGCAAGTGGCTTGACAGCCCCTTGCTGCACTTCAGGGGGACCATGAGGATCCGTTTCTGCACTGGAAGTCCTACTCCAGGGGACTTCCATGAAGGTCTGATTTCTATGCTTAATAGCTGACCATCGCTCCTCAAGAGATGTCTGTCTATTCCGAACAATGACCATGTTTTCATCACTCTGGCGACTTAGCTCCCCCATGGCTGTAGCGATCCTTTCCTCTACCATAGCCATCCTTTCCACGGAGGTTGCCATCCCTTTCCGTGGTGATGCATTCATGCACCAATGCCTCCACAAAGGCCCTGCTCATGTTCGCGATGGACTCCTTCATTCGCTCCACACTCGCAGCGACCCTGGAGACAAAAGCTGCCAGAGACTCCTGCACCTGTTCCTGGAATTCCAGCACCGTTCTCCTTCTGGATGGACCCGGAGGCACAGGGTCAACATGCAGCTGAGCTGAGCTGGGAGAGTCCTGCCCCCTCCGACGAGGACTCTCCACTGCTGTCCCTGTCTCCACCATCTGCTGATGCTAACTTGTGAGCTGTGATACACCAGGGGACAACACTAGTCTATCTCGCGAAGGTCCCATCAATGTGTGAGTCTCTGCGCTGGTGCTGGGTGCGCTGAATTCTGCTGATACTGCGCCCTCAGATGTTGCAGCTTCCTTGGAGGAGTCTTGAGGCTCAGGCTCTTCCTCATGGACAGTGGGGAGGGGGGCTGTCGATGGTCCTGTGGGGGAGTAAAGGAAAGAGTTAGAGATGTGAGGTAAAGGTTGCATGCACATTGAATTGTGTAGATGATCATAGGTCAATCTGCTAGAGCATCAGAATCATCATCAGTCACTCATGCAATGTCAATGAGAGAGATGCCAAACTATTCTGTCACCAGCTTGCTGTGGTGCGGCCGTTTGTCCGTCGCCCACTTGCGAATCTTCCTCAACACCGGCGATTTCCAGGGCCTCCTCCTCCGAGGTGGTGAGCTGGGCTACTGAGGGTGGTCCTCCTCCTGTCCTCGCTCTTTCCCTCTTATTGTGGGCTCTCTTTTCCTGCAATGAGGGACACAAGTGGAGTTTGAGTGAGAATGAAGGAGTGAGTGAAGAGAATCCATAGCATAGATGCTTAGAAGGAGACAAAGGGCCCTACCTGTGTGTTGTAAGTTGTTGTCATTGCATCACAGTGATAGGGAGTGTGAGGGCTGCATGGTCGAATAGTTAAGTGAATGTGACCATAGAGAGCGAGGGAATGGGTAAGGGTGCAGGGATGTAAGTGTCAAGTGGTATGTGGAGGAAGAGGTTGGCAAAGTAGAGTGCTGATGAGGAGAGGCGATGGGGATCAGATTGAGGCTGATGGGAATGTCATACTCACTTTTCCTGTGTGGAAAAGGCCATGAAACCTTTTCCTGCACTGCAGCCAGGTTCTGCGGCACATAGAGATTGAGTTGACTTCCTGGGCCACTTGCATCCACACAGCTTTAGTCTGCTGGGGAGGCTTTTTCCTCCCTGAGGAAGGGAAGAGCACCTCCATATTTGATCTTGCTCCCTCCACCAGAGCTTGGAGGGAGGCCTCATCGAACCTTGGAGCACACTTTGGCCTACTGCTGGACATAGTTGCTGAATGAAGCGATCACAACAATGGGCATAAAGCTTAAAGTCTCCAGAAGAAGCAAGGCTGCTTGTAGGCCTTAAATCCAGTAGCATTGATGACTTCATCGGAGACAACTTTCTGTATGAAAAGACTCATTGGGCCAGAGGTTTCCACATGCTGGAAATCAAGTGTCCAATTAGGCAAAATCGCACTTTTTTCCCACTTCACGTTGGAGTCCAGGTCCTGACCCGAAAACCACCTGACATGCCCCAGCCCGCCCCCAATGGCAAAATCGAGCCCTATGCCTCCAGCTCTAGATTTTCCAGCATCTATCCTGTCAATCCCACTCAGAATCTTATTGTAGCTATGCTGTGATTCCAGAGTGTTCATAATAATAAACTCACTCCAGAGTGTTCATAATAATAGCACCTAATGGCATTAAAATCTCTCAAAGCACTTCACAAAGTAATTGCGTTTGAATTGCAGTCATTATTGTTACAACAACTTGCATTTATATAGCACGCTTAATGTAGTAAAAGCGTCCCAAGATGTTACACAGGAACGATTTTCAAACAAAATTTGACAACGAGCCACATAAGGAGATATTAGGACAGGTGACCAAAAGCTTGGTCAAAGAGGTAGGTTTTAAGGAGCGTCTCAAAGGCAGAGAGGTTTAGGGAGGGAATTCCATAGCTTAGGGCCTCAGCAGCTGAAGGCACTGCCAGCAATGGAGAGTGAACAAAATTGGGGATGCACAAGAGGCCAGAATTGGAGGAGTGCAGAGATCCCGAAGGGATGTACGGCTGGAGGAGGTTACAGAGATAGGGAGGGCTGAGGCCATGGAGGGATTTAAAACCAAGAATGAGAATTTTAAAATTGAAGCATTGTTGGACCGGGAGCCAATGTAGGTCAGCAAGCACAGGGGTGATGGGTGAACGAGGCTTGGTGCAAGTTACGATGTGGGCAGCAGAGTTTTGGATGAGATCAAGTTTACAGAGGGTGCAAGGTGGGAGGCCGTCCAGCAGACCATTGGAATAGTCGAGTCTAGAGGTAACAAGGGCATGGATGAGGGTTTCAACAGCAGATGAGTTGAGGCAGGGGTGGAGGTGGGCGATGTTACGGAGGTTGAAGTAGGCAGTCCAGGTGACGGAGTGATATGCGGTCAGAAGCTCAGATTAAGGTCAAATAAGACACTCAGGGCACGATCTTGCCAGCCCTGGGGAGGTGGGTATGGAGGCGGGACTGCCAGAAAAGTGGCAGAATTTGTGGGCGGGTGCCCAACCCGCCTCCATGCCATCTTCCCAGGAGGCGGGTAGCCGTCCCATGCTGGGTCTCGTCTCCTTGGAGGCGGGAAGGGATTAAAGCCTATTAACTGCCTGTTAACTACCTGCCAACAGGCAGATAAGAGGATTATCCCCTTTTTGCCCTTACAACTGCGGGCTTCCTGAAGGCTCCGAAACCCGCCAGGTCACCGAGGTGAGTAGGGGGTCTGCGGGGGTCAGGGGGGTGCAAAAGTGTGCTGTGGAGGTGAGTGATGGGTGCAAGTGTGGAGAGGTGAGTATCTGAGGTAAGTGCAAAGTCTTAGTAAATGTGTACTTACCTTTGTTTTTTCCTGCAGGCTTCAGTCGGTGGGTATGTGGAGAGTTTCGCACCTCCGCGGTAGAGATGACAGATGGCCGTTGCATTCTTCAATGCAACAACCATCTCATTTCTGCAAAAGAAAGAGGTTTGATGAGGTCCTGAATTCAAGACCTCATCAAACTACAGAGAATGTCAGTGTTTGACAGCTTCACAGAGCTGTCAAACGATGACAATTCATCTGTCAAAAACTTTTGACAGATCAAACATCATACGTTGACCTTTGCAATCAGCTTTCCCTTAATTGGCCTGCTAAGCCCGCTGAGCGGGCTTAACAAGGTCAATCAAGGGAAAATAGCGTGGGTTAGCCAGAAGTTGTTGGAGGTGGGACTGAAACCTGACAAGTGGGAGTCTCACCTCCAAAAGCTCCCCATTGGCAAAATCACCCCCTAAGGTTGCGAACGGTCTGGTTCAGCCTCAGACAGTAGCCAGGGAGAGAGTAGAGTTGGTGGCTAGGGAACAGAGTTTGTAACTGGGAACAAAGACAATGGGTTGGATTTTGTC
This sequence comes from Somniosus microcephalus, assembly GCF_052327205.1. Lineage (NCBI taxonomy): Eukaryota > Metazoa > Chordata > Chondrichthyes > Squaliformes > Somniosidae > Somniosus > Somniosus microcephalus. The sequence goes on from NC_140991.1 coordinate 290,911,811, forward strand.
AATGGGGAGCTTTTGGAGGCGGGACTCCCACTTGTTGGGTTTTAGTCCCGCCTCCATTGACTTGTGGCCAACCCATGCTATTTTCCCTTGATTGACCTTGTTAAGCCCGCCCAGCGGGCTAAGCAGGCCAATTAAGGGAAAGCCAGTTACAGGTGACGTCAGCGAGTGCCATTTCATCTGTCAAGAGCTTTTGACAGATGAAATGTCATCGTTTGACAGCTCTGTGAAGCTGTCAAACACTGACAATCTGTCTTCTAAGTTGTGTCTTTACTCAAGACTCAATTAGAAAGCCTTCCTGACCAGAAAGCAGAAGGCTGCAGCTTTTGACAGTTCAGCAGCCATTCTGCTTTCTGTGCCGATGAGCTGAGGGACTCCCGAGACCTGAAGGGAGGAAGCCTGCAGGAAGAAGTAAAGGTAAGTAAAACTTATTAAAACACTTTACACACACCTCACACACTTACCTCTGCACACATGCACCCATTAGTCACCTGCACACCGGACAGCTCGGCCCCTCCGACCCCCGCAGACCGACGGCCCGCCTCGCTGACCCTGGCGAGGTTCGGAGCCGTCGGGAAGCCCACACTTCAGGGCTCAAAATAGGGATTAGCCAAAAACCTGCCTGTTAACTACCTGTTAACAGGCAGTTAATTGGCATTAATCCCCTTCCCACCTCGAGAAGGGGACCCGCCCCCAAATTCTGCCATTTTCCCTGCAGTCCCGCCTCCAAACCCGCCTCCACAATGCTGGCAAAATCGAGCCCATAGGCTACGGTCTTCCAAATATTTAGTTGGAGGAAATTTGTTACATAGGTAACAGAAGAAGCATGGGTAAACACAACGAGCATCAATAAACACAACGAGCATCAGTAAACACAACGAGCATCAGTAAACACAACAAGCATTCTGTGGCAACCATGTTCCATTCATTTTTTAAGGGTTTTTTAAACTCTTGGGCAGTTTAAACTGGAAGTAGAATCCGGGTATAAAACGGAAGGGGCTAGTGCAGTGCACAGAGTGCCTTGTGCATTGAGTGGTGCTGGAGTTTTGCTAAGTGGGAGAAAAAGCATTTAAGTGTATTTTGTGAATTTTAGTGTGTTAAGAAGTCAATTATTTGAAGTAAGTTTAATTTTTTAAGGGTTTTTTAAACTCTTGGGCAGTTTAAACCGGAAGTAGAATCCGGGTATAAAAGGGGAGGGGCTAGTGCAGTGCACGGAGTGCTTTGTGCATTGAGTGCTGCTGGAGTTTTGCTAAGTGGGAGAGTTCGGACAAGTGGGAGGTGAGGGTGTGTTTTTTGCTCTGTTTTGCTCCCCACTCCCAGGCTTAGACAGCACTGCGGAGGCGGAACAGCGAAATGAGTCAACCAAACAGGCCCCACAGACAGTATTCAAGGAGGAGGTTGGTTGGTTTTCTTCCTTCTCTTCTCTTTATACCTTTAAGTTGGTAAGTCCTATTGAATAGTGGTGTGACATTATCATCTATATCCGGGCAGGGTCTTCATAACTAATAATAAGAAATTTAATTAATTATATAGAATGGAGCAGGTGATGTGTTGCTGTTGCGAGATGTGGGAGCCGGTGGTCCCCATTGAGGCTCACGGTGATTACATCTGTGACAAGTGTTTGCTGCTAGAGGAACTCAAGTTCCATGTTATGGAGCTTGAGACCGAGCTTCAGACACTGCGACACATCAGGGAGGGGGAGAAGTTCCTGGACTCTATGTTTCAGGAGATGGTCACACCTATGAAGTTAATTACTGCAGATGTAGTCCGTGGTCAGGGACAGGACGGTGTGACTACGAGTGAGGAAGGTACAGGGATCCAGGATGTAGTGTTGAAGGAGATGCAGCCCTTGTTCTTGTCCAGCAGGATCGAGGTTCTTACTCCCTGTGAGGGCGGGAGCGGGGACTACAGGGAGGATGAGCAACCTGGCCACAGCACCGTGGTACAGGGGGCCATTCAAGTGGAGGGAGTAAAAAGAAATGTTGTAGTGGTAGGGGATAGTATCATTAGGGGGATAGATAGGGTTCTCTGCAGTCAAGAGTGGGAGTCCCGAAGGCTGCGTTGCCTGCCCGGTGCCAGGGTTAAGGACATCTCTTCTGGGCTGGAAAGAAACTTGGAGGGGGAGGATCCAGTTGTCGTGGTCCATGTTGGTACAAACGACGTAGATAGGACAAGGAAGACGGTTCTGTTAAAGGAGTATGAGCAGCTAGGGGTCAAATTAAAAAACAGCACCTCAAGGGTAATAATCTCTGGATTATTACCTGAGCCACGAGCGAATATGGCTAGGATAAATAAAATTAAAGAGTTAAATGCGTGGCTCAAAGACTGGTGTGGGAGAAATGGGTTTTGCTTCTTGGGACACTGGCACCAATACTGGGACAGGAGGGAGCTGTTCCATTGGGACGGATTCCACTTGGCCAGTGCTGGGACTAGAGTCCTGGCGAATCATATAACTAGGGCTGTAGAGAGGGCTTTAAACTAATTAGTCGGGGGGAGGTTTCTAGAGAGCAAATAATAGAAATGACAACAGAGAAGGTCATAGACTTAGGTAGCAGCGGGGGAATTAAAAAACAGAATGTGTCAGGAAGGGACAGAAGGTATGGAGCAAAAAGTAAAGTACTAAAAAGGGAAAAAACAGGAACTAAGTGTTACAAAACATATTTGAAAGTTCTTTATCTGAATGCACGTAGCATTCGTAACAAAATGAATGAGTTAACGGCACAAATAACGACATATGGGTATGATCTTGTGGCCATTACAGAAACATGGCTGCAGGGTGACCATGACTGGGAATTAAACATACCAGGTTATTTAACAATCAGGAAGGACAGGCAGGAAGGGAGAGGAGGTGGGGTGGCTATGTTAATAAAGGAAGGAATCACTAAAATACAGAGAAATGATATTGGGTCAAAGGAGCAGGATAGTGAAACAGTTTGGGTGGAGATAAGGAATAATAAGGGGAAAAAAACACTAGTGGGTGTAGTCTATAGGCCTCCGAACAGTTGCAACTCTGTTGGACGGAGTATTAATCAGGAAATAGTTGAGGCTTGTAATAAGGGAACAGCTATAATTATGGGGGATTTTAATTATCATATTAACTGGACAAATCAAATTGGGCAGAGCAGCCTTGAGGATGAGTTCATTGAGTGTATTAGGGATGGGTTTCTTGAGCAGTATGTAACTGAACCAACCAGGGGGCAAGCAACCTTAGATTTGGTCCTGTGTAATGAGACAGGATTAATTAAAAATGTCCTAGTAAAGGATCCCCTTGGAATGAGTGACCATAACATGGTTGAGTTCCATATTCAATTAGAGGGTGAGAAGGTTGGATCTCAAACAAGCATGCTGAGCTTGAATAAAGGAGACTATGAAGGTATGAGAGCGGAATTGATTAGAGTGGACTGGGAAAATAGATTAAAGGGTAAGACAGTACATGATCAGTGGTGTACATTTAAGGAGTTATTTTACAACTTCCAAAAAATATATATTCCACTGAGGAAAAAAGGGTGTAAAAGAAAAGATAGCCATCCATGGCTAAGTAAAGTAATTAAGGATAGTATCCAACTAAAAACAAGGGCATATAAGGTAGCCAAATCTAGTGGGAGGATGGAAGATTGGGAAGTCTTTAAAAGACAGCAAAAAATAACTAAAAGATTGATTAAGAAAGGGAAGATAGATTATGAAAGTAAATTAGCAAAAAATATAAAAACAGACAGTAAAAGTTTCTATAGTTATATAAAAAGAAAAAAGGTGGCTAAAGTAAATGTTGCTCCCTTAGAGGATGAGACCGGGAAATTAATGGTAGGAAACATGGAGATGGCAAAAACACTGAACAATTATTTTGTATCAGTCTTTACAGTAGAGGACACTAAGAATATCCCAATACTGGACAAACAGGGGGCTCTAGGGGGGGAGGAACTAAATACGATTAAAATCACTAAGGAAGTGGTACTTGGTAAAATAATGGGACTCAAGGCGGATAAATCCCCTGGACCTGATGGCTTGCATCCTAGGGTCTTGAGGGAAGTAGCGGTAGGGATTGTGGATGCATTGGTAATAATTTTCCAAAACTCACTGGACTCAGCAAAGGTCCCGGCAGATTGGAAAACTGCTAATGTAACACCCTTATTTAAAAATGGTAGTAGGCAGAAGGCTGGAAACTATAGACCTGTTAGCCTAACATCTGTTGTTGGTAAAATGTTAGAGTCCATTATTAAGGAGACAGTAACGGGACATTTGGATAAACATAATTTAATAGGACAAACTCAGCATGGTTTCATGAAGGGGAAGTCATGTTTGACAAATTTGCTGGAGTTTTTTGAGGAAGTAAGATACAGGGTGGATAAAGGGGAACCAGTGGACGTAGTGTATTTAGACTTCCAAAAGGCATTTGACAAGGTGCCACACAAAAGATTACTGCTCAAGATAAAAAATCACGGGATTGGGGGTAATATTCTGGCGTGGGTGGAGGATTGGCTCTCTAACAGAAAGCAGAGAGTTGGGATAAATGGTTCGTTCTCAGATTGGCAACCAGTAACTAGTGGTGTTCCGCAGAGGTCAGTGCTGGGTCCCCAACTCTTTACAATCTATATTAACGATTTGGAGGAGGGGACCGAGTGTAACATATCAAAGTTTGCAGATGATACAAAGATGGGACGGAAAGTAGTGAGTGAGGAGGACATAAAAAACCTGCAAAGGGACATAGACAGGCTAAGTAAGTGGGCAGAGATTTGGCAGATGGAATACAATGCTGGAAAGTGTGAGGTTATGCACTTTGGCAGGAAAAATCATAGAGCAAGTTATTATTTTAATGGCAAGAAACTGGAAAGTACTGTAGTACAAAGGGATCTGGGGGTCCTGGTGCACGAAACTCAAAAAGTTAGTATGCAGGTGCAGCAAGTGATCAAGAAGGCCAATGGAATGTTGGTTTTTATTACTAGGGGGATGGAATATAAAAACAGGGAGGTATTGCTGCAGTTGTACAAGGTATTGGTGAGACCGCACCTGGAATACTGCATACAGTTTTGGTGTCCATACTTAAGAAAAGACATACTTGCTCTCGAGTCAGTACAAAGAAGGTTTACTCAGTTAATCCCGGGGATGAGGGGGTGGTCATATGAGGAGAGGTTGAGTAGATTGGGACTCTACTCATTGGAGTTCTGAAGAATGAGAGGCGATCTTATTGAAACATATAAGATTGTGAAGGGGCTTGATCGGGTGGATGCGGTGAGGATGTTCCCAATGATGGGTGAAACTAGAACTAGGGGGCATAATCTTAAAATAGGGGGCTGCTCTTTCAAAACTGAGATGAGGAGAAACTTCTTCACTCAGAGGGTGGTAGGTTTGTGGAATATGCTGCCCCAGAAAGCTGTGGAAGCTACATCATTAAATAAATTTAAAACAGAAATAGATAGTTTCCTAGAAGTAAAGGGAATTAAGGGTTACGGGGAGCGGGCAGGAAATTGGACATGAGTCTAGGTTCGGAATGGTTATGGCCCTGTGGGCAGTGGAGTGGGCCCAGGGGCCGTGTAGCCTGGTTCTGCTCCTACTGTGTTCTAATTCTGTGTTAGATTTCAGGAGATGGTTTTATTCCTGTTCCTGGCTGGGGTGGAGATTGCCTTTACAGAAGGTAAGTACTGTAGAAAATATAGGGACAGAGTGATCTCCTGGAAGAATTTCGATCGCCTAGATGAGTCGGAGAGGAATTTCCCAGATTTTTTTCTCCCAAATTGGCCATTGGGTCTTTATCTGGTTTTTCGCCTCTCCCAGGAGATCACATGGGTTCAGGTGGTTGCACAGTGATAGAAGATTTGAGGTTAGGATCAGATCAGCCATGATCTTATTGAATGGTGGAGCAGGCTCGAGGGGCCGATTGGCCTACTCCTGCTCCTATTTCTTATGTTCTTATGTTCTTATAAATAGCCATCAGCTCAATGACTAGTTGGTCTGTGTTTTTTATTGGCATTGATTGAGGGAGGAATGTTGGCCAGGGCACCAGGAGAACTTGTACAGTGCAACAGAATCCTTTAATATTCACCTGAACCTTCAGAACATGGAAGTAGGACCTGGGTTTAAAATCTCATCGAAAGGGTATGTATTATGCACAAATGGAGGTGCACTTCACATTAAACGGGATGCGTAAAACAGCAAACACAGGAGGATAGCAACGGTGTAAGCCATGGCTCAGCTTGTCACACTCTCACCTCAGAGTCAAGAAGGTTGTGGGTTCAAGTCCCACTCCAGAGACTTGAACACGGAAATCTAGGCTGACACTCCAATGCAGTCCTGAGGGAGTGCTGCACTGTCGGAGGTGCCGTCTTTTGGATGAGACGCTAAACTGTGGCCCTGTCTGCTCTCTCAGGTGGACGCAAAAGTTCCCATGGCATTATTTCAAAGCAGAGCATGGGAGTTATCTCCAGTGTCCTAGTCAATATTTATCCCTCAATCAACACCACAAAAACAGGTTATTTGGTCATTATCACACCTTGCTGAGCGCGTTTCCTACATTACAACAGTGACTGCACTTCAAAAGTACTTCATTGGCTGTAAAGTGCTTTAGGATGTCCTGAGGTCATGAAAGGCACTGTATAAATGCAAGTCATTCTTTCCTTTTCGTGGTATTTGCTTCTTTCATGGCAGCCATCATCCTTTTCAGAGGAGAATAGGAACAATATGACAGTCAGCCATTTCAGTTAAATACACGTTTCACAGGCCTATGGCAAACAAAGGGGACTGAGGCACTTGGCTGATTTTAGCCTGACAGGCTCATAATAGGTGCTAGACTCAAATTCATTCCAAGTTGATTCCAAGTACCTTTACCTCGATTAATTAGCTTAAGAACAAAACAAACAGCCTATCTCCACAGAATCTACAGGAATCAATCACCATATAAAGGTCTGCTTATTGGCCCTTGGCTTGCATTGTATCTCTTGCCAACTAAAGGCCTATTTCACTATCTGCATCCTTCTTACAGGAGATGTGAATGCAAGGGTGAGGCTGCCTACAGATGGTGGCTGCCCCAACCTTAGGCCTTTCATGCCCTGTGAAGAGGATGCCCTGAAACCCCTGGAGAGGCCAACAGCAGGAATGTTGGAACAGATGTGGGAGGAAGGGCGAGTGCCAGCTGTAAGTGCATCCTGACATTCTGCTGCTCTACTGTTGTGTGCTACAGGATCACACTTAACATCTGGAGGCTGTCTTCTGCAAATTAATGTTACTCCATCTATTGTAAGTCACAAGAGAACTCTACTCCTCTGCAGCCCAATCTAACCTCTCCTCTTCCTGTCTTCTCCTCCTCCTCTCAACATTACAGAAGAAGCAGAATTGGAGGAATATCTGCAAAGTCCTCCCTCTTCCAGTTCTGCCAGCACTGAAACACACTACCCATCATTCTCCCTCTCCCTAGCAAACACCAGCCAGGAGACATGCACCCAGGAGGGCAACAGCGAGTCAGCCTGGGGGGAAGGGAAGGAGGGAGGAGGAATCGCACAGGGTGAGACACAGAGCGTGAGTGAACAGGAGGAAGTGAGGTGGAATATCAGGAGGGCAATGTTCTTCAGAAGCTCAGGAGTCATTTGCACTCGGCTGAAGAGCTTAAGTCCAAAGGTTCCTGTTTTTAGAAGTAAAATTACCAATGTCTCCTTATCGACGTGGGCCTGTTTCCCCACCTATGCAGATGACCCAGTTCTCAGGGTTTGGGATGAGGTCTGTGTCTTTCAGCACAGGCAGCCATTCTGGGAGTTCCATTCTGCCAAACTTCTGCTGGTGGAACAGAACTCCTGGAATTCAGTCCCATTACCATTTTTTATTGCTATTTTCTCCTGGAAGTATTCCTGCAAAGCCTGGGGACAGTTCCGCAGCCAGCGGTGGACCTCTGGCACCTAACCCAAGTTACCATTCTTCATGTACGAGTTTGCAGCTGTGGTTGGTGGCAAGTTGATGTATGTGGCCAAGCAGGCTTTGCTGACTCTTGAATCATCTCTGGGATCACTCGGGATTTACTCTGGCATGCCTTCTTTTATGCTGTCCAACTGAGAGTATGTCATTGGGGAGACCAAACGCAGATTGGGTGACCGCTTGCGGAACACCTCCGTTCAGTCCGTAAGGATGACCCCGAGCTTCCAGTCGCCTGTCATTTTAATTCACCGCCCCATTCCCACTCAGACCTCACTGTACTCGGGCTCTTGCATTGTTCCACGGAAGCTCAGCGTAAACTCAAGGAACAGCACCTCATCTTCCGATTAGGCACTTTACAGCCTACTGGACTCAATATCGAGTTCAACAATTTCAGATCATAACCTCGGCCCCCATTACATTTTCACTTATTTTTTATCCACACCTTTATTTTGGCCCTTTCCCCCCCTTTTTTTTCTCTCCCACATGGCATCTGTCTCTCATTCTGCCAGCGCATTTCACACCTAATCTAGAGCCGTCTTTTGTCTCCACTAATCCTATCACCATCTCGTCTCATTTTGAATACCTCTTAATGTCTCTTCACTTCTCTTTTGTTCTCTCCCAGCCTGGCCTTTAATCTATTTAATTTCCTGTGCTTCTCCAGTCTTGACAAAGGGATTGACCCGAAACGTTGACTCTATTTTCTCTCTACGTATGTTGCCTGGCCTGCTGAGTTTTTCCAGCATTTTCTGTTGTTATTTGAGAGTATGTCAGACTTGATTGAGGTGCTTCTGAAGAACCATCTAACATCGTGGTTAGTTAGCCTTCACATAGCTGTATCACTGAGTCTGCTGTTGCCACCAACCTTGGGCATTGGAGCCTTCACCTGGACTGATCCGCTGCGAGAGTGAGGTAGGTGCAGGTGCCAGGGTATCAGCAGTTGGGCACAGAACACATCTGGTGCAGCCTGACCAGTCTGGCATCCCTCAATTGATTCTCCTCTTCTTCCTCCACATAGTTCAGAAAGGGGAATGAATTCCCATTGGGAAACCCATTTACGGTACCAGTGGTAGTAATACAGAAGAAAGATGCCGAGCAATTAGCAAAAGGGCTCATGAAAACTGAAGTGGAAACAGAAAGTAAATTAAGGAAATTGAGGCAGGATTAAGGAACTCAGTCATTTGATCATCTTGCTTTTCTCTTTAAATTAATTTCCCCGCTGCATCTGATCTTCAGTGACACTGGATCCCTATAAAATATATGGGGATGATTTTAATCGTGCACTGCACCAGTGTCACAGCCAGAAAATGGTACAGGCGGGGTAAGGAAGTCAATCCCGAGTAATTTAACGAAGTTCCCAGCTGGTTCAGGTGGCTTCCTCTGTATCTGCCCCCAGGGAAATCTGCATCTGGCACAGACAGGGCAGAGGCCCAAAATTATACAGAATCTGCAGCACAGAAACAGGCCATTCATCCCAACTGGTTTATGCCGATGTTTATACTCCACACGGGCCTCCTCCCACCCTAATTACCTCCCCCCACCCAGCTCCCACGTCCCTCTGTTCCCACCTCACTCATATATGCATCAGGCCTGGTCCTTGCCCCTTATTCTGGTCCACTATGCCTCTTGTCCTGGAAGACACGGGCATAATTGGTCCCTATATCTCTCAGCCACACTGGACAAACTCGCTGAACCTACAGGGAATGCCAGCACAGGATTTAATTTCGGTTACCTGCAAATATCATTGACATTCACAATATAACTCTTCACTGTTTCTGGCCCTGTCGCTTGTCATATGGAGTACAGGGATCCATGATTTATCTTTTAAACGTATCTTTGCAATCATTGTGTTTTGCAAGCACCATCTTCTGATTGATACAATGAAAGAATGACAGACTGCAGGATATACTTAGAGTGAATTAATTCTATTAGGTGTTTCACTGCTTGTGGTTTGTGTTTAGTGTATTTTATGGGTGCATTTGCCCTTTTGTGTGTGGTAAACTTTATCAGCTCATTGTTGATCCATCTGACCAGATGGCGCTGGGAGCAGAATCCATAACAGCTTTTAAAAGGGAAGTGGATAAATATTTTAAAGAAAAGTATTAAAAGTGTGTGGGGAAAGGGCAGGGGAATGGTACTGAGTGTATGGCTGTTTCAGAGACCTGGCACAGGCACAATTGGTTGAATGGCCTCCTTCTGTGCAGTAGAAGTCCATGGACAGGAATTTCCTCACTCCATCACTGTAATGTTGTCAGATATGCAGCAGAAACGGCATTTACGCACTTCCGGTGAAGTTACAGCGATTGAGCGAGACCAGCTCTGAGGAGATTCCTGGCCTATGATCCCAACACTAAGTGCACTGCCAGCTGAGGGAGTAGCATAGGAGCAGGAGCAGGCCATTCAGCCCCTCGAGCCTGTTTCCCCCCTTCAATTTGATCATGCTGGCAGGTAGCTCCATAGCCAGCTACCAGCTATAAGGAGTACCAAAGGTACGATACCTGTATTTGCAACTAACCCTGAAGCACCTGCAACAGGACCAGATCTCCTTTTATGAAGTTTCTGTAGGATCATTCGCCTCAGAGGCAGCATCCACTGCCACTTCTGCAGGACTCTGTGATGGTACAGAGCTGTTGCTAACATGAGTGCCAACTGATTAATCCTGTGCTACTCCACTCACGCTGCTGCTGCAAGGCACCCGCCTCACGTTACCCACTGGCTGACCATTGAACACAGGGCAGTTAAGTCAGTGAATCCCTCTCTCTTGGTGGCCTGTAACCATTATGCAAATTAGTTGAAGATAGCCATGCCTCCATCACTCTCTCTGTGTCTGGTATAGAAACATACATAGAAACATAGAAGACAGGAGCAGGAGTAGGCCATTCGGCCCCTCGAGCCTGCTCCACCATTCAATGAGATCATGACTGATCATCCAAATTCAGTAGCCTGTCCCTGCCTTCTCCCCATATCCCTTGATCCCTTTAGCCTTAAGAAATATATCTAACTCCTTCTTGAATATATTTAATGAATTGGCCTCTACGGCCTTCTGTGGTAGAGAATTCCACAGGTTCACCACTCTCTGGGTGAAGAAATTCCTCCTCATCTCTGTCCTAAATGGCTTACCCCTTATCCTTAGACTGTGACCCCTGGTTCTGGACTCCCCGACCATCGGGAACATCCTTCCCGCATCTAGTCTGTCCAGTCCTTTTAGAATTTTATAAGTTTCAATGAGATCCCCTCTCATCCTTCTAAACTCCAGCGAGTATAAGCCCAGTCGACCCAATCTCTCCTCATACGTCATTCCTGCCATCCCAGGTATCAGCCTGGTGAATCATCGCTGCACTCCCTCCATGGCAAGAACATCCTTCCTCAGATAAGGCGACCAAAACTGCACACAATACTCAAGATGTGGTCTCACCAAGGCCCTGTACAACAGTACATGTCTTTAATTTCTCTCCTTTTGTCTCCTGCTAATATCACAGCTGCCATTTAACCATCTCCTGTTCTCCACCCAAGGTTATTCTATTTCTTTTTGTGTGTGTTTGTATTTTATTTTTATTTTCCCCTTTCCCTTAGTGTGTCCCTTTTCAAATGCTGTTTGTCTATAATATCTCCGAGTCCTGAGGAAGGGTTTGGGGCCTAAAACATCGATTGACATCCTGTTTTTCCATGGATGCTGCATTGACCTGCTGAGTATTGCAATCATTCATTCTATTACAGTTTATGGGACCTTGATGTTTGCCTAAAGTCACTCTCTGGAACAAGCCACATCACATAGTGATGACATACAGGACTGTGTTGAGCACATAGTGCTGAGGAAGAGCAACATTGTTGGAGGTGCCTTCTTTGATAAGCTGAGGCCTTGTCTGCCTGCTCAGGTGGATGTAAAATACCCGACGGCACTGTATGAAGTAGAGCAGGGAAGTTCTCCCAATGTCCTGGTTAACATTTAACCCTCAACCAACGCAAAAAAAAACAAATTAACTGGTCGTATTTCTCATTGCTGTTTGTGGGATCTTGCCATGCTCCATGGAAGCTGCCAGAACCCCAGCTCTGACTAACGTTAATTTGCCTTCTTTCATGAAAAGCAATGGGCACAACCCTGAATCCTGACTCATTCAACACCCCACAGCATGCTCCGTGGAGGGCATCAAGTGGGTGGGCTGCAAATGACCCCAGACCGTGTTGTTGCCGCTGGTTCAGAGGGTGAACCACCATCTGGTGTAACAATAAGCCATGAAGGCCAGACGGTTCGATTCTTGGCCTGTGCCGCGAGGTAATTTCAGACACAGCATCAGCTGGAGCAGTACAGTTGCAGGATTACAGGGAGATAGGAATGGGGAAAATTAACCAAGGTGCCCATTTCTAATCATTATCCAGTAACCTTGAAGGGATAATTACTAGGCCTAGCCTCTTTAGGGCTACCCCGGGTCAGGCGTATCCCTCAGACATTCACTTTCAACTAAAGTTTGAGGTAGCCGAATCCTAAAGACACTTAATTGGGTCTCAAGGTCCAGACTATCTCCCCCTAAAGGAAAGGAACAACCTGAAAATGTTACCGTCCACCAGATAGCACTTTTAATAAGTTTAGCTAGACTGTAACGTTCCGGATATTATGAGGGTCCGGAAAACTCCCCCAGAATTCTGCAACTCCTCACCAAAGAGTGTACAGAGATTGAGTTTGCGAGTTTGATACAGAAGTATTATGTGAGACAATTCTAAAAATATATAGATTTATTAAAGAACCACGTGTAATTTACAGTTGGTGAGTCAATCGCAACATTAACAGTTCCAAAAAGAGAAAGCTTACAATTCTATTATCAGAGAACCTACTCTCAAATCTTAACTTCGCTTCAGTTTTACAGTTCTGAGTTTTCTACAGGATATCCACCAAAATCAAAAACTTTGATCCCTGAGGTACAAATAGTTGAAGACTTACAGAGCTGCCTCTGAAGCCGAGAATCGCCTTGCCCCTTTAAAGCGAGTCTACTATCCCATTTGAGAGTTCATTATTTATACCCTTTTCCAGTAGTATTTCCTTTAAGGTTTTCTGCTGATGTAAGCTAATTATCTCTAGTCATTTTTCTGCTGACCCCTGCAATTCTTACAGTCACCTCAGCTGGTAGCATTACAGAATTATGTCTCTTCTCTAGGTGTTCTAAGTTTACCATAAAAAACGGTGTAACAGCGGGTGCACTTTACTTGATGTCATTTTTACGACAGCAAACGTTTGTGCTTCTTTACGAAGTGTAAATTAGAACACCTTAACCAGGGTGAACCTTTGTCTTGTTCCGAAAGGTTCAGACTGTCAGAGCCTTTAACCTTTTGTTTCAATAAGGTTATTGATTCAGTGTCAACAACTATCTTATCTCTATAGCCAGAATACTTTCACCGCTCTTTCATCGTTCGGTTTCTAGATTTCCCGACCCAGTTTGTCATGTTTTAATAAGGCCAGAATTCTTTCAAAGAATGGTGTATTTTTCTGAATAGGTGATATGGCTTATTCCTTCACAACCTCTTCTAGAAAGTGTGGAGGTGTGGAGATTGGGTGAAAGCAGGATCGGCAGTGATGACTTCCATAATGATATAACCTGTTGGAACTCAATCTCTAGCCTTACACGTATAAAATAGACACTTGAATAAGGTACCTCCGAACACTTGATATGGTACCTCATAGCACTTGAAAAAGGTATCTTAGAGCACTTGGACACAGTACCGTAGAACACTTGGATAAGGTACCTCATAGCACTTGGACAAGGTATCTCAGAGCAATTGGACAAGGTATCACAGAACACTTGGGCAAGGTACCTCAGAACACTTGGGCAAGGTACCACAGGACACTTGGACAAGGTACCTCAGAACACTTGGGCAACGTACCACAGGACACTTGGACAAGGTATCACAGGGCACTTGGACAAGGTACCACAGGACACTTGGGCAAGGTACCTCAGAACACTTGGGCAAGGTACCACAGGACACTTGGACAGGGTATCTCAGGGCACTTGGACAAGGTATTTCAGAGCACTTGGAGAAGGTATCACAGAGCACATGGACAATGTATCTCAGAGCACTTAGACAATGTATCACAGGGCACTTGGACAAGGTATCACAGGGCACTTGGACAAGGTATCACAGGGCACTTGGACAATGTATCTCAGAGCACTTAGACAATGTATCACAGGGCACTTGGACAAGGTATTTCAGAGCACTTGGAGAAGGTATCACAGAGCACTTGGACAATGTATCTCAGAGCACTTAGACAATGTATCACAGGGCACTTGGACAATGTATCTCAGAGCACTTAGACAATGTATCACAGGGCACTTGGACAAGGTATTTCAGAGCACTTGGAGAAGGTATCACAGAGCACTTGGACAATGTATCTCAGAGCACTTAGACAATGTATCACAGGGCACTTGGACAATGTATCTCAGAGCACTTAGACAATGTATCACAGGGCACATGGACAAGGTATCACAGGGCACTTGGACAAGGTATCACAGGGCACTTGGACAAGGTATCACAGGGCACTTGGAGAAGGTATCACAGGGCACTTGGACAATGTATCTCAGAGCACTTAGACAATGTATCACAGGGCACTTGGACAAGGTATCACAGGGCACTTGGACAAGGTATCACAGGGCACTTGGACAAGGTATCACAGGGCACTTGGAGAAGGTATCAAAGAGCACTTGGACAATGTATCTCAGAGTACTTGGACAAGATATTTCAGAGCACTTGGAGAAGGTATTTCAGAGCACTTGGAGAAGGTATCAAAGAGCACTTGGACAATGTATCTCAGAGTACTTGGACAAGATATTTCAGAGCACCTGGAGAAGGTATCACAGAACACTTGGACAATGTATCTCAGAGCACTTGGACAAGGTATCACAGGGCACATGGACAGTGTATCTCAGGGCACTTGGACAAGGTATTTCAGAGCACTTGGAGAAGGTATCACAGAGCACTTGGACAATGTATCTCAGAGCACTTAGACAATGTATCACAGGGCACTTGGACAAGGTATCACAGGGCACTTGGACAAGGTATCACAGGGCACTTGGACAATGTATCTCAGAGCACTTAGACAATGTATCACAGGGCACTTGGACAAGGTATTTCAGAGCACTTGGAGAAGGTATCACAGAGCACTTGCACAATGTATCTCAGAGCACTTAGACAATGTATCACAGGGCACTTGGACAAGGTATTTCAGAGCACTTGGAGAAGGTATCACAGGGCACTTGGACAATGTATCTCAGAGCACTTAGACAATGTATCACAGGGCACATGGACAGGGTATCTCAGGGCACTTGGACAAGGTATTTCAGAGCACTTGGAGAAGGTATCACAGAGCACTTGGACAATGTATCTCAGATAACTTAGACAATGTATCACAGGGCACTTGGACAAGGTATCACAGGGCACTTGGACAAGGTATCACAGGGCACTTGGACAAGGTATCACAGGGCACTTGGAGAAGGTATCACAGGGCACTTGGACAAGGCATCACAGGGCACTTGGACAAGGTATCACAGGGCACTTGGACAAGGTATCACAGGGCACTTGGACAAGGTATCACAGGGCACTTGGACAAGGCATCACAGGGCACTTGGACAAGGCATCACAGGGCACTTGGACAAGGTATCACAGGGCACTTGGACAAGGCATCACAGGGCACTTGGACAAGGTATCACAGGGCACTTGGACAATATATCTCAGAGCACTTGGACAAGGTATCACAGGGCACTTGGACAATTTATCACAAGGCACTTGGACAAGGTATCACAGAGCACTTGGACAAGGTATCTCAGGGCACTTGGACAAGGTATCACAGAACACTTGGACAATATATCTCAGAGCACTTGGACAAGGTATCACAGGGCACTTGGACAAGTTATCACAAGGCACTTGGACAAGGTATCTCAGGGCACTTGGGCAAGTTATCACAAGGCACTTGGACAAGGTATCACAGAGCACTTGGACAAGGTATCACAGAGCACTTGGACAAGGTATCACAGAGCACTTGGACAAGGTATCACAGGGCACTTGGACAATGTATCTCAGAGTACTTGGACAAGATATTTCAGAGCACCTGGAGAAGGTATCACAGAACACTTGGACAATGTATCTCAGAGCACGTGGACAAGGTATCACAGGGCACATGGACAGGGTATCTCAGGGCACTTGGACAAGGTATTTCAGAGCACTTGGAGAAGGTATCACAGAGCACTTGGACAATGTATCTCAGAGCACTTAGACAATGTATCACAGGGCACTTGGACAAGGTATCACAGGGCACTTGGACAAGGTATCACAGGGCACTTGGACAAGGTATCACAGGGCACTTGGACAAGGTATCACAGGGCACTTTGACAAGGTATCACAGGGCACTTGGCCAAGGCATCACAGGGCACTTGGACAAGGTATCACAGGGCACTTGGACAAGGTATCACAGGGCACTTGGACAAGGTATCACAGGGCACTTGGACAAGGCATCACAGGGCACTTGGACAAGGCATCACAGGGCACTTGGACAAGGTATCACAGGGCACTTGGACAAGGCATCACAGGGCACTTGGACAAGGTATCACAGGGCACTTGGACAATATATCTCAGAGCACTTGGACAAGGTATCACAGGGCACTTGGACAAGTTATCACAAGGCACTTGGACAAGGTATCTCAGGGCACTTGGACAAGTTATCACAAGGCACTTGGACAAGGTATCACAGAGCACTTGGACAAGGTATCACAGAGCACTTGGACAAGGTATCACAGAGCACTTGGACAAGGTATCACAGGGCACTTGGACAAGGTATCACAGAGCACTTGGACAAGGTATCACAGGGCACATGGACAGGGTATCTCAGGGCACTTGGACAAGGTATTTCAGAGCACTTGGAGAAGGTATCACAGAGCACTTGGACAATGTATCTCAGAGCACTTAGACAATGTATCACAGGGCACTTGGACAAGGTATCACAGGGCACTTGGACAAGGTATCACAGGGCACTTGGACAATGTATCTCAGAGCACTTAGACAATGTATCACAGGGCACATGGACAGGGTATCTCAGGGCACTTGGACAAGGTATTTCAGAGCACTTGGAGAAGGTATCACAGAGCACTTGGACAATGTATCTCAGAGCACTTAGACAATGTATCACAGGGCACTTGGACAAGGTATCACAGGGCACTTGGACAAGGTATCACAGGGCACTTGGACAAGGTATCACAGGGCACTTGGACAAGGTATCACAGGGCACTTGGACAAGGTATCACAGGGCACTTGGCCAAGGCATCACAGGGCACTTGGACAAGGTATCACAGGGCACTTGGACAAGGTATCACAGGGCACTTGGACAAGGTATCACAGGGCACTTGGACAAGGCATCACAGGGCACTTGGACAAGGCATCACAGGGCACTTGGACAAGGTATCACAGGGCACTTGGACAAGGCATCACAGGGCACTTGGACAAGGTATCACAGGGCACTTGGACAATATATCTCAGAGCACTTGGACAAGGTATCACAGGGCACTTGGACAAGTTATCACAAGGCACTTGGACAAGGTATCTCAGGGCACTTGGACAAGTTATCACAAGGCACTTGGACAAGGTATCACAGAGCACTTGGACAAGGTATCACAGAGCACTTGGACAAGGTATCACAGAGCACTTGGACAAGGTATCACAGGGCACTTGGACAAGGTATCACAGGGCACTTGGACAAGGTATCACAGGGCACTTGGACAAGGTATCACAAGGCACTTGGACAAGGTATCACAGGGAACTTGGACAAGGTATCACAGGGCAGTTGGACAAGGTATCACAGGGCACTTGGACAAGGTATCACAGGGCACTTGGACAAGGTATCACAGGGCACTTGGACAAGGTATCACAGAGCACTTGGACAAGGTATCACAGGGCACTTGGACAAGGTATCACAAGGCACTTGGACAAGGTATCACAGGGAACTTGGACAAGGTATCACAGAGCACTTGGACAAGGTATCTCAGGGCACTTGGACAAGGTATCACAAGGCACTTGGACAAGGTCTCACAGGGCACTTGGACAAGGTATTACAGGGCACTTGGACAAGGTATCACAGAGCACTTGGACAAGTTATCACAGGGCATTTGGACAGGGTATCACAGGGCACTTGGACAAGGTATCACAGGGCATTTGGACAAGGTATCACAGGGCACTTGGACAAGGTATCACAGGGCACTTGGACAAGGTATCACAGGGCATTTGGACAGGGTATCACAGGGCACTTGGACAAGGTATCACAGGGCATTTGGAGAAGGTATCACAGGGCACTTGGACAAGGTATCACAGGGCACTTGGACAAGGTATCACAGGGCACTTGGACAAGGTATCAGAGGGCACTTGGACAGGGTATCACAGGGCACCTGGACAAGGTATCACAGGGCATTTGGACAAGGTATCACAGGGCATTTGGACAAGGTATCACAGGGCACTTGGACAAGGTATCACAGGGCACTTGGACAAGGTATCACAGGGCACTTGGACAAGGTATCACAGGACACTTGGACAAGGTATCACAGGGCACTTGGACAAGGTATCACAGGGCACTTGGACAAGGTATCACAGAGCACTTGGACAGGGTATCAGAGGGCACTTGGACAAGGTATCACAGGGCACTTGGACAAGGTATCACAGGGCACTTGGACAAAGTATCATAGAGCACTTGGACAAGGTATCACAGGGCACTTGGACAAGGTATCACAGGGCACTTGGACAAGGTATCACAGGGCACTTGGACAATGTATCACAGGGTACTTGGACAATATATCTCAGAGCACTTGGACAAGGTATCTCAGGGCACTTGGTCAGAGCAAGAGTCAGCAATTTCAGGAGAGAAAATCGAGAGAAGAAAAAAAAAGGCAGAAGTAAAACTAAAATGGCAAAAGAATCCACTGGAAGCAAAAAGGAAACAAGAAATTCCAGGAGGAGAGGGCGTGTGGTTTTGAAATGTTGCTAAACAGCTCCAGAAGGGATTAAAGGATTAATTCTGCATTTGAGTTATTTACATGTTAATATATTCATGGTACTAATCACAAAGCCGTTCTTACATTGACTAGATGTGGAAAGGTTTAGTCTTTCCTTTTACTTGTTAACATTCAGTTTCTGCAATCTGTGATGTTGCTTTAATTGAGAAAAGTGCATTACATTGAGCAGGCTGTGTTATATCTTAAATAAGAGGAATTATATTGGATCGACATAAATAGGAAATGGTTTGGGATTATGTTAGAATAAGCAGGCTGTGAAAAACTCTGATAATGTGGAGGTATCGTTGTGGCCTGAAAACTTTCAAATCCTTAAACACAGCCTTTCAAGTTTGTGATAAATGTAGCTTCAAATCTTTCAGCTGAATAATGGTAAAACAGTAGTGAACGAGAGAGAAATTTTAAATTATATTTTAATTAAATTCTGTTTTCTTTGATATATTTCCTTTTTTGTTTTTGTTACATCATGTTCTTATTATAGTATTCATTCAAACAAATCTCGTAAATACATTGAAAGAAACTGTTAGACTGTTTTTTAACAGGCAAACTTTTGCAATCTGATGCTCATTTAGATATAACTCTGCCACATATTTTTATTCATTCTTGGGATGCGGGCGTCGTTGGTAAGGCTAACATTCATTGGCCAGCCCTAGGTGTCTGGAGAAAGTGGTGGTGGACCTTCTTGCACCGCTGCAGTCCGTGTGGTGAAGATTTTTTTTTTCTTTTCGCGCAGTTTGATACAACTAAGGCCACGCCAGAGGGGCAGTCAAATGCCAACCACATTGGTGTGGGATTGGAGTCACATATAGGCCAGACCGGGTAAGGACGACAGGTTTCCTTCCATAAAGAACATTAGTGAACCACTTGGGTTTTTACAACAATCCAACTGCTTCATGATCACTTTTACTAAAGCCAGCTTCTCACGATGCCACCTTCCATACCAGTGCTTCCGACATGTCTTCCTTTTTCCTCAACCGAGGATTCCCCTCTACTGTGGTTGACACGGCCCTCGACCGTGTCTGTTCTATCTGCCGCACTTCTGCCCTCACCCCTGCCCCTCCCTCCCGGAACCACGATAGAGCTCCCCTTGTCCTCACCTTACACCCCACCAGCCTCCACATTCAATGGATCATCCTCCGTCATTTCCGCCACCTCCAGCATGATCCCACCAACAAACGCATCTTCCCCTCACTTCCCCTTTCAGCATTCCATAGGGACCGCTCCCTCCGCGACACCCTAGTTCACTCCTCTATCACCCCCAGCACCCCTTCCCCTTCGCCTGGCACCTTCCCGTACAAGCGCAGGAGATGCAACACATGCCCTTATACCTCCCCCCTTCCCACTGTCCAGGGCCCAAAACATCCCTTCCAGGTGAAACAGCGATTTACTTGTACTTCTTGCAATTTAGTATACTGTATTCGCTGCTCACGATGTGGTCTCCTCTACATTGGGGAGACCAAATGCAGATTGGGTGACTGCTTTGCGGAACACCTCCGTTCAGTCCGTAAGGGGGACCCCGAGCCCCCGGTAGCCTGTCACTTTAATTCACCGCTCCATTCCCACTCGGACCTCACCGTCCTCGGCCTCTTGCATTGTTCCACAGAAGCTCAGCGTAAGCTCGAGGAACAGCACCTCATCTTCCGATTAGGCACTCTGCAGCCCTCTGGACTCAACATAGAGTTCAACAATTTCAGATCATAACCTCGGCCCCTATCACATATATATATATTTTATTCACTCTTTGGGTTTGGCCTTTTTTTCTTCCCTCCCACATGGCAGCTGTCCTTCATTCTGCCAGCGCAATTCACACTTCATCTAGAGCCATCCTTTATTCCTTAACCTGTCCCATTACCACCTCCTCTCGCCTTGAATATCTCTTAATGTCTCTCAATGTCTCTTAATCTCTCCTGCTTTCTATCCTATCACTGACCTTCCCCTTTGTTCTTTCATTCCCCTCCCCCTTTTCCCAGCCCCTAAACTTGCTTTAAAATCTATTCCATTTCCTGATTTTTTCCAGTTCTGATGAAAGGTCTTCGACCTGAAACGTTAACTCTGTTTCTCTCTCCACAGATGTTGCCTGGCCTGCTGAGTTTTTCCAGCATTTTCTGTTGTTATTTCGGATTTCCAGCATCCGCAGTATTTTGCTATTATATTTCCAGATTTTGTTTAAACTGAATTAAAATTCTCAAACTGCAATGGTGAGATTTGAACTGACATTCTTTGGATTATTAGTCAAAGCCTCTGGATTACTAAATCAATAATGTAACATGCCCCATTTGTTATTAAGTCCACTGTTATGTACAGGTACTGTTCTCAGACCAGTATCTTTCCTATACGATACAGGATCTGCGTTTCACACAAGGAGCACCATGCATGTGTGCTTGGTCATATGCACAGCTCCACTCCCCCGGCAGCTGGTTTTTACTGTTGGCCTAACTTTAAAAAAATGTCATTCCAACTTTCACATTTATCCAACTTTCCAACCAACTGCTTTTAATTTGTGACTTCATGCTGGGCTGGAGTTATACTGCACTAGGTGCATACCCAAATAGTGTGAGGCTACCTCCTAAAAGGAGACCTGTAGCACAGTTAGATCCCAAGCTGACACTGGTAGACTGTGGTAATACACTGGCACTCTAAAAGGCAAAATGCATTTCCCCTGGGGATTAAGTTAAATTAAATATGGATGTGTG
Organism: Somniosus microcephalus; assembly: GCF_052327205.1. NCBI lineage: Eukaryota > Metazoa > Chordata > Chondrichthyes > Squaliformes > Somniosidae > Somniosus > Somniosus microcephalus. The sequence goes on from NC_140991.1 coordinate 290,933,427, forward strand.
ACTAAAAGAATTACAGAGTTTTGATTTTTTTTTTAAATCATGGGGTAATGAGAAAACCTTTAGGCCAGAATTTTCCGGGTTCCGTGCGGGCGCAATCGGACGTGGGTCATGTGGAAAAGTTGAAATTTCTTGCAGCGGGTCAGAAACCCGCTGTCATCCCACCCCCTCGCGCCTTTCCCTCAGGTGCGTCTGTCAGTGCGGCAGCGACCCGACCAGCAGAGGTGGGCAACCCAATTTAAAAGATTATTAGCTTGTTGTCAGACCCTTACGAATCTTTTTAATCTTACCTTTGCAATTTCTCTGGATGCCCACGGGACTCACACCACTCAGGGACTGCGTCTGTCAACCTGCAGTGGGAGTTGAGTGGCCATTGATCCAGCTGATTAGTTGACAGTATCAAATGTAATATAAAAGCTCTCACCTGACATCTGATCACTTTCCTCAGATAGAAGCTGTTGCTGTTGAGCTTTCTGCAGGCTGCAAGTCTTTCCAGCAAAGTCTCCATCCAGTGTCACCTCATTGGAAGAACCTCTCTCAACATTGACATATTGCTTCTGTCATCTCTACTTCACCTGCCATGTATTCCATCAACATGGGTGCCCTTTATATTGTCTCCCCTTGGTCCTCAGAATCTGACCACAATGAACCCCAACACCAGCAGCACCAGGCACACCAGCCGCACCAACAACAACAACACCAACCCTCTCCGCAATCACCTGATGCTGCACAGGACAGAGGGCATCAGCAGCTGAGCACATTGTTGCCCGGGAGGCCAGGGATGGCCTCATCATGGCTAGAGTTACTTAACTTTATGCTGTACACCCATATGGCTGCCACATGATGCGCCAGGTTGGCACCACCCCACACCAACACTATAAAGCATCCCTATGATGACCAAGCTATACCTTTCACATGCACCACCATTGCTAGAGGTACCATTATGTCTCACCATTCACTGCAACTCACTAAGCCACTTCCAAAGGTGCACACAAATCTGTCCAAGACCGGAAAGTGTTGAAAATAAAGATTTTTATGTTTGACAGCAAATTAACGGAAACTTTACATAAACATTGGATACCCTTGTGAATCTACTTGCGTGTCATCTTTCTTCCGCGTACTTCTACGAGGTGCTACCCCTGTGGCAGCCTGTTCACTTCCCTGCTGCTAAGGAGCTGGAGAGCACCTTGCTGCACATCAGTGGGGCCATGAAGACCCATATTTACACTGACATCCCTCCTAGAGAAGAGGTCTATGAGCCTCTGCCATCTATTCTCCATAGACAGCCATCTATTCTCCATAGAGGCCATGTGCTCCTGTGAGTGGTGCATTAGCTGCTCCATGTAGGTGGCCATCCATTCCATGGAGGAGCCTACAGTCGTCATCGCTTGTGACACGGTGTTGCTCATGTTGGAGATGGACTCCTCCATTCTCTGAACATTTGCAGACATCACACTCGCAAAACCTGTCAGGGCCCCCTGCACTTCTTCCTGCCACTCCAGGATCGCCCTCTTTCTGGATGGCCCCCGAGGCTCAGCATCTGCATGCAGCTGAACAGAGCTAGGAGTGTCCTGCACCCTCCGGCAAGGACTCTCCACTGCTGTCCCTGTCTCCACCATCTGCTCTTGCTCACTTGTGAGTTGTGAGACACCAGGTGACAACACTACTCTATGTCGCGTGGGACCCACCCAAATGTGCGTATCTGCGCTGATGCTGGGTGCACTTATGTCTGGTGATGGTGCGCCCTCGGAGGCTGGAGGCTCCTCTGAGGAGCTGTCTTCCTCTTCCTCCTGGACAGTGTGGGGGGTGGGGTGGGGGGTGCTCTTGATGGGCCTGTGGGAGAGTAAAGAGATGAGTTAGATATGTCATATGAAGAATGGGTACAGATCCCATTGTGCACATGATCAGTCCCCATATGAGTGACTGCTGTATGACATGTAGCTGTATGATATGTAATTCTGTCACCAGGTTGCTGAGATGTCCCCATCTCACCGTCTCCCACCTCCAGCTGCTCGGTGACTCCAGATATTTCTAAAGCAGCCTCCTCTGCTGTTGTAAGGTTTGCAAATGATGGAGGGCCACCACCGGTTCTCCCCTTCTCCCTCTTATTGTGGGCTCTCTTTTCCTGCAAGGAGGGAAAGAAGGGAAGGTTGAGTGAGTGATGGAATGAGTGTAAGGAATGGATGTGTTAGATATTTAGAGGGAGACTATGATGGAGTGGGGTGCCAAAGCCAAGTGGCCTCCTTGTGTGTTGTTAGTTGGTATGATTGCACTAAGGTGAGGGTGAGTGTGAGGGGTGGTTAGTCAGATGGGGAAGTGATAATGTAAATAGAGAGAGAGGGATGGGTGGACGTGGAAGGTATGTTGGTGTAAGTAAGCATGTGCAGGAGTAGGGTTGGGAAGGCTGAGTGATGGGGATGTGATGAGAGGCACAGCAGGATGAGGTTGAGCATGGCTTTGCACTCACGTTTCCTGATCTAATGAGATCATTGAAATGTTTACGGCACTGCACCCAGGTCCTCCTGACCACATCCCTGCTGTTCACCTCCTCTGCAATCTCCAACCAGGTTGTTTTCGTCTCCTGGGGAGGTCTCTTCAGCACAATGGAAGGGAAGAGGACCTCCCTGCTTGCTCTGACAAGCATATGAAGGGAGTAATTGGAGAACCTGGATGCAGCCCTCTGCCTCTGTGCAGTCATATCCAAAGTGTTTGCAGCACTCCAAAGCTGAAGATTAATCTTCAAATGCAATGTGGCCATGGCCCCTTTAAATATCCCGGCTGAAAACGCATCATGGATGACATCAGCAGATCTGCACCATTTAATTGGGCTGGGTAACGCGCAGGGCGGGCTTAATAGGCCCTATTGACGTAAAGTCATTTTGTGCAGCGGGATGGAGCCAGCAATGGGGTCGCGATCCGCTATGGCCACCGTCCACACTGGACCCGCCCAGGTAAGGAAAATTCCCGCCTTAGTCTCTGCAATTTTAAGTAATGGTTATTTTGGATTAGTAATGTACAGTTTTATAAGATCCCTGAGGCTGTTGTCAAGTATCTCCTGTCGATTTCGTATGTGAGAAATTTGAATACATTTCTCTGTAAGGCTGACACATCTGGCTCTAAGAAAATAGAACCAGATAGCTCATTAATTTATTATTATTAGATATTAAAGTCCTATCTTATTTTGCATTAACTGCTATTGTTTTGATCCTCTCACATTTATTACCACTCTATATTCACTGGCGAACTCTTGGTAGGACTGTGTCTGCTGGTTGCTGTTTATCTTTGTTTGGTTAGAAAGTGGCCTCTGTTTAACATTTGTCTGATTTTGTTAAAGTGCCAGTGTATTCCACTGAGCTGTCACACAGCCATAAATGTTATACAGGGAGATAGCCATAAACTTAGTAGAATCTCAGTGTCACCCTTGCTTTGTCTGCTGCTGGTTAGACACTGTACTTTATGTTAAAGCAACGCCACAGTTATAATAAAAAGAAGGCAGCACCAGAGCCTCCTGAGGTTCATCTTGAGATTTTGTCCAACAAACACAAACAGGTGACAGCAGCACGCAATGTTGTATGCTACCATCTTCACTGGCTCGCTGTGGGCTTCTTCTCTTCTTCTTCTTCTTCTTAGGCAGTCCCTCAGAACCGAGGATGAGTTGCTTCCACACTAAAAATGAGTTTGCAGGTGACTGATCAGTCCAATGCGGGACCTACAGTCTCTGTCACAGGTGGGGCAGACGGTGGTTGAAGGGGTGGGTGGGTGGGGTGCTTGGGTTGACGTGCGCTCCTTCCGCTGTTTGCGCTTGGCTTCCGCTTGCTCCCAGCGAAGAGACTCGAGGTGTTTGGCGCCTTCCCGGATGCTTCTCCTCCACTTTGTGCGGTCTTGGGCCAGGGATTCCCAGGTGTCGGTGGGGATGTTACACTTTTTCAAGGAGTCTTTGAGGGTGTCCTTGAAGCGTTTCCTCTGCCCACCTGGGGCTCTCTTGCCGTGTCGGAGCTCCAAGTAGAGCACTTGTTTTGGGAGTCTCGTATCAGGCATGCGGACGATGTGGCCTGTCCATCGGAGCTGATCGAGCGTGGTCAAAGTTTCGATGCTGGGGATGTTGGCCTGAACAAGAACATTGACGTTGATGCACGTATCCTGCCAATGGATTTGCAGGATCTTGCGGAGGCAGCGTTGGTGGTACCTCTCCAGTGCTTTGAAGTGCCTGCTGTACATGGTCCATGTCTCTGAAGCACACCGGAGGGTGGGTATCACTACTGCTCTGTAGACCATGAGCTTGGTGTTGGGCTTGAGGTCCTGATCATCAAACACTCTCTTCCTCAGGTGACTGAAGGCTGCACTGGCACACTGAAGGCGGTGTTGAACTTCGTCATCGACGTCTGCCCTTGTTGACAGTAGGCTCCCAAGGTATGGAAAGTGGTCCACATTGTCCAAGGCTTCATCATGGATTTTGATAATTGGGGAGCAGTACTGTGTGACAGGGGCAGGTTGGTAGAGGACCTTTGTCTTACGGATATTTAGTGTAAGGCCCGTGCTCTCGTACACTTCAGTGATGGTGTTGACGATGGTTTGGAATTCGGCCTCAGAGTGTGCGCAGACGCAAGCGTCGTCTGCATACTGTAATTCGATGACAGAGGATGGGACAACCGTGGATCTGGACTGGAGGCGACGGAGGTTGAACAGTTTCCCGTTTGTTCTGTAGATTAGCTCCACTCCAGCGGGGAGCTTACTAAGGGTGAGATGGAGCATTGCAGCCAGGAAGATCAAGAAGAGCATTGGTGCGATGATATAGCCTTGCTTGACCCCGGTCCATACATGAATTGGGTCTGTGGTAGATCCGTTGGTCAGGATCACGGCTTGCATGTCATTGTGAAGCAGGTGGAGGATGGTGACAAACCTTTGAGGGCAGCCGAATTTGAGGACACTCCATAATCCTTCACGGTTGATGGTGTCGAAGGCCTTTGTGAAGTCAAAGAAGGCCATGTACAGTGGTTGGTGCTGTTCCCTGCATTTCTCTTGTAGTTGATGCAAGATGGAGATCATGTCCATTGTGCCCCTTTGTGGGCATTGTGATTCTGGGAGGAGCTCTTCAGCCACTGGGAGAAGGCGATTGAGGAGGATTCTTGTGATGACTTTCCCTGTGGCAGACAGCAGGGAGACTCCTCTTTAATTACCGCAATCGGACTTGTCACCTTTCTTGAAGATCATCACGATTACGGCATCTCTGAGATCCCCTGGCATACTCTCTTCCTTCTAAATAAGAGAAATGAGTTCATGTATTCACACCAATAGTGCTTCTCCGCCATGTTTTAGCGCCTCAGCGGTGATTCCATCTGCTCCTGAGGCCTTGTTGTTCTTCAGTTGTCGGATGGCTTTTTCAACCTCATGCCAGGCTGGGGTTGGCGGGTAGCCTGCTGCGGGATGGAGTTGAGGACACTCACGTCGAAGACAGAGTCTCGGTTAAGGAGATCTTCGAAGTGCTCTTTCTAGCAGGCACTGACTGCCTCTCTGTCCTTAATGAGTACCTCTCCGTTCTTGGCCCGCAGTGGGGTAGGACCTTGGGTGCTTGGACCATAGGTGGTCTTGACTGCGCTAAAGAATCCATGCACATCATGGTTGTCAGCTAGCTGCTGATCTCCTGCGCTTTCTCCACCCACCATCTGTTCTATAGGTCGCGAGTTTTTTGTTGGACCTCAGCCTTCAGGCATCTGTAGAGCTGCTTTCTTGCTCCCAAGTTCTGTTGCTGTTTCCAGATCAGGAATGCCTTGTGCTTGCGGCTTATTAGCTCCTGGATCTCCTGGTCATTCTCATCGAACCAGTCTTGGTGTTTCCTGGTTGAGTGACCGAGCGTCTCTTCACAGGTGCTGATTATGGAGGCCTTGAGTGCAGACCAGGCGCTGTGGACACTCTGTGTCTCTGAATCACTGGGAGTCGTCAGGTTGGTTGTGAGGCGCAGGCTGAATATGGCTTTCTTAGCAGGGTCTTTGAGTGCTCCAGCGTTGATTTTCCTGTGGCATTGCTTCTGTTGCCGCCGCTGTTTTGGGGCTATGCTGATGGAGATGACAGAGCGGATTAGGCGGTGGCCTGTCCAGCAGTCGTCAGCTCCTGTCATGTTGCGGGTGATGCGGACGTCCTTGCAGCCCCTCGCTTGGACGATGATGTAGTCCAGCAGATGCCAGTGCTTGGAGCGAGGGTGTTGCCATGGGCTAACTGGGCACTGTGTGTGCTTTGTCTGCAGAACGTGGGACAGAAATTTTACTTATTACATTCTTTTAAAAAAGCTTTTCGAGACCTAAACCTAAGTGCAGGTTAATAGCACCCTGGTACCAGTCTGTACAGAATCTCTCAATCACAGTGAATTACTTACACTTTGAGCATTATGGAGACCAGTGAGTTGTGATGGTCTTTTGCAAAAGCATCCTATGGGCATCATGTTCACTCTATGCTTGTGGATTATCAGAGAGTCTGGGGGGTGGGGAGGCGGAGGGGGCTTGGGGAGGGAGTCTGGGGGTCTGGAAATGGGTCTGCAGATCCACCAAAATATTGTTGGGCAAAAACTGGATGACCTTGGGGCTGATTTTCATATCCTGCTGTAATCAGTCCTAAATAGTTAATACCTGATGCATATCTCAACAGACTGGTAAAGTGCTAATAGCACTCAATTCTCCAGCATTATTGTTCACAGCACCAAGTGCAGATTTGAGAGGCAGTACACCAGTGGTGGAAGTGGAAAACTGCACGTTTAAGTTAAAGGGATGAGACCAATTAAAGAGGGTTGACATTGTTATGGTTTGCCGTATTTTCTAAACTTCCTTCTCTGAGATGGTCAAAAGAGGTTATTTGATGTTCAACAGAGAAGCTCTTTTATTTATATCCCAGAAAATAATTATTGGAATTAGATTTACAAAGGAAATGAGAGTCATGTACAAACTGAACCAATCACACAGCATTGTATTCCTGCCTTCAGCCCGTAATGATGAAACTTGCAGCATCTTATTGGGGTAGCCTTAGTATAAGATTTTGTTAAATTCCTGGGCATTGGAATTCCATTGGGATCTGCTCCGCTGACACAAGTGTGTTGGAATGGAACCCTGTCTGCCTCTAGGCCCCAGACTGGAGACCTCATCTCAAATCCTGAGAACAGGGTTATTTTAATGGCATGGGCAGGTGCATGATGCCTGCAAGAGTGCAGCTCCAACAACACTCAAGAAGCTCGATACTATCCAGGACAAAGCAGTCTGCTTGATTGGCACCCCATCCACCACCTTTAACATTCACTCCCTCCACCACCGGTGTACCATGGCTGCAGTGTGTACCATCTACAAGATGCACTGCAGCAACTCGCCAAGGCTTCTTCGGTAGCACCTCCCAAACCCGCGACCTCTTCCACCTAGAAGGACAAGGGCAGCAGGCGTATGGGAACACCACCACCTCCAAGTTCCCCTCCAGATCACACACCATCCTGACTTGGAAGTGTATCGCCATTCCTTCATTGTCGCTGGGTCAAAATCCTGGAACTCCCTCCCTAACGGCACTGTGGGAGCACCTTCACCACACGGACTGCAGCAGTTCAAGAAGGTGGCTCCCCCCCACCTTCTGAAGGGCAATTAGGGATGGGCAATAAATGCTGGCCTTGCCAGTGACGCCCACATCCCATAAACAAATTTAAAAAGAGTGCCCCCCTCCACCAAACCGCTGGTGAAATGTTAGCGCAGTGCCATGCTGCTCCAATAGCAGAGAGGAGGTCCTGAGGAAACATCTCCCCTTCTGTTGCCAATGGAGCAAGTTTGACTCTTCGGGAAGCTAATCCCCTGTGTGCGATTGTAATTTCTTTTGTCCATTTTTGCAACGATTTGGGTGAGGCACAGTGGCTCCCAGGAGCCCCCCAGTGGCTGGTTACACAGAGCCATTGGTAATGATCTGTAGCATTTGGAAACCAGAGAGAAAGAACGGGACAGACAAAGGGTGAGAGCGAGCAAGAGAGTGAGAAAGATAAAAATACTAAACAAAACTAATATGGTGCCAAGCCTATATTTCTTAGTGCTACATGGCAATTCCTGGTCAAGAGGTCATATAGACAATCAGCCTCTGTTCTTGAGGGTCTGAAACCTTCTACACTGTCTGTACTGTTTACTTTGTTTATATAAATCTGTAACTGCAAATTTAATTTATATCCTTGTGAAAAGCTGCCTGGTAACTTCTGAGCCTTGTCTGTTGTCTTGAATGATACTAGTGAGAAGCACCTGAAAAACATTTGGCAGCTCAGTGCTCCTGGAATGAAGTGTTCATGGTATTAGATTTGGACTGGGTGATAGCTCCCTGTTAGCGATCTGGAAGGAAGCAACATTTCTATTTCTGCTTTTATATTTTGTTTCAGAAAGGAAAACATGTATGAACCGAACCCCAAGGCACTTAACTTAATTTGGATGCCAGCAGTAATCACTGGCTTCTTTTACATTAAAAAAAACAGGCTAATCGGCTTTGCCCTTACTAAAACCCTTCAGAATCCCCACCTCCTGCCAATGCAGAAAAGGAGGCGTCACTTTCCTCTCCTGTTCCAATTCCCCCAATGTAAGGTGCTGAAAAAAGGCAGCGCTGCAACAGAATATGGGGGTATGGTAGCATAGTGGTTATGTTACTGGACTAGTAATCCCAACGTGAGTTCAAATCCCACCATGGCAGTTTGTGAACATGAATTCAGTTAATTAAGTAAATCTAGGATAAAACACTAGTATCAGTAATGGTGAAATGGTGACCATGAAGCTATCAGATTGTTGTTAAAAACACAACTGGTTTGCTAATGTCCCTTAGGGAAGGAAGTCTGGTCTGGCCTATATGTTACTCCAGACCCACAGCAATGTGGTTGGCTCTTAAATGGCCTAGGAAGCCACTGTCAAAATCCTGGAACTCCCTCCCTAACAACACTGTGGGAGCACCTTCACCACACGGACTGCAGCGGTTCAAGAAGGCGTCTCATCACCACTTTCTCAAGGGCAATTAGGCAATAAATGCTGGCCTTGCTAGTGACACCCACATCCCATCAATAAATTAAAAAAATCAGAAACCTGATTTTACTGATGGTTTTTCCCTGCCTGTTCTCAGCGTTGCAGAGCTTAAATCTCCTAACGTTCTGTGAATAGAAACATAGAAACATAGAAGATAGGAGCAGGAGTAGGCCATTCGGCCCCTCGAGCCTGCTCCGCCATTCAATGCGATCATGGCTGATCATCCAAATTCAGTACCCTGCCCCTGCTTTCTCCCCATATCCCTTGATCCCTTTAGCCTTAAGAAATATATCCAACTCCTTCTTGAATATATTTAATGAATTGGCCACTACTGCCTTCTGTGGTAGAGAATTCCACAGGTTCACCATTCTCTGGGTGAAGAAATTCCTCCTCATTTCTGTCCTAAATGGCTTACCCATTATCCTTAGACTGTGACCCCTGGTTCTGGACTCCCCCACCATCGGGAACATCCTTCCTGCATCTAGTCTGTCCAATCCTGTCAGAATTTTAAAAGTTTCAATGAGATCCCCTCTCATTCTTCTAAACTCCAGCGAGTACAAGCCCAATCGACCCAACCTCTCCTCATACGTCATTCCTGCCATCCCAGGTTTCAGAATTACAGGGATCCACAAACTATTGCTTCTTTGAATGATTTCCATGGAAGTTTTATTTTGTAAGTTTAGCTGTAAAGGTTTTCAACTGTTAAACAACTTTATTGAAGTCATTTATAAAAAAAAATATCATTATCAAAAATAAATATTTTGAAGAATGTCATACATCTAAAATCAGACTTCACCACTCGCATTACACTCAAGAGCTCCACAATTTTCAAACAAGATTTTTAGTTGAGATCTAATGCAGAAAGCAACCTTTAATCGATCTAATTTGACTCTGGCTGAGAATATGTGGGTCACACTTTCATATGTATCAAAGTGGACGAAGCTGGGAAATATTTTTTTCAAGTATCCACCTTGGAGAAAAAGTAAAGAATATTATTGAAGTGAAACATTGAATTCTATTTTTTTTTACTCTTTTTTTCTCCCTTTTCTCTGCTGTGTTAGGGGTTTGGGGAATTGGAATCCAAAAGTGAGAACCCTCATTGACGTAGGGGCTGTTCCATTCTGTAGGTCTTGCAGTGAGGTAGTTGACCATTGACTGAGTATGGAAGAAACTATTATGATAGCAAAATACTGCGGATGCTGGAAATCCGAAATAACAACAGAAAACGCTGGAAAAACTCAGCAGGCCAGGGCAACATCCATGGAGAGAGAAACAGGGTCTGTAGAAGGGTTTCGACCCAAAACGTTGACTTTGTTTCTCTCTCCACGGATGTTGCCTGGGCCTGCTGAGTTTTTCCAGTGTTTTCTGTTGCTATTATGAAAGAAACTATTCTTGGTCCAATTGGCCTGGTTTGTGCATCTTTCTTTTCCGCTGCTCCTGCCATGTGTTATAGAGACCTCACCACCATTGTCATGCAATGTGAATCTATGATTTGCTCTTAGAGATAATAGTAAGGTACGTGACTGAGTGAACCGTGCATTCCATTCAAATCAAAGCTCTCTAGAAAGCATTCCTTCTCTTTGAAATCCGTTTTTAACCAGTCATGCTGCAAACGATCACTACGTTCTGTTCTATTTAGCACAATGTCAGCAAGCACATTTAGCGAAGACAGAGGAATAGTGAGGAAACATTGAATGGCACACTAGTACAGTGAAGCTTGGGTATGAGCATATTACCTGGGCAATGTGGGAAGAACTCCATCGTGTCTGATTACTGTACTCGACATAGGAGTGATTGATATTATCAATGAATGTTCCTGAATGATCTCTGTCCATCTCAATGATTACAAATAAATAAAGGACATTTCATATCCCTGATTTTCTCTTCATCATATCATATAACTCACAAAAGCTCATGAGTCATTCCAGATGTCTCACCATATATGAAAAATAAATATTATTGTATAGTTTCCTATCTATACTAAGACTCTTGTGCCCATAATATTCTTTGTAATATTGTAGTCAGCCTCTAACATTGTCAATTGGTCCATGTTAGCCATGTGACACCCTGTGCCAATCAGATCCTAAAATTAGTACATGGAAAACATGTGACACCATGGACCAATCAGATTTTGAGAAAAAGCATTCCAGCCACAAAGCTAGTTCCCTGTTGCTCACACTGTTAATCCTCCACCACAGTATTTTACCCACTCTGCTCACCCTTTGACCTCTCTAATTCCATCTGGAGTACTCTAATTTTGGCACTGCTCACTTCTTCCCACCGCGACCACTCCAAGTTCTCCAATAATGATTTTCAATATAGTCATTATTTAGACCTCAAGTGTACATTACATGAAGATCTCTCATTGGCAGTAGTGAATCATGGCAGCTGTTTTATGAGTAGCAGTACACATACGTGTTGAAAGCCTTCCATCTGAATAATGGAGTTCCTGAAACACACCATCACTGGTGAGATTTTGGGTCACATATTGAACATATGCAGGGACTCTAGCCATTTGGACAAACTCCTCAGCAAGCTCATTTACAACCCTCCACACACATGAAATCATGTTTTTGTTTTATGTGTTGATGCATACTTAGAGGTCACGGGCTCATTCTGACACTCAGGTCCAGCTAAGCCCTGATTGCACACCATCGGAGACTAGTTGGAATTGTCTTTGAATGCTCCTATCCAACCACAAGCTCAAGTTGGCTAGTTGATACTTTGTTCCAGAGAAATTGGAGTATGCAGACCCACTTGGCCCAGATAGGGGGCCTGTTGATTGGATATTCTGCCTCTGGTTAGTACAGAAATATGTCACTTGACACTTCAATACAACACATTTTTAATGCATTGAAAAAAAATGACTTGCATTTAAACAGCGCCTTTCTGGTTAACTGTTGTCCCATGGGCAAACAAACCAGCCACATTGCACACAGCAAAATTCCACAAAAAGCAATCAGATGAATAACTGAAAGAACTTGCATTTATATAGTGCCTTTCATGACCTTGGGATGTCCTAAAGTACATCTCAGCCAACTAAATACTTTTGAAGCGTAGTCATCACTGCTGTAATGTAAAAAACATGGCAGCCAATCTTTGCACAGCAAGGTCCCACAAACAGCAATGAGATAAATGACCAGTTCATCAGCTTTTTTCAAGTGATATTGGTTAAGGGCCACAAGATTAAAGAAACTCCCCTGCTCTTCTTCAAATAGAGCCCTGGGGTCTTTTACCTTCACCTGAGGGCAGACGGAGCCTCAGTTTAAAACCTAATCTAAAAGACGGCACCTCGGACAGTGCCGCCCTCTCTCAGTACTGCACTGGAATGTCAGCCTGAATTATGTCCTCAGATCTCTGGAGTGGGGCTTGAACCCTAACCTTCTGACTGAAAAGTAACAGTGTTTGGTTTAACATCTCATCTGAAGACAATTCAGCACTCCTCAGTATTGCACTGGAGTGGGGCTTGAACATAAAACCTAGTGAATAATACCAATTGAGCCAAGCTGACACTGAAGGAATTAAGAACCATCATCACTAAGAGTGCACTTGTGCTTAACACTGTGCAGTATCTCCATTATAAATCTGATCAGACTGCAGTAACTCAACGGCAACTCGCATGCCATAATTTCCATCACCAGCTCTCTGGAAGTAACTTGTGACTTTGTGAACATGTCTAAAACTGTTCTGATGTACAGGTTATAATCTTATTAAGGGAGTGCATTCTGTTCCTAGACTGTCATCCAGCTTTAAATGCATGCCCTGGGGTGAGATGCTGCTGCTGTGGACCAAAAGAAGGGACTCAGAAGTGATTTGGGACTGGATGGTGGCTCCATGGGTGGTGTGGGGGAGAAAGATGAAACTGGAGGTTATTTTCACCACTGCGCAATGTCTGTCTCTTGTCTTTGCCAAAAAATTCTTTGTCCTCAATGTCCACTTCAGTTGCACATTTTCGATAAGCAGACCAGAAGTGTTGCTCCTTTCACTGATAGGTGTGTGTCAGTGCAAAAACCAAACACTGCATCAGTTTCTGGGCAATTCTGTTGCATTTTTTCTGTTCATGTCCACTGTTCTGAGTGTTGTCTGTGAATATAAGAACATAAGAACTAGGAGCAGGAGTAGGCCATACGGCCCCTTGAGCCTGCTCCGTCATTCAACAAGATCATAGCTGATCATCCACCTCAACTCCACTTTCCCAACCGATCTCCATATCCCTTGATTCCCTTAGAGTCCAACAATCTATCTATCTCAGCCTTGAATATACTCAAAGACTCAGCATCCACAGCCCTCTGGGGTGGAGAATTCCAAAGATTCACAACACTCTGAGTGAAGAAATTCCTCCTCATCTCAGTCTTAAATGGCCTACCCCTTATTCTGAGACTATGCCCCCTAGTTCTAGACACTCCAGCCAGGGGAACAGCCTCTCAGCATTTACCCTGTCGATCCCCTTCAGTATCTTGTATGTTTCAATGAGATCACCTCTCATTCTTCTAAACTCCAGAGAGTATAGGCCCATTCTACACAATCTCTCATCATAGGACAGCCCTCTCATCCCAGGAATCAATCTAGCGAACCTTTGTTGCACCGCCTCCAAGGCAAGTATATCCTTCCTTAGAGAAGGAGACCAAAACTGTGCACAGTACTCCAGGTGTGGTCTCACCAAGGCCCTGTGCAATTGTAGCAAGACTTCCTTACTCAGCATCAACTATGCAGGACCTTGACTTGCACATGGCATTACTGAGTTGTATGTCCTGTAGCCACGTTTGGTAATTTCTTTTTATTATGTTGCCGTAAAAGTGGGCATTTCTACTCCATCCAACAAGTGCTTGCTGAATATCTTCCTTGTTGCTAATTAGAGGCAGATGCCAGGGTCCTGTGTCATCTCACACAAGGCTTGGCCTTGGAGAAAAAGAATGATAAAAAGGGTGGACAAGCACAAATAGCACCAATTGAGCTTTAGCAATTGAATAGCAACAACCAGAACAACTTGCATTCATATAGCGCGTTTGATGTACTAAAATCGCCTAAGGCGTTGTCACACAAAATTGACACCAAGCCACATGGGGAGATATTAGGACAGGTGGCCAAAAGCTTGGTCAAAGAAGTAGGTTTTAAGGAGCATCTTAAAGAGGGAGGTAGAGGTAGAGAAGTGGAGAGGTTTAGGGAGGGAATACCAGAGTTTAGGACCTAGACAGCTGAAGGCAAGAGTACCAATGGAGGGATGAAGGGAGTGGGAGATGAACAAAAGACCAGAATTGGAGGAACACAGAGTTCTCGGAGGGTTGTAGCTGTAGGACCGGAGGAGGTTACAGAGATAGGGAGGAGTGAAGCCATGGAGGGATTTGAAAACAAGGATGAGAATTTTAAATTTGAGGCATTCCAAGACTGAGAATTATACAGCAAACAGATTATAGCAAAAGATCACATGGCTTTAATAAAAACCCATTGCCTAAACTTAAAGTAGTACTGGTCCACTAGCTCAGTGCAGTGTGCATGAATGTGAACTTTAAAAGGTTCTGCAAGATGGATTATGATACAGCAAAATAGATAACAACAAATGATCTTATGGCTCAGTCTCATTGCAATAATAAACATTTAATGCTACTACAATTAACAAGTACAAGCAATTTCTACACATTAAAACAATCCTGAAAGCTTTGACTATTTGTCAGCTTGGCTCAATGCAACTTCTCACCTCTGAGTCAGAAGGTTGTGAGTCCATGCACCATTCCAGGATTTGAGCACAAAATCTAGGCTGACATTAAAGTGCACTATTGAGGGACCGCTGCACTGTCAGGGGTGCTGTCTTTCAGATGAGACATTAAAATGAGACTCAGTCTACCTGTTCAGGTAGACATAAAAGATCCTATGGCATTATTCAAAGAAGAGCGGTGGGGTTCTCCTGGTGCAATAGCAAAATACTGCGGATGCTGGAAATCTGAAAAAAACAACAGAAAATGCTGGAAACACTCAGCAGGTCAGGCAGCATCGAGGAGAGAGAAACAGAGTTAACGTTTCGGGTCAATGACCCTTCGTCAGAACTAGAAAAGGTTAGAGAAGTAACAGATTTTTAAGCAAGTGCAGGGACAGGAAGGAGGGCAGGAAAGAATAAAGGGCGGGGCTGTGATAGGCTGGAAGGCAGGAGAGATTGACTGACAAAAGGGATGATGGTGCAAGGCAAAAGAAGAAGGTAATGGGACAAGTTAAGAAACAAATGACTCTAGATGATGTGTAAATGGCGATGGCAGAATCGTCAACAGCTACCATGTGAGAAAAAAGGGGAAAAAATATAGGGGCTGAGGTTATAGTCTGAAATTGTTGAACTCGATGTTGAGTCCAGAAGGCTGTAAAATGCCTGATCGAAAGATGAGGTGCTGTTCCTCGAGCTTACGAGTTCTCCTGGTGTCCTGGCCAAAATTTCTCCCTAAACCAACACCATGAAAATAGATTATCTGATCATTTATCTCATTGCTGTTTGTGGGATCTGGTGTGCAAATCGGCTGCAAAAGTTATCAACGGTAGCTGGAAATCAAAAGTAATTCAACAGCTGTGAAGTGTTTTAGGACGTCCTGAGGATGTGAGAGGTACATGGTTTCTTTCTTTTGAATGTTTACAAAAAAAAATTATAAACACTTATTGTATTAACCAAGGAATTGTCATGCAATGAAAAAAAATCAAAACTAGAATGTCACATTTAATACAAAATAGGCTTGCAAAGCCAAATGGCTGCTGGATAAATAATTGTTACCCAGTGACATCAACGTGCCATAGTCTATAGGCACACTGTTGCTGTGTTTTTACTTTTGACTTTTAATTTGGAAAGGCACTGAAAATATACCACCAGCGCATGGTGACTAGAATGCAAGACCATTCCTTGGATTTGGTTTTGCTGCCAATGCAAAATACAAAAGTGATCAACAGCAGCAACAACAATAATTTGCACTTACACAGCATCATGGATGTTATCAAAAAACCCAAGATACCGCACAAAGCAGGGGGCCCGTGGAAATTCAGCAATTAGGGGAAGAGTTTGGAGAAACGACAGCTTTATTGGGGAAATAGCTTTTGAGGAGACTTTTGAAGAGTGAGAAATGTAGCAAAGCACAGCTTTAGGATGACAGTTTTAGAAGGCGGGGCTGTGATGGTATAAGGGGCACTGCTCTCTTATTCACTGCTACGGTGAGTCACCAAAGACAAATGTGCAGTAAAAAGACAGACGGAGTCTCGCAGCAATGCTGAATTCCATGTGTGAGGGAAGACATCGCAACGTAGTGACTCAAAAACTCTAATGATACAGGAGCTGCATTGCGAGAAACGTCAGTAAACTGGAGGAATCCAGAAAATGTTTATATGAGACAGGGAGGATACGTCGTTGAAGACACATTGATAGGCAGGTTGGCTAACTGGGCTACTGTAAGTCAACTAACATGCATCCCCATGTTACTCAGTATGTCCTAACGTAATCTCTGTAATGCTAACTGACAATTAATATTTGGAACATGAAACTAGATGTGGAGTGCATTCCTATAAATTCAGTGTCACCATCACCATGAATACGGAAATCCCTGATATGTCCTAGCCATGGGGCCTACCATCAATTAGGTAGACAGGTAACTTCGGGAATATTCCACAGATCACAAAGTACATGTACACGTTGATGAGCTGTCTGCTTTAACATACTGGCTCGTACTGAGTGAGATATGGTGAGGCCAAAGATGAAGGATAGAAGCTCAAAAAGGGAGGTAGAGTAGGAAATTCTAGGGTAGAAAAATGAAACAATGTTGTAGGATGAAAGGAATGATGCCTCAGGGACAGAGCAACGAGATGCCAAGAGAGAAAAGAAGACATGTTGAGAGAGAGCATAGCCAGTGGGGAAGAAAGACATCCTGGGAAAGACGGGATAGATGCGGAAGATAGAGAAAAAAGAACCCACGAGACAAAGAAAGACGGTACCAGGAGAAGAGAATCGCACAGGACTGAGCAAAGAGACATCAGTGGAGATAAGAAACTTCATGGCAAAATGAGAATATCGTGGGAAAGAGGAGACGCCAAGAGAAAGAGGAGATACTGAAAGAGAGAGATCGAATGAACATGAGAAAAAGGCGCCATTGGTAGACAGATGGGAAGAGGGGTATGCTCACCCTGCAAATTCTGTAAATCTGTGAGTTACCAGACTGCAACGCGACGAGGGGTTACTCTATAATGTAGGGCTGACCTATATTAATATTACCCATTTATTGTTGCCAATAGTGAAAGCACAATAGACATGAAATACTTTTTCTGGCCATCTTATTTGGATTTAATCGTTTTTTGTGTTACCCTTGCCAACAGTGACAGAAATATGATTGATAGAAGAATGTAACTAAACAAAACCATTTAAAGGTAATGTTTTAAAATAATCCTGAATCGAAATGAAATATTTTGTGTTCTTCCTAAAGCGAAGGATGATAAACTAAATGGCTCCCAACATGTTCTTCGTGATTGATGATCATTGCCTTGCCACCGGCTAACGATCTTTGAGGGTACTGTGTGCATTCACTCCGCTACATCCTGAATGTATTACCGTTTCTCAGTCATCTACACAGCCACTAACAAGCAGCGCTATACAACATGTACAGGATGACACAGGACACGTGGCATATGGCATATGGGGGAGTGCAACCGAGCCTGAAACTCTCAATCTGTTGTGTAAATGGCGTTAATTCACCAACTCTGGCCTGCTGATGACGTGAAGGGTTATCTGCACATCCCGAAACTTAGCATTGGTACAGTCACTGCAATGAGCACGGAACAGGGGATGACTGGGAGTGTGCCGCAAGGGTATTCAGGAAGTGGAGTTCAGGTGGCAGGACCTACAGGGGCAATCTGTTTCTGCGAGATGACAATACCAGGGCCAAAATTCTAAAAGCCTCGTTCTAGCACACTCCCAAACACTCCTTACTGCGGACAAATAATATATTTGATTATTTTCTTTACATATAAATATCGCTAGCCTATTGTTTTATTCCAGTCTATAAGAAATCTTTGATTGTGATATTAGATTCATGAGTCAGGTACACGCAGTGAAGGCCCAGGTACCATGTGATAGCAGGAAAGGTGTTTTCCCAGTGTGTTAAACTGATCCTGTTAATGTTCAAATCGCCGAATCCCTGTTCGAAAATGGAGGCTGGGTGTGTTCCACGTGTTTTATAAGCTCTCTGGTCCCTTCTGTTAACTCTTTGATCATTTTTCAGTATGGCACCAGCTATCCGGGTGTGTGCAACATGGGGTCAGAGGCAAAGAATGCCCTGTCCATGGAGAAGGTTATCAGATTGTTTAATGTTCCATTCATACTGCAGTGGCCATTCTGATTGTCGTTTTAATAAATAGGGGGCTCAAACGCGCGACAATCGATGGATTAAAAAAAACACTTTATTCGATAAGTTCACTGCCTTTCTGTGAAGTTTCTCTTACTCTTTCCCGCGGCTGGTGTTAAATGAAACGTCTGCGATTGAGATAACCTCACAAAATGGAACTGGGTTAGAAAGCAACTGTTAATCTTGAGCCCGCTCAGCGCAGTCGAATTGAAGGAGTTGGGGTTTTTTTAAGGGGGGGGGGGTGGTCTGCTGTAGAAGTTACAGCGCAAAAATAAGAGACGGACTGCATTGAACCTCCGCCCCAGTACAAAGCACACTCTCTGCGGTGATATCCCGCGGTCTAAGCTGTATTAGTTAAATGCAGGAGGGGGGGGGGGGGGACAAATACTTTGAATGCAAAGCAGTAAAGCTGGTCGCGCATTAGTTGGATTGCGACTGTTTGCCACGAACACGAGCGTGGCGATGCAAATAATGGGCTCTCGTTTGATCCGCCTTTTGCCCCAAAGTGGGCGAATGTGTTGTTGTTGCAGAGCGCAGATTGCCGGGTTGGAACCATTCGGAGCGGGGAGCCGGAGCCCTGGAAGTTGCAGTGTGTAAGGTTGATTGGTCTGATGGGCGGATATTTCCTGGGGCCGCTCACAGAATGTGATGAGGCTGAAGACGCAATGGGGAGAAAGTGACTGACGCACTGGAGACAGGTACCGAGATCAGCCGCCGCGCTCGCACTGTTCCACAGCAGCGTCTCTCACTCCGGAGCTGGGCTTGGGGCTAACCAGCTGCATTATAGCTCACCTCCAGAAACACACTGATCGCCAACACATTCACACACACACAACACACACACACACACAATCAGCCAAACCGCCAGCAGAATGCAGCAGCTATCAGACCGCCTCCCGAAAAGAATTACTCTTTCGCTTTCGTAATCTGTCAGGACGCCTGGAATTCTTCGCTGCTGATGTCTGGCTGGGATGATGGGGACCTTTTCTCTTTCTCTTGGATTTGGTTGCTTTATTGTTTTTTGCGCTCATCTGGGCTTTTCATCCCAAGGTAAGTCTGTGCCTGTTCCTGGAATTAAACCCCCCCTTGTAACGTTTCGGGTGACTGAAATTAAAACGAGCGAGAAAGACAGAGAGAGACGTGTTGCTGTTTGTAAAGCGGGTCTTTTGCTGGTAACTGGAATTATTATTGAAATATATTTGCGGGGTGGCGGGAGACAATTTGCTGGAATGTGAGGGGGGTCAAGATAAAAATAGCAGAAAATATCGTGGTGGGGAAAAAAACAAACTATCAAGTTTCCGGGCTGGGGGGGGGGGGGGGGGGACGGATGGAGTCGGTCCGTTATTGAGCTAGAGCGAAAAGAGAAGCTCCAAGAGACCCGCAGAAACACGGACCGTGAAGCAGCTTATGTCGGTCCAGCACATCCGCGGACTGCCCCAGCAGTCCCAGGTTAGACACCAATTTATGTCTCGCACGGCAGTCCTGCAAGAAAAGGTGTGTGTTTGTGTGTGAGGTTTACTGTGGGGGCTCAGTCCTGGCTGTTCCCAGGAACAATCTGATTCAACGGCGGAGCGCAGAGAAGGTGGGGAAATGGAAGGCAGGGAAGGAGAAAGAAAGATTAAAGGTGAGACTGGAACACGGAGAAGGAGAAGGGGAAAGGAAGGGGGGGGGAAACAGCGGAGGAAAAAGGAGAAAGTGTGAAATGAAGGATAATTGAGAAGAAACGTGAGAGGAAGGGAGCCGTGTAACGGGGAGAGTGACGGGAAAGGATAACTAGCAAGTGAAAAAGATCGAGAGAAGATATAGAAAGGGAATAAATTATTTACTGTCAGTCACTTCATGTGAAGCATGACTTTAGGTCCCCGCGTGAGATGGTTGCATTCTCTGCGGCTGATGGTTCTCATTTGTATTCACCGTCTAACTTGTATTTTAAAATGTATTATTGTTGAGAAGTATTCTTATCAATACGTGCACGGTGGAAGCGGACGGAGAATGCGGACTGATTTAATAACTGGATCAGCAGCCAGTCTTTAAAGAAATCAGCGAGTCCAGCTGTTGCACGCCAGGGCGCTCCGTGTGGAGGGGATGGGATCTGAGAGCTTTCCATTCGGCTTGGTAATGGTTTGGCGGGAGGAGTCCGGCTGTAACTCCATTTTTTTTTTGGTTAAAATCTGAACATTTATTTCCAGCGCGATTCACTGAACTCCCCGAAAGCGTGACGGCGAGAGAAGGGGACAATGTGGAAATGGCCTGTGCTTTCAGGGGCAGCGGCTCCCCGTCCTATTACCTGGAGATCCAGTGGTGGTTCATTCGAGCTCCATCGGAGCGGGATTACAGCCCAGAAACGAGCAAGATCCAGGTACCGACTCGGCAACTGCGGGGCGACTCTGCGATGTATTACCCGCCGCACCTTTTGCGCCGCTCTCTCCGCACATCCAGTCCCTCACACTCACCCACTCCCTCACTCACACCCTCAAACTCACTCACACCCTCAAACTCACACACACTCACCCTCACACCTCACTCACCCTCAAACTCACACACACTCACCCTCACACCTCACTCACCCTCAAACTCACACACACTCACCCTCACACCTCACACACACTCACCCTCACACCTCACTCACCCTCAAACTCACACACACTCACCCTCACACCTCACACACACTCACCCTCAAACTCACACACACTCACCCTCACACCTCACACACACTCACCCTCACACCTCACTCACCCTCAAACTCACACACACCCTCAAACTCACACACCCTCAAACTCACACACACTCACCCTCACACCTCACACACACTCACCCTCACACCTCACTCACCCTCAAACTCACACACACTCACCCTCACACCTCACACACACTCACCCTCACACCTCACTCACCCTCAAACTCACACACACCCTCAAACTCACACACCCTCAAACTCACACACACCCACCCTCACACCTCACTCACCCTCAAACTCACTCACACACTCAAACTCACTCACACCCTCAAACTCACACACACCCTCAAACTCACACACACTCACCCTCACACCTCACACACACTCACCCTCACACCTCACTCACCCTCAAATTCACACACACTCACCCTCAAACTCACACACACCCACCCTCACACCTCACTCACCCTCAAACTCACTCACACACTCAAACTCACTCACACCCTCAAACTCACACACCCTCAAACTCACACACCCTCAAACTCACACACACTCAAACTCACACACACTCACCCTCAAACTCACACACCCTCAAACTCACACACACCCACCCTCACACCTCACTCACCCTCAAACTCACTCACACCCTCAAACTCACACATACTCACCCTCACACCTCACACACACTCACCCTCACACCTCACTCACCCTCAAACTCACACACACCCTCAAACTCACTCACACCCTCAAACTCACACACCCTCAAACTCACACACACCCTCAAACTCACTCACACCCTCAAACTCACACATACGCACCCTCACACCACACTCACCCTCAAACTCACACACCCTCAAACTCACACACACTCAAACTCACACACTCACCCTCAAACTCACTCACCCTCAAACTCACACACACCCTCAAACTCACACCCTCAAACTCACACTCACCCTCAAACTCACACACACACACTCCTTCACACTCACACACCATCAAACTCACTCAGACACCCTCAAACTCACACACACCTCAAACTCACACATGCCCACTCCCTCACACTCACACACCCTCAAACTCACACACACCCACTCCCTCACACTCACACACCCTTAAACTCACACACACCCACTCCCTCACACACACCCACTCCCTCACACACACCCACTCCCTCACACTCACACACCCTCAAACTCACACACACACCCTTAAACTCGCACACCCTCAAACTCACTCACCCTCAAACTCACACACACCCTCAAACTCACACTCACACACCCTCAAACTCACACACCCTTAAACTCACACACCCTCAAACTCACACACACCCACCCCCTCACACTCACATACCCTTAAACTCACACACACCCACTCCCTCACACTCACACACCCTCAAACTCACACACACCCACTCCCTCAAACTCACACACCCTTAAACTCACACACACACACTCCCTCACAGTCACACACCCTCAAACTCACACACACCCACTCCCTCAAACTCACACACCCTTAAACTCACACACACCCACTCCCTCACACTCAGACACACCTTTAAACTCACACGCACCCACTCCCTCACAGTCACACACCCTCAAACTCACACACACCCACTCCCTCAAACTCACACACCCTTAAACTCACACACACCCACTCCCTCACACACACACCCTCAAACTCACACACACACTCCCTCACACTCACACACACCCTTAAACTCACACACACCCACTCCCTCACACTCACACACACCCTTAAACTCACACACACCCACTCCCTCACACTCACACACACCCTTAAACTCACACACACCCACTCCCTCACACTCACACACCCTTAAACTCACACACACCCACTCCCTCACACTCACACACCATCAAACTCACACCCACCCACTCCCTCACATTCACACACACCCTTAAACTCACACACCCCCACCCCCTCACTCTCACACACCCTCAAACTCACACACACCCACTCCCTCGAACTCACACACACCCACCCCCTCACTCTCACACCCTCAAACTTCCCCCCCACTCCCTCACACTCACACACCCTCAAACTCACACACTCCCTCACACTCACACACTCAAACTCACACCCCCCCACTCCCTCACACTCACACACCCTCAAACTCACACACAACCACTCCCTCACACTCACACACCCTCAAACTCTCACACACCCAGTCCCTCACTCACACACTCGCAGTCACACACACACACTGACACCCATCCTCACCCAGTCCCTCACACAAACACACCCTCAAACTCACACACTCTCATTCACACCCCTTCACCCGCATTCACACACACTCCCTCATACACCCTCACACACTCCCTCCTACATCCTCACACTCCTCCACACTCCCTCACACACACCCTCACACACACCCTCACACACTCCCTCATACATTCTCACACTCCTCCACACACCCTCACACACTCCCTCACACACTCCCTCATACATCCTCACACTCCTCCACACACCCTCACACACCCCCTCACACACTCCTCCACACACCCTCACACACTCCCTCACACACTCCTCCACACACCCACACTCGCACACTTCCTCACACACACCCTCACACACTCCCTCACACACACCCTCACACGCTCCCTCACACACACTCGCACACTCCCTCACACACTCCCTCCTACATCCTCAGACTCCTCTACACACCCTCACACACTCCTCCACACACCCTCACACACACCCTCACACACTCCCTCACACACACCCTCACACACTCCCTCACACACACCCTCACAGCTCCCTCACACACTCCCTCACACTACATTATTTTTACCCTGTTCTCCATTAGTTCGATCGCGACATTGACCCATTGATTTAAACCTCCGTGATGATTCCATTGCGGTCTTGAATTTGGCTGGATTTGGAGAGCATTATTGCACTCAGCCACGTCTTCGCTCCTACAGCCTTCAGTGCAAATCCAACGCTCCGCAGTAACTCGGGCACATCAAAATACAAATTGTAGGGAGTAGATGAAAACTGCAAGCCCCGTTTTTGTGGTTCGCCTTTTTTGTCGATGTGAGCCTTTAAAAGAAGAATTTAACTAAAAATGGTGCGTTATTAAGACGATGATTTACACGGTGTAAGGCGCACCACGCGTTGAGCTGTTTGACTCGAAATCCGTGTTTTAGAACTGAAGAGCTACTCTCATTCCTTGCCTACAGAACAGAGCCCGTGTTAACATGTGGCACTTCGCTCCAAATTGGGGTTCTTGACAGATTCACAAACGTGAACTCGGCCTTAAAGATCTGTCCGTCTGTCAGTTGGACAAGAAAAACCACCGCGGGTTTGGTTAAAGCGCCGGGCGATAGGACGCGGGGAGGGAGGCATAATGTGAGGGGAATGGAATCGAAATGTGCAGGAAACAAAGCGAAGCTCCGAGCGGTGCCACTTGTTAAAGGTCCCGGCTAATGCAAGCCCGTGATTCGAGTGAATTACAGCTGGATGAAGACCTCGGGTTATATCGCCTTTAACAGACAGACATTACTACACTGTGCTATGATAGTGAGGAGAGGGATTCACTTTGCCCTGCCCCATTCTGATGCTGCTATATCACGCAGGCTGTGACACAGGGCAGGTTTGATAACTGACTCCGCGCCCGTCCAAATTACTTGGGGGGGGGGGGGGGGGGAGAGAACAGCCTATAGACCGTGAACCAAGCACAGCATTGGGAAAAGTTAGGTACTTATAATCTCATGGAT
Organism: Somniosus microcephalus; assembly: GCF_052327205.1. Taxonomy (NCBI): domain Eukaryota; kingdom Metazoa; phylum Chordata; class Chondrichthyes; order Squaliformes; family Somniosidae; genus Somniosus; species Somniosus microcephalus. The sequence continues at coordinate 290,958,202 of NC_140991.1, forward strand.
TACCGCGAAATATCTGTAAACATTTAGAGATTTACCAAGCGCGTCATGCGTATAACCCATCAGCCATAACAATATATGGGACCACATCTGGGTACATGGATATTATTGCTCCATCAATGCGACCGGTTTAACACCAGATACAGCAATAACAACTTGTATTTATATAGCGCCTTTAACGCTGCACAGATACATGGGCCGGTTTAAAGCAGTCATTTAATTCACACTGATCTAAATATCAGCGACGATTGGAATGGAAGATTTAACAGCTCATGCGCAGCCTGCGACAGGGGTTCTGTATTATATTGGACTCAATATAAGAGTGATATAAACGAAATGTAATGTCAGTGTTTACCCGTACATTTCCATCCTGTAATATAATGGTGCCAGCGCTGGCGCCTTGTTTGCTCTGGGTGATGTCTGTATCTCATGTGTTCAATTGTTTTGTCTTTCATGCAGTTGGACACTTTGCCACAAAGCGAAATGATCAACGACGAGACGAAAATAAGTGTGAGTAAATGGGACCGGTGTCTGCACAAGCGTGCTCCATTAATGCAATTGTGTAAATCTTCGGGTCCGTGTGGACGGGCAGGGAGGGAGATGTGGTCACTTTCTGAGATATAGTCGCTTTCTGAGATGTGGTCAGTGTCTGAGATATGGTCAGTGTCTGAGATGTGGTCAGTGTCTGAGATGTGGTCAGTGTTTGAGATATGGTCAGTGTCTGAGATGTGGTCAGTGTCTGAGATGTGGTCAGTGTTTGAGATATGGTCAGTGTCTGAGATGTGGTCAGTGTCTGGCACATAGCCGATTTCCGAGATCTGGTCAGCTCTGCAGGTTCTGCATGGACGGGCATGGGAGGGAGATGTGGTCAGTTTCCGAGATGTGGTCAGTTTCTGACATGATCGGTTTCTGACATATAGTCGGTTTCCGAGAGGTGGTCAGTTTCTCAGATGTTGGTCGGTTTCCGAGATGTGGTCAGTTTCTCAGATGTGGTCAGTTTCTCAGATGTGGTCAGTTTCTGACATATGGTCGGTTTCTGAGATGTGGTCAGCTCTGCGGGTTCTGAATGAACGGACAGAGAGGGAGATGTGGTCAGTTTCTGGCGTATGGTAGGTTTCTGACATATGGTCGGTTTCCGAGATGTGGTCAGTTTCTCAGATGTGGTCAGTTTCTGACATATGGTCGGTTTCTGAGATGTGGCCAGTTTCTCAGATGTGGTCAGTTTCTGACACATGGCCGATTTCCGAGATCTGGTCAGCTCTGCAGGTCCTGAATGGAGGGAGATGTGGTCAGTGTCTGAGATGTGGTCATTTGACCAACCAGGGTATAAAGCACAGCTACCGTCCAATGTGTACCAGTGAAAACACGGATGCAGGAACATTTACGGACATCAGTCTAATCAATGTTGTTACCATTGTGCGCGCGTCGTTTTCTTGCAGAACGTGACATAGTTAAAGCAAAATGTGCAACTGGATTTTTTTTATATGATCAAATTTAGCAATTGACGTTCATTTAAATTCGATTCATTCCTTTATAATGGAATAAAAGCGATGAATGATAATGTTAATTAGCACTCTCGCTCCTTTAATTGGTCACTGTCACTATCACATTGTGTGGCCAAATACACATTAGGGATTTACCACAATAAGCGCAACAAAACTGTTTTGTGATTATAAATTTATTCGGCGTTACTGTGTCCTTCAAACCAATCTCCACCCGAGGATACCCAGTCCCACAAGTAATCCCAAACTGACGTTAGTCCTCATTTAGGACGCAATCCTTACCATGATCCGTGCTCTGACAGCGTGTGCCTTAGTTAGTCTGATCCCAACTCACCTCATCAAATATCAACATTGATGTACGAGGCTCGTACATTTCAATCCTACATTCCGACTGTTTCCAGTCTCCATGGGGAATGTTGCCTTCCTATATCCAGTGCTTCTTACAGAAATTGCACTCATTCTGCTCGTGTCACCATTAACTATTTTACAATAGAGCCTTCTTTAACTTGTCTCTAACACCTTAACCTCTCTTTGAATAAACCACTGATTTAATCATTTCATTAACATATTGGATAATTACAGGAAAGTGTAGGATGACCAGACAGTTACTGCATTGGCAAGACTTTGATTATCTCTGGTGCGGTACAACACACCTCAACACGTCAACATTTCAGCCCTTGAACAAAATTACTATTTACATGAGATATCCATTTCTGAATTACTTGCACGCTTTTTTGGGGGACCTTGATGGTCGTGCTTTCCGCTGGAGGGGGTGATGATGATGATGGTGCTGGTACAGAAAGAAAGACTTGCAATTATCTAGCGCCTTTCACGACCACCGGACGTCCCAAAGTGCTTTACAGCGAATGAAGTACTTTATGAAGTGCAGACACTGTTGCAATGAAGGAAACGCGGCAGCCAATTTGTGCACAGCAAGATCCCACAAACGGCAATGTGATAATGACCAGAGAATCTGTTTTTGTTCTGTTGATTGAGGGATAAATATTAGCCAGGATGGTGAGGGTGTGGGGTGGTGATGATGATGATGGTGATGGTGGTGATGATGGTGACGATGGTGGTGATGGTGATGGTGCTGATGGTGAGGGTGAGGATGAGGGTGATGGTGGTGAGGGTGATGATGGTGAGGGTGTGGGTGAGGGTGAGGATGATGGTGATGATGGTGATGGTGATGGTGTGGGTGATGGTGATGATGGTAATGGTGAGGCTGATGATGGTGAGGGTGAGGGTGATGGTGCTGATGGTGCTGATGGTGATGGTGCTGATAGTGATGGTGATGATGGTGATGATGATGGTGATGATGGTGATGGTGATGATGGTGATGATGGTGATGATATTTGTGGTGATGGTGATGGTGCTGATAGTGATGGTGATGATGATGGTGATGATGATGATGATGGTGATGATGATGATGATGGTGATGATGGTGATGATATTGGTGGTGATGGTGCTGATAGTGATGTCGATGATGGTGATGATTGTGATGGTGATGATGGTGATGATTGTGATGGTGATGGTGATGAGAGTGATGTTGTTGATGAGAGTGATGAAGGTGTGGATGATGGTGGTGATAATGATGGTGATGATGGTCTATTTATCCGGTGGTCATTTCCCCCATTTTGCAGACAGTGAAAGTGATGGGCAGTGACATCTCACATAAACTGCAGATCTCCAAAGTGCGGAAGGATGACGAAGGGCTGTATGAGTGCCGGGTGACCGATGCCAACGATGGGGAGCTGCATGAGTACACGGCTCAGGGGCATCTCTACGTTAACACAAGCCACGCTCGGGCCCTACAGGCGCTCGAGGCACCGCCGCTGCCCCTACATGATGGCAAAGGCTTGCGGAGTCCTCCCGCGGCTGCGGCACCTCCCAGCGAGCGACCGGGCCACCACTCCCCCAAAAGCGGAGTAGCACACAAAGGGCAGACAGGAGCCACATCCAGGCCGGCGGCCACAATCCTCAGGCAGAGCGCCACATCCACATCAGGTAGGCAAGGCATAGCCTTTACCAGGAGTGAAAGTATCAGGCAGGGACAGTTCACACATCCCACTGATACCCAATCTCTGTATAGCTCACTTATTTATGAAGCATGATGATCTATAACCTATAGATATGTACTGGAAGTACACATGTATACATACTAATGATATACATATAAAATAATATATTATTGAAAAGGAATAATCTACAATCTGCATTGGATCTAATGAACATATATGTTTAGGCAATAGATAGATGCATATCTGAAATATCTATATAAATTATTCATAAGAATGATATGTAATATAATTTAAGTACATACTGTAGTAAGCACATATACATATAGACTAACAGGTGCATATACATAATATGGAGCGCTGTAGTTGGGTAATTTATTTATAAAGAATGAGCTTCAGAAATGTTATTATGTGACACCTTTTATCAGGGCCTCAGGACGTCCCAAAGTGCCTCCCAACCAAATAATAATATTTAGAAGTGTAGTCACTGTTGTTATGTAGCCAAAAGCATCAGCCAAATCTGTGCACAAAAAGATCCAACAAAGATCAAATGGGATGAATGACCATTTATTCCATTTTTGGTGATGTTGGCTAAGGGAAGAATGTTGGCCAAGGCACCAGAATCTATAAGCTATTCAGGAAGCCCCCTAGGCTAATAGATGGAGCCATATACTAGTTAATATATTTATGTAACCTGTTTATTTGTAAAGCATATGCAATCTGTGTATAATGCCTTAATTATATATGTATATATAGATTAGTAGGCTAACAGTGAGCTGCAATTGAATCCAATGAGATCACGGGCAACAAGAGCCAAGCCTGAGCAGATTATAAGGAGGGCAAAGGGGCCATTGGGGTCTTGAACAGAATGCAAGCTATTTGTAAGTGAATATCATTATTTAGACTAGGCACATTTCAAAGAGTAATGAAGACCACGTGTTGCCGGGCACAAGGGCTCATGGCATGGATCACGTGTGCTGCAGTAGTAGAAGGATCTTGCCAACACCGGGTTGCTGGAGAATAAACTATGTAATTATGCTAATGATAGGAATGTATCCACATATAAAACACTATTCATTCAGTACCTTAACTGGTCGATAAGATAGAGTTGCCCTTTGTGTTATAGGTTTGCTTCACTTCCCTGTTAAGATACACCTTGCCTCCCTAAAATCTATTCTATCCGGTCTGTGTGTAATATATTTGGTCTGATTGTGTAAGCACAATGCTGAATGACTATAATTCTTGTATGCTATTGTAATTATTTATATTACCATGGTACATAATTAGCACTGTATGTAATATATACATTTATGTGCACATTTCTCTAATGTGTAGAGGGTAGTTTCGTTTTAAAATTACCTTTGATAAGGTCAGATTCAGCCCCTTCAAGCAAGAACGTGTTGCCCCTGGCTGATTTTCAAACTGCAAACTAACAGGCTCTTCCGCAGAGGGTCCAGCTGGTTTATGATGCACCAGATACACCATTTTCATACTGTTTTGTTCATTCATTAATTAGATGTTGCCTCTGAGAATCCTGGTTTCTTCTTAAGATCCCTTCCTGGTCCTTTGGTTTTTATCAGGGTTGGACTGTATCTGCCATGTTGTTGTTTGGAATGCATGACAAGCCAAGCAATGGGCATTAACAGAAAATGCCAGTGTTAATTTGAAATACATGTGTTGAAAAACCGTTTACTAAGAAATATTGGGAAACAAAATCTTCCAGATGAGCGAATATTTTAACTTCTTCCGCAGGTACGACGATCGTAGCTGCAAGCGATGGACTAGGTGTCCTGCTGCTATTTTGTGGCTTTGTGAAGGGTGCTTTGCTATAGTCTTAGTGCTGACTTTTCCACTATCACTTTCTCTTAAAGCAAAGAGCGATTGGATGGTAAAATCCACGGATTGAACAGCAAAATCGACTTTAAACTCCTACCCCTCTGCACCCAATGTACTGTAATTCTCTAGAAACGGGAGCCCTTAGAGAGGAGCAAGGCAGAGAAATAAAGCACCATTGACGGCATTGCTCAGGAGATTTACTGAAAATGGATTTGATATTGATAATGAACACCTTCTGGGGCAATTCATGTGCAAGATTTCAAGTCTAGGGGCGTCCTCTCACACAATTGTGCACTCGGAGAGCACCGGTGCAACTAAACCTGTCAACTAACGAACCGCATCGGCGGGCTGACAACTCAGCGTGTGGGCAAGATTTTAACCGCAGCATCTCTCCACTTTAATGGTATCCTGATGGTCCTTTGAAGGAGTCGTGATTTCCATCATAAGTATCTGTGTAAATGTGTGCAGGATTCTCATTGCAATAGGGACACCTTCAGGACACGTGCAGCTGCGCTCAACACCTGGATGTTTCATTTTACCTGTATTAGTTTGGTATATCAATTCGTTGGAATCTCCTGTATGTGCAGAGCCGAGCTAACCCAGATAATTTACTGCTTCTCAGTGTGCTGTCGTTATACCCTTCCCCATAAGAGGGCCCAAAGCTTCCCTCTGCCATTTCAATGCTCGTTGTGACTCCAGTACGTTTTTTTTAAATAACTGGCTAAATTCTAATTTTCATAATACGACACTGTGTGGTCTGCTATTTTTCACTTCTATTCATGTATTCACTCGAGCCTCTGGACAATCTCCCCTTATCGAAATGCAAGTTGTGTATTTAAAACAATTTTCGTACGGTCTGTGAGTTGAACAATACAAAAAGAAACATACGGTATGTTGTGTGTTTTATTTTTTAACAAAATTATGAGAATTATCTTACGAATCGCGCGTTAATGTTGACTGGGTTATGTTTAATTTCTCTGTAATAAAATTTCATCTTCGTGTGATCCGCCCTCACCCAACCGCAACATGGTGAAAGTTAGACCGCAGCGATACCGACTGGAAATATTATGTAGAGACTAAATCACTTGGAATTAAAAAAAAAAATCAAGGACTGTGTTCTATTATTTTTCGTTTCATTCGTCGTTGTTTGCGTCTGCAATTGAGAAGTAGCTCTTGCTCTCCTGGTCGGTTCAAACATTTGAAATTAAATGTGCAAGATTTGTGGGGGGCCTCAGCCGTCTATATTAATTTAATCATCTCATACTGCTTTATTTTGTGGAAGAAATTGTAATGAAAAGAATAACGCAATATCAGCTTCTCAAATTAATTTCTCTGTTAGTAAACCATGTAGATTATAGGGAACATTCAGCACTCTCAATGCAGCTCGCCATCCATTCATTCCCAATGTGTGCTCCCGGGAGCAGGACGCTGTGTGCTGGGACACTGAAAGTGAGAATTTACCTACATTGTTGGGTCGTTCTTTCAAAAGTGATTAAAGGTGTCTATAGGTAGATAAACGCTTAAATAGGGCACTGGGGAGTCTCTCACGAAGAGTCATCAGGCTGCATCATATTTTATGTATAAAGCATTGAGCATAAAAATCCAGGCTGACACTCCAGTGCAGTACCGAGGGAGTGCTGCACTGTCGGAGGTGCTGTCTTTCGGATGTGAAGTAAACCGATGCCCCGTCTGCTCTCTCAGGTAAAAGTTCCCATGGCACTATTTCAAAGAAGAGCAGGGGAGTTAGCCCATATCCCTCAATTAACATCACTAGAAACACTTTATCTGGTCATTATCACATTGCTGTTTGTGGGAACGTGCTATGCGCAGATTGGCTGGGCCTCAGCTACATTACAGCAGTAACTACACTTCAAAAGTACTTTATTGGCTGCAAACGCTTTGGGAGCCCTGGGGTGGTGACAGGTGCTATATAAATGCAAGCCTTTCTTTTTGTAGAATCATAGAATGACACAGCACATAACGAGGCCATTCGGCCCATCGTGCCTGTGCCGGCTCTTTGAAAGAGCTCTCCAATTAGTCCCCACTGCCTTGCTCTTTCCACACAGCCCTGCAAATGTTTCCCCTTCTATTTACAGCTTTATATGAGGAAATATATGACTGCACAACCTGAAAATCAAATCGGCACTATCTTTATTAAGAAAACTATCAGACTCTTCTCCCATTTGTTGGTCAACATGATGCAAGAACATAAATTGCATGGACACAGATCACGGCTTCTCCTGCACTTACTATATATGTGATAACGGTGCATTTATCTGAGGCTCAAACAATATCTGGCTTAAGACGGCGCCCCTTTAAACACCCGGCTTAAGTTATGACTGTTGGGCATGAATCGCCAAGTTAAGCCGGTGAGTGAGTTTCCCCTCAGGTGCTGACAGTTTGTGATGGCCCGCAGTAAATTATTCTCCAGATGTTTCCGGTAATGGCTGTACCTGGAAATGATCCAAGACTCAAGGAAGGTTCCAATCCCCCGACGAGCAGTCGGGTACATTTATACAACTGGTAACCCGACAATACACACCACTCCTGATATTTACAATCGGTCAGTTTATTGCACAAATAAAGCGGGCTATTGGCCCATTTCCTATTTTCTGATTTTCTCTAGTGCTGATAGAAAGGAGGTGGGGTGAACTGAAAAGAGAATTAACTACCCACCCTTTACCTGAGATTCCTCTGGTCATGCCTGTCACATCTAGTGGAACTTCTTTTCCTTTGAGCTTAACCCAACCACCCAGTTAAGTTTCCAGTCAGCTCCAGATGATGTGGTTCCAACAAGAATATGATATGGAACCTAGTTTACAATGTGCTATGGGGCGTTGACACCGGGGAATTTATAAGCCTATCAAATGGTTAATTTAAACGTGTAAACAGCAGAATGTTCCCCTGCATACTATCATAGAATCGTACAGCATAAAAGGAGGCCATTCGGCCCATCGTGCCTGTGCCGGCTCTTTGAAAGAGCTATCCAATTAATCCCACTCGCCCTGCTCTTTCCACATAGCACTACAATGTTGTCCCTTTTAAGTATTTATCCAATTCCCTTTTGAAAGTTACTATTGAATCTGCTCCCACCGCCCTTTTAGCAATGCATTTCACGTATATTGTCTGAACATTCACATTTTTAACTGTTGGCAGAGAACTCTGAAACCCAAACTGCAGCGACCAGTCTGAGATTGGACTGCAAATGCAGCCAAAGATTCACATAGAAACATAGAAGATAGGTGCAGGAGTAGGCCATTCAGCCCCTCGAGCCTGCTCCGCCATTCAATGCGATCACGGCTGATCATCCAAATTCAGTACCCGGTCCCTGCTTTCTCCCCATACCCCTTGATCCCTTTAGCCTTAAGAAATATATCTAACTCCTTCTTGAATATATTAATGTATTAGCTTCTACTGCCTTCTGTGGTAGAGAATTCCACAGGTTCACCACTCTCTGGGTGAAGAAATTCCTCCTCATTTCTGTCCTAAATGGCCTACCCCTTATCCTTAGACTGTGACCCCTGGTTCTGGATTCCCCGACCATCGGGAACATCCTTCCCGCATCTAGTCTGTCCAGTCCTGTCAGAATTTTATAATTTTCAATGAGATCCCCTCTCATTCTTCTAAACTCCAGCGAATACAAGCCCAATCGTCCCACTCTCTCATACGTCATTCCTGCCATCCCAGGTATTAGCCTGGTGAATCTTCGCTGAACTCCTTCCATGGCAAGAACATCCTTCCTCAGATAAGGCAACCAAAACTGCTCACAATACTCAAGATGTGGTCTCACCAAGGCCCTGTACAACTGCAGCAAGACATCCTTGTTACTGTACTCAAACTCTCTCGCTACGAAGGCCAACATACCATTTGCCTTCTTAACTGCCTGCTGCACCTGCATGCTTACCTTCAGCGACTGGTGCACAAGGACACCCAGGTCTCGTTCCACTTCCCCTTCTCCCAATCTATTGCCATTCAGATAATAATCTGCCTTCCTGTTTTTGCCACCAAAGTGGATAACCTCACATTTATCCACATTATATTGCATCTGCCATGCTTCTGCCTAATCACCCAACCTGTCCAAATCATCCTGTAGTTTCTCGGCATCCTCCTCACAGCACACACGCCCACCCAGCTTTGTGTCGTCTGCAAATTTGGAGATATTACATCTAGTTCCCTTGTCTAGATCATTAATATATATTGTGAATAGCTGGGGTCCAAGGACCGATCCCTGCGGTACCCCACTAGTCACTGCCTGCCATTCGGAAAAAGACCCGTTTATTCCAACTCTTTGCTTTCTGTCTGCCAACCAGTTCTCTGTCCAAGTCAATACCTTGGCCCCAATCCCATGTGCCTTAACTTTACACACTAATCTCTTATGCGGGACCTTATCGAAAGCACTGGGTAATTATTAACATATTGAAATTTGACAGGTATTTCTAGAACATGAGGATATTTTTAAAGAAAACCATCCAATTCTAAGAGTTGGTGAAGTATGCACCACATTAGTAAGTTTGAAGGTGTAATGGACTTCAAACCATCTGAATTTCCATTTGCTCTTAGTAGTCTCCGAATTAGTCTGGTGTCGTTTTCAGAATATTTTCACATTGCATTTGATGGAGTCCCATACAAATCTACAATAGGGGTAGTCACATGTTCCTTCGATCTATTTCCAAGCCTTAAATATCCAAACATTTTCTTTTGTGGAATGTTCCTCCCCACTTCCCTCCCCATTATCTCAGAATGAGCAACACAAGAAATGCTAGACCCTTCATTTCTCTCCCATCTTCCTGACTCCAGCAGCCCACTGCATAGGGCAAAAGACAAAAGTAGATCATAACCATACTTGTCACTATCTCTCAAAGGGGTAAGGAAACAAGGCCTGGCAGGACTAACTAACCAAAGGTGTGCTGCCTTAGTCCCTGTCCTTTCAACTACAGGAACCAAATGCCTGCAGATAGGATTTAGATATTTTCTGTTAGGAATGTAGGAACAGGAGTAGGCCATTCCGCCCCTTGAGCCTGCTCCACCATTCAACTAGATTATGGCTGATCTGTATCTCAACTCCATTTTGTATCTCAACTCCATTTACTCGCCTTGATTTCACATCTCTTAATACCCTTACCCAATAAAAATCTATCAATTTCAGTTTTAAAATTTTCAATTGACCTAGCCTCAGCTGCATGAGGGAATGAGTTCCAGATTTCCACTACCCTTTGTGTGAAGAAGTGCTTCCTGACATCACCCCTGAATGGCCGAACTCTAATTTTAAAGTTATGCCCCACTGTTGCAGACTTCCCCACCAGGGGAAGTAGCTTTTCTGTATCTACCCTATCAAATCCTTTAATCATCTTAAACACATCAATTAGTCTTCTGTACTCGAGGGAACACAAGCCTAGGATATGCAACCTGTCTTCATAATTTAACCCTTTTAGCCCTGGTATCATTCTGGTGAATCGGCGTTGCATCACCTCCAAGGCCAAGATATCCTTCCTGAGGTGTGATGCCCAGAGCTGAATGTAGTATTCCAGGTGCACTCCAAACAGAGCTTTATATAACTGTAGCACAACTTCCACCCCATTGTATTCCAGCCCCCTTGAGTTGAAGGCCAACATTCCATTAGCCTTTTTAAATTATTTTGTGTTCCTGTCCACTGGCTTTTAGTGATTTCTGTACAAGGACCCCTAAATCTCTCTGCTCCTCCACAGTTCCTAGCTTCTCACCATTTAGAAAATACTCTAATCTGTCTTTCTTTGGTCCAAAATGAATGACCAGTATCATTCTAGTGAATCTGCACTGCTCCTCCTCCAATGCCAATATATCTTTCCTCAGGTGCGGTGCTCAAAACTGAATGCAGTACTCTAAATGGGATCTCGCCAAGACTCTGTACAACGGAAGCATAACTTCCTCACTTTTGTATTCAAAAGCAAAGTTCAAAAACAAAAAAGGCCTGTTTAGGCTTAATGGAGCACTGTGTTCATCTAAAATATATTTCAGAATTGTTAACGTTTGCAGTGGGAAAAGGCCATGCATATCTTTTATCACAGTGATTTAATATCTAAACAATACAATGATGGATTTCAAAGTGAATTCTGTGGTTGCATTGTATGTTTAAATAAATACATGCCCAAATACATTTTAAGGAAGAGTGTTCCTTTGAACAATTCGAAAAAAAATATGAATGAAAGACTAAGTACTACAGTAAATATTGTCCGCCGGAACAGAAACTTTTGAAAAGGAAATTAGATCAACTTTATTCATTGTTATGAGTAAAACGACTATCGGGGAGAGTATGCAGAGACGAGGCTGGTGTTTCTGCTAAACCTGAACGGGTCACACACAGGACCCTGTTTTATGAACCCAACTCTCAAACCCTGGCGTGTTTACTGTTACCAGAATGCTAAACCTGCCGCGGAGACAGGAGCTGTACCATTGGCGCGTATATGTGTCTCTATACGTATATGGGGAGTTTAAGGGAAGTGTTTAATAAATATAATTCGGCATAAACAGACACGTCAATTGGATTAGCTTTTGTCTAGACTTGCCTGTTCTATTGGATGGGTATCACCGAATATTGATAGGTGAATATCGATGGAGAAAGATGGGGGTATGTCGGTTTTTGAATATACACTTCACTTACTTCACAATGTGGAAGCAATGTTAATGTAACATTCCTTTAACAGTTTACTCTCGTACTGCGAGTCAGACATAGGGTGACGCAGATAACAGCGAGCGAGTCTTCTCCTCAGTAACTGTTATATATTCCGATCACAGTCAGCCGCACAGAGGATCGACTAGTTACTATTACAAATGAAATGCCCCTTTGCATTTGCTACCAATTTCTCGACATTACTTGTCGATATTTGTGTTGAAACTGATGACATCTTGAGACTGTAATGTGTCTGGGCAATTTTGACAAGTCGGACCCTACCAGGGATGGAAATTTACACCAGCGGCATCGACCACATATCAGACAGCGATCGTGTGATTTGAACAGTGTCTATTAAATCGCGTCAACTCATTTTCAATAAACAGATGAAACATGCATTCGGAACGAGATAATGCGCACCTAAGAGCGGCTTATATATACGTTCGAGGGGCGATTTTCAAAGTGCTACTGGTTGGGGGTACATATTGGGAAATTGCAGGCACTGTCCACAGTTTGACATGCACTGCGCCCATGATATGTGCAACTGCCAGGCGAAGCTCCGCTAGTATCAAGCATTGAGAAAAACCGCACTACTGCCTCTTTATTGTCTTTTTTTCCCCTCTCTTTACTCGTTGCCCTTTCTCTCTCCGCATCACATTCCAGCCATAGAAAGCAAGAGGAAACTACCCAGGCGGGGCCGCACCAGGACACCCAGCACCGATGACAGGCGCTATTGACAATTCTGGTGCAATCTGACCCACCTCCAGATATTGTGCTCTCGCATTTTGCCACACTGGAGATTAGGGGAAGGGAAAGTGTCTCACTGGCACAATCAGGAATCACTCATTGGGGCAGGGCAAGTGGGAAATTGTTTTATTGCCGCTTGACAAGTCTGGGCTGATGACCCCCCCATCCTGGTCCGCTGGACTAGAACATGTCACAGAGCCAACACAGTCCTCCACTTGGTTGCCCTATTTATATTTTGAGATTTAAAAAGACAACTGTTTCTTTCCCAGTGCACAGAATCGTGGATTTGGATGTTTACACGTGACAGGGAAGAACCATTGTGATGAAAGTTGAGTGATACACAACTGGCGTGACAGGGAGGAAGGTGTTCCATGGTTTTGTTGGCTAGATGTTCGAGCAACGTGAATTGCCCCTGATGCAGATTCTCAGAACATCGTCACCTGGTGTGCAGACTGACATTATCTATCGTTTTGCGAATACATTAGTTTTATAAATAAAACACCCTTGTTTGGAAATATCGCCTCTGGCTTGTTCTTGGGAACATAAAGAACCCGTGAGGTAAAACATGGGGGCAATTTTAACCCTACCCGCCTGGCGGATACCGGGTCCCCCGATTTAGTTGCCCATCAGAAAGCTGGTCGGATCTTGCTAACCATGATTTTTACTCAGGCGAATCCGTCTGCCCAAGGCCTGCAGGGTCCTACCTTAAATATGCAGAGCGGGCCTCGACTGCGATTTTAGCTCAGGCCTGAGCTGTGGCTTTCCCACCAGGCCGGAGAGTTGAGACCGGCCGGGATGCTGAAGAAGCTCCTGCTCCTGCTCCTCCAGGCCCCACAAGGAAAGTTCAGGCCTCCCCTGCCGTGGACTCTCCCTCCCGCAAGCCCTCGCCCCACACTTATCTTCATGTTGGCATAAGGGCCGCCCGATTCTCCAAAGCCAGCAGCCGCTTCTCACCCGGCAACATGTTAATGAAGCCCGGGAGTTAAAATAGCCGAGTTCTCAAATTTTCTCCAACAAGTGTAATTCACAGCCCCCCTCCACCCCACCAACGCCTGTTCGAGATCCAGCTGGAGTTAAAATCGACCCTCAGTGGCAGAAGTTTAATGAGCTGCAGCAAGTCAACAAAAGAGAAAAAAAATGGAAGAAACAAAACTGCGAGTTTTGGGGGAGTTACTTTGAACTCTTGTGTTCTCCTTGATCATATTTAGAGGCAGAGAGGGGCTACATTACCAGAGAATTCACTATCTTGTATGCATTATTGCAAAGCAAACATACGCACTATTATCAGAGCATCCACATCTGATGGGCATACAGGTTTAGCAGTTGCTCTACTGCAAATAATTGTAACTAGACAGAGCTGGGCTGCAGCTGAACTGCACACTGTCTATGTCTAAACCACATACATATATACACAGATTACATACATACACACACACATATCCATCGAGCCTGTTCTGCCATTCAATTAGATCATAGCTGATCTGTATCTTAACTCCATCTACCTGCCTTGTTTCCTTAACACCCACAGACATACACACATATATACCACATGCATACACACAGACATATACTCACACACACACACATATATATATATATATATATAAATACATACCACACACCATGATACTGGAGGAAGGGTGAGCACAGATCAAGCACTCACTGCAATGAGAATCATGCAATAAATCCATGTCCTGCACCTCTATGGCAAAGGCTATTTTTCCACCCAGGTATAGTGCCATCAGATGCTCACCAGATGGGCTTTATTGCTGGGGATTTATCAGCTCCACTATAAAGCCCTCCAACTATCACCTTAGTCAAAGTTTTGAAGAAATACAGTAGTTCCCCATACAGCATTCACCTGTTCACCTAAGTGGCCCAATATTTAGATCCAGGCCATCAAAGTAGTTTGTAATTCTCCCTTGTCCCTCTCAAATGTTGAAATACGCTGTTGCTATGAGAATTTTACTTAAGCCCTCATGGCAATGGGAAGATAAACAGCAGACTGATGTATTACCAGCTCCATTATTTCCATAGAAATCAAACACACTTATGTCCTTTCAACAAATGAGTGCAATGAGATTGAAAATAGTTGTATTAGCAGCAACCAGAAAGACAGAGGAACATCAATTTTCAAACACGGGCCTTTGTCTGGGTGCAAGTGAATAAATGATTTGCATCTATTAGTGTTATGAGGTGAAATATTGATTTAACAGCACAATCAATTGAAAACACAATGTAAGTGAAGTTAGTCTGACCTCAAAAAATGGACAGCAGATATTCTGAACCATTAAATCTTTCAAAAATATCCAATCATATTCCAGAAACATGGAAGCATTTCTATTCCTTTTGTGAGAAAGACCTTCACCATAACCAACTCCTGCTGTCAGGCACACAATTGTGAATTTAAAAGAAAGTAAAAGAGAGAAATAATTGTTACCCATTAAAATAATTTACAGCCCAAGCATTTTCTTCAATTGGCTGTCCGCAGTAATTTTATAGCAATATTTTTCAGCTTTTTACTGCAAAGTTATTACAAATATGCCAAAGGCCTGTACCACACCCATTATTGCTACTACTGTTGTAATAAGCCTATTACAAAGCAGTCCAATCATTTTAATGGCAGTATTTAAAATAAATACACCTAATGACCTTTCCAACAGTCCTAAATTTCAGAAGAAAAAGTACAGCTCTCGCAATGCACGATGCCAATACAGGATGTGGTACCAACAAACAAAACTGTGTGAGGTGGATTGCATCTGCTGAGCAGAAAATGTTGAATGCCAAATGTAAGAGTCATGAAAGTTTAAGAAAGTGTAAAGAAGAAAGAAAATACCTTAAAATATTGGTTAAATATTATGGTACAGTATGTATGTAAATTTGTTTATTATTGATGCATATTCTAGTATAATATAGTTAATTTACCTGACTGACTTATTGTATTGAGAAACCCCCTCTTTTCTTGTTCCAATAGTATAGTCTGAGAGACCCCCTTTATTCTTGCTCCAATGGTATAGTCCTTAAGCTTGTCACATGATATATCCAGCCATTTTTACAGTTCAAGCACCACGAGGCTAGGAAAGGTAGAAGCTTTGATGGCTGTGGAGCAATACAGTTTTTGACCATGTTTAAACGTGTTTTATTTTGAAATCCTGTTTGAAATGTATTACAGTAAACAGTTAAAAGACAAAGTTACGTTTTGGAACATTTTATTTCGACACGCGTCTACTCGTTGCTAAAAGCCTCAAAGCTAAAGCTCAGTGGCTGCATATTGAAAACTACGGAGCGCCACTACACCAGATGTGGTGGATGGGGCGAATGTAGAGTGGGCAAACAGTTTTCTACCAGTGGGGAGAGGACACTCAATGAGTAACTGTGAAACCCTGCTATGAGTGAGAATGATTGCCTGGATGAGTGCATCCACACTCAAGAAGCTCGGCACCATCCAGGACAAAACAACCCACTTAATTGGCACCCTACCCACCACCTTAAACATTCACGCCCTGCACTACCGGCGCACCATGGCTGCAGTGTGTACCATCCACAAGATGCACTGCAGCAACTCGCTAAGGATTCTTTGGCAGCACCTCCCAAACCCGTGACCTCTACCACCTAGAAGGACAAGGGCAGCAGCCGCATGGGAACACCATCACCTGCAAGTTCCCCTCCAAGTTGCACACCATACTGACTTGGAAATATATCGCCGTTCCTTCATAATCGCTGGGTCAAAATCCTGGAACTCCCTCCCTAACAGCACTATGGGATTACCTTCACCACATGGACTGCATCGGTTAAAAAAGGCGGCTCACCACCACCCTCTCAAGGGCAACTAGGGATGGGCAATAAATGCTGGCCTCGCCAGTAATGGCCACATCCCAGGAACGAATAAAAAAAAGTCAGAATTGAATTATAAAAATCTTCTCTGTGAATGGGATTATGGGAACTGGGTGGGCAGTTGGTCAACATACTGGACTTCTCATTTCTGGACCTTGTGTTTGAATTAGGCCAGGCTAATGGGATGAAAGCCTCCTTTCTCTGGCACTGCCAGGAGCTAAGATGTTTATACTTGAAAGACCAAGAATCCAGACATTGGCAATTGATTTTTCAAAAATCAAATGTTTTATTGACATTCTTTTATGAGAATTTAAACAGTACAGGGTATAAGCAGCACAATCTTACCACTGTGGAATGTGACTCAGAACCCGGGGTGATCAAATCCTCATCCTGGGAGAGCAGGAGTGTTGTTGTCTTTCATCTTCATGATAAGGGAAGGTTAGCGGCTCTTTCCCTTCCTCATAGTTCTACTGATCTGTAGTTCAAAAAAACCCAGTTTTCATACTTTTCAGAGGTTTGGGGCAGTTGGTCACTCAGCCGTTATCGCCCGACTTTGAGACGTTTATTATCTCACCACCATTACCCCTTATCTACTATCAGGCAACTCCATTTGTTCTTGCACTTAGTAAATATAATCAATTGTAATTATAATCAATCCAAGTCACGAGAACATTCAATCCTGCAGTATCTTCAGACTGTTAACTATAATGCTCAACAGGCCTATTGTCTGCTCTGATTTTGTTCAAGCTTGCAGTCTTGCTGTGCATCCAGTCCTTTCCCTTCTACAGCACAATGAGTTTGAACAGTCTCAACTCAATTTTTAGTTGATATAGGAGTCCACATTCAGCCTCAAACTGTCATTAACACTAAATTAGCGACCTTAGTCAGAGAGGCAATAGGATGGTAGGTGCAACAGGGGGTGCACGCCTGAGGTTGGTATTAAACCATTGCTGGGGCAGAATAGAGGGAGCATTACCCTGCATCTTGCCCACACTATACATGACTTAGGAGGGCTATATTCTGATGATGGCTAAAATGGAAACGGTGTTTCAACCAATAGAACCAACATCGCTCACTTCAACAAGTGCACATCACTAAAACTACTAGAAAGTTTAAAATTCTTTTTACCATTACCCATCAAGTGCTCTGTTGATATAAAATTTAAAAATACAAATCGTAAATATATATGTTTAAAAAATACTTTTGCTGTAATTTTAGTAGGGACTGACCAGAGTGCAGAGGCAGTGATATTTCAGCTCTTCTGAATCTGAAATCGGAATTTAAAGATGATAATAAATAGATCCATAGTTGTAGTTTGTACCAGTGCTCCTTAGAACAGGTGAAACTATTACATAACCATTGTAGAGCAGAATGGGGACATTCTCACAACTTTTGTTTAATTTGCTCTGGGAATGTGGGTGTCACTGGTGTAAGATTCTAAAAATTGTAATAAAACCGCTGCTATCGTGTGGAGATTGAAGCTCAGAATGAATTGTGAAATGGTTACAGATGGATTCAAAATGTAGGAAATCAGCATGTGGTCTTTGTTTGTGAAGACACAAAATGGCAGAAGTCAGCAGGAGGTCCTTTACCTGGTGGTCAGCATATGGTCCTTTGTTTGAAAGGCCACATGGACAGGAAGGAACACGACTGACAAGGAAGTTCCACCTCCACACTCCTCACAGGAACATGAACATGTCATGCGGAAGGAACTCCAATCAGGGAAGGTTTGGAGTGAAACTGACCTATCAGAGGGAGGCAGACAGTGATATACGAGTGGGGCCGGCAGAGAGGCCCCATAAAAGAGGCAGGAAATTCACAGAACACAGAAGCAAGAAAGAAGACAGAAGTGGAAGAACAGACAAACAAAGAAAGCTGGCTAGTCTATGTTTCGACTTACAACTTTTCTGGATTGATCACCCAGAGATAAAGGAGTATGTATGAAAGTCGGACATAGAGCTTAGATATTGTTAAAGAGGGTACTTTTATGTACGGTTAACTTGGAAAATAAATTGGCAGGAGGTAGCGTGTAAGTTGCTGCGGGTACTTTTATGTATGGGTAAATTGGGAGCATATTGATTGCGATTGTACACTTGAATTTTGAATTATAGTGTGAATAAAGCCCTGCCTTTCGATCTATTTCATTTCCTTTCCAGTTTTGAAAAAGGGTTAGACCCGAAACGTCGACTCTAATTTCTCTCCACGGATGTTGCCTGGCCTGCTGAGTTTTTCCAGCATTTTCTGTTGTTATTTATTGGTCACATACTTGTCTGTCATTGTTACGCTTATTCGTAATTCTCAAAGTCCGAACAGTAGTAAGAGCAAGGGCTTACACTGGCAAGGACGTATGTATGGCCCATCCTCAGTTGCCCGGAGAAGCTAGTGGCACTTCTGTAGCAGTTGATTTTACCTTTCTAGGCCACTTCAGTGCACATCAAGAGGCAATCACATAAGATGGGGGTCATGTGCAGGTCAGGCTGGGCAGTGACGGCAGATTCCCTTCCTCATTGAACCAGTTGGGTACTTAACAATAATTCAACAGTTTTAATGGTCATTTTTTTCTGATGCGGAGGTAGGTTCTCCCAATATTCTCACTAACATTTCTCGCTCAACCAACAGATTATGTGCTCATTCATTCATTCATGTCTGTGGCCCTTGTGTGCAAATTGGCAGCCACATTTGCCTACAGTGATTATTCTTCAAAAGCAATTCATTGGCTGTGACGCACTTTGGGACATCCGGAGGACACAATAAAATCTTTTCTTTGATTAAATTTGCACATCAGGAAGTATGTATGGAAAATCATCCCTTGGAAAAAAGGACCGAGTTATATAGCACCTTACCAGACCTCTCAGAAGTGTATACAATAAATAACTTTGAAGGACAGTCTCCTTACCTAGATGGTAAGGAGACCTACATCAGAATGCTGTTCATAGACTACAGCTCAGCATTCAACACTATCGCCCCCAACAAGCTGGCCACCAAACTCCACACTCTTGGCCTGAACACTTCCCTCTGCAACTGGACCCTGGACTTCCTAACAAACAGACCCCAGTCTGTCAAATTAGGTAACCACACCTCCCCCCACCTGACCCTGAGCACGGGGGCCCCACACGGATGTGTGCTGAGCCCCCTCCTCTACTCCCTCTTCACCCACGACTGTGTGGCTGTTCCTGGTTCCAACACCATCATCAAGTTTGCGGATGACACCACGGTAGTAGGCGAGATCACCAACAACGATGAGTCAGCCTACAGGGAGGAGGTCCAGCATCTCGTGAAGTGGTGCGCCGATAACAACCTGGCCCTTAACATCAAGAAAACCAAAGAAATCATTGTGGACTTCAGGAAGTCCAAAGGCGGAAGTCACACCCCCATCCACATCAATGGGGCTGTGGTGGAAAGGGTGGACAGCTTTAAGTTCCTCGGAGTCCACATCACGGAAGACCTCTCCTGGTCCCTCAACACCTCCTCTCTGGTGAAGAAGGCCCAGCAGCGCCTATATTTCCTAAGGAAGCTGAAGGGATGTAACCTGTCACCCCTGATCCTCTCTAACTTTTACCGCTGCACTATAGAGAGCATCCTGACAAACTGTATCACAGTATGGTATGGCAGCTGTAGCTACTATGACCAGAAAGCTCTGCAGCGGGTAGTCAAAACTGCCCAACGCATTACCGGCACCCGGCTACCGACCATAGAGCACATATACCAGAAACGCTGCTTACGGAGGTCACGGTCCATCATCAAAGACCCTACCCACCCCAGCCACAGCCTGTTCGCCCTCCTGCCATCTGGGAGACGCTACAGATGCATTCGCACCCGTACGACCAGATTTAGGAACAGCTTCTTTCCCAGGGCTGTCATCCTACTGAACTCCACAAATAAACTCTAAAGCCTGCACATCTGCCAATGCACTTTATTATGGTTATGTTTATGTTAATGTATTACAAGCCAAATGTATGTTGAATGTTTAAATGTCTTAATCCAAATGTACACTCTCAGGAGCCGCAAGCCTACATTTCATTGTACTGCACTTGTGCACTAACAATGACAATAAAAGTTGATTTGATTTGTTGTTTTGTAAGCAAATAGAGCAGCCATTTAGCACAAGGAAAGATCCTACAAGCAGCAGTGTGATATTGCTTTAGGGAGGAACGTTGCCCACGATATCAGAAGAACTTCCTGATCTTCTTCGAGTTGTCCCACAGCATCTTTAACATCACAAGATATGCCCACAGTCTTTGGTTTAATACCTCACTTGAAGAACAGTAACTCCAAACACGCAGCGCTCACTCGGCACTGCTCAGGAGGTTAAATTGGTGGCTGGAATCAATGCGAGGAGATTTTACTTTTTTCCGTTCACGGGATATGGGAAAGACCAGCATTTATTGCCCATCCATAATTGTCCTTGAGAAGGTAGTGGTGAGCCACCTTCTTGAATAGCTGCAGTCCACATGGTGGAGGTACTCCACAGTGACTTTGTCGTAGCAGTTTGGTACAACTGAGTGGCTTCCTAGGCTATTTCAGAGGGCAGTTAAGAGTCAACCACATTGCTGGAGTCACATAGGGCAGACCAGGTAAGGATGGCAGGTTTCCTTCCCTAAAGAACATTAGTGAACCAGTTGGGTTTTTACAACAATCTGGTACTAGGCCACCATTACTGATACTAGCATTTTAATTCCAGATTTTTTTTTAATTAATTGAATTTATGGGATTTGAACTTAGTCTCCCCCCTCTGGATTACTAGTCCAGTAACCTAACCACTATGCTACCATACCCCTAATGTTGAATATGATCTTTGGATGGAGTGGGTTTAATAGTCTTTACTTATTCCATGATTTCTTAGTCTTAATTGGATCATTTTACATTCTGTGCTTAGTTCTGCAACTTGATCAAAGAGGCAAAAAAAAGGTTGGAAGTGTTCCACGTTTTGCTGCACCACAAACAGCGACGATTAGAGATGGAGGGAACATGTATGTCTAATCCTGAAGGTTAAATGCCAATGACTTTCCAAGAGATACTGCAGGCAGACAGATAAAATACATCAAGCTTTAGTGCAAAGAGATTATAGCAGAAGGCCCAACTGCTTTGTTAATTTAGAGGCCTGTGAGACCCCCTGGGGATCCGCATACGCAGCCTCATTAACACCACAATGCTGTATTTTGGTGTAATTGCTCTGCTGTGGTATAGTCACTGTGTAATCCCAGGACCTGGGATGTAATGTTTCCAAAGCCTAAATCTGAGCAGCACATTTGTCAAGTAACTCTTGATCTGTTAATGATTCCTGTGGTCAAACAAAAGGGATATTATAAATACCAAGTTCCAGATAAATACATTTGTGCAAGAAAGTAAAGTGGCGTCACACATCTGAAACAGAGCATTGTTTGATGGGATGTACAGAGGACATTCAGCAAACTGTAATGAAAGATAAACATCCCCTCTCTCACTGGGCAAATCACTGGGGCATTTGTTAATGATCAAAGCGGCTTCTACAGAAAGTGCTGTGTGATTATAGTCACATTATTCCTATATCATATTTACACACTTCACTGTAACACGGCACGGTGTGAGCGAAGCACACCATTCACACCAACACTTACACTTAACATCGCTGCATTATTATTCTTGCTCTCTGTGGAATGCAATGAGATGAATACTAATCGTGTCGCCAAGGATGTTTTCAGACACTTGGAAGCTTTTACTTCTACATGTTTCTTTGTGTATTTTATCTGTTAATTAAATTTGAAAACTTTAATTTTTTCAACAACAGTTTCAGCTGAAGTAGATTTTTGTACACTGGGAGTTTGTTGCACAAGTCAAAGATAGTTCACAGAAGCCTATGATGAGTTTATATTTAAAGCTATCCTAAACTTACCCGTTCCTGTGTGAAACCCAGACCTGACAAAAGTTTTACTTGATTATTAATGGGATTTAAAGAGTATTGACGCAAGAGGTTCGAAGCGTAGGGTCAGTCCATGATTAGGTAGTGGTACACAGTCTGGGGGAAGGTTTGATATGCCAAATGGTTTTACTCATTCCATATTTCTTATACCCTTAAAGAACAGCGCAAGAGCGGGAGATTGGGCCGGAGATAAAAGGGTGCCACTGAGCCCACCAGCGGGACTACAAGATTTAATTTAAGAGCTGGGATTAAAAACTAAATGTTCAAAACTTAAACACTTAATTAATTAAATACATTAGAGATGGCAGGGCAGGCGATGTGTTACTGCTGCAACATTGAGGTCCACGGCGACCACATTTGCAGTAAGTGTTGGTTGCTCGAGGAACTTCGGCTCCGTGTTGATGAGCTGGAGTCCAAACTTCAAACACTGTGACACATCAGGGAGGGGGAGAGTTACCTGGCGCTGTGTTCCAGGAGGCAGTCACACCCCTTAGACGAATTAATTCAAATTTGGTCCATGGTCAGGGACAGGTGGGTGTGATTGGACCGTGGGCAGCACGGTGGCATAGTGGTTAGCACTGTTGCCTCACAGCGCCAGGGACCCGGGTTTGAATCCGGCCTTGGGTGACTGTCTGTGTGGAGTTTGCACATTCTCCCCGTGTTTGCGTGGGTTTCCTCCGGGTGCTCCGGTTTCCTCCCACAGTCCAAAGATGTGCGGGTTAGGATGATTGGCTATGATAAATTGACCCTTAGTGTTAGGGGGATTAAATACGTGGGGTTACGGGGATAGGGTGGGATATGTGTCGGTGCAGGCTCGATGGGCCGAAATGGCCTCTATCTGCACTGTGGGGTTTCTGTGATTTCTGTGATTATGAGCGAGGCAGGTATGGGGACCCAAGAGGTAGTGGTGGAGGAGCCTCAGCCCTTGCTCTTCTCCAACAATTACGAGGTTCTTACTCTCTGTGTGGGTGAGAGCAGGGACTGCAGTGAGGATGAGCAAACTGATCACAGCACTGTGGTATAGGGAGCCATTCAAGTGGGGGGGGAGCAAAAAGAAATGTGGTAGTGGTGGGGGACAGTATAGTTAGGGGGATAGACACTGTTCTCTGCAGTCAAGAGTGAGAGTCCCAAAGGCTGTGTTGCCTGCCTGGTGCCAGGGTTAAGGACATCTCCTCTGGGCTAAATTAAAATGCAGAACCACAAAGCTAATAATCTCTGGATTACTACCTGAGCCACGTGCAAATTGGCATAAGGTAAATAAGATCAGAGTGATGAACAAGTGGCTCAAAGATTGGTGTGGGAGAAATGGGTTTCAATTCTTGGGGCACTGGCACCAGTACTGGGGTAAAAGGGAGCTGTTCCATCGGGACAGGCTGAAGGGATAATTACAAGTCCTAGCCCTTTTCGGGCTACCCCAGATCAGGTGTATTCCCCAGACATTCACCTTCAACTAAAGTTAGAGATAGCCGAATTCTATAAGACGCTTAAATGGGTCTAAAGGTTCAGGCTATCTCTCCCTAAAGGAAAGGAACGACTGAAGATGTTACCATCCTCTGGATAACACTTTTAATAAGTTTAACTAGACTGTAACCTTCTGGATATTATGAGGGTCCAAAATACCCCCCAGAATTCTGCAACTCCTTACAAAAGAGTGTACAGAAATTGGGTTCGTGAGATTGATACAGAAATACTCTGAGACAATTCTAAAAATATATAGATTTATTTAAGAGCTGACATTCAGTCGCAACATTAACAATTCAAAATACAAATAGCTTGCATTTCTTATCAGAGATCCTTATTCTCAAATCTTAACTTTGTTACATTTCCACACTTCTACTTATTCTTAATCCAGAATATCCACCAAAATCAAATACCTTGATTACCTGAGACTCAGAGTTGTAGGCTTAGAGTGGTTCTGAAGTTGAGAATCACTTGCCCGTCTCCAGCAACTTCTGACTTTGTTTGAAAAGCGCTTATTTTTATACCTTTTTTTGAATGGTATATTCTGTGAAGTTTTCTGCTGATGTAAGCTAATTATCTTTATTCATTTTTTGTGTTGACTTCTTTCTATTCTTACTGCCATTTCAGCTGCCAACTCTCAGACTTCTGTCTCTACCTTTAGGTGTTCAATAGTTATCATAAAAACAATATGACAGTAGTATTTATTTAATGTAATTCTTATCGAAGATCTTTCATTCAATTCTTAATATTGGCTTAACTGGTTTTAGCAGACATTGTAACTCCATGGTGTTCCAAGTTCAATACAAAAACAATGTAATTGCTTGGTGTATCTATTGAAGTTATTGATGCGCTATCAATTACTCATAAAAGACGGAGAGTTAGGAGAGTAACTAAAGGCTTTTATTAGCAAAGAACAGAGCATGCCTCTCGTGGTTGACTGGGTTCCAAGAAGGCAGGGGGCTGCAGAGCGGTCACCTTTATACCTGGGCCTGTGGGTGGAGCCAGGGGCGGAGCCAGCAGAGACATGCTGAGGCATGCATAGGTACAACAGTGTGCAACAACAACAGCAACGGTGAACAACAATAACAGTGGTTTACCACAGTTATATCTTCAAAGTGTTCTGCAGGTATCATATTTACTACATGTAAATTAAAGACACTTCAGCTAGGGTGGTTGCTTTTTTTCTAGCTATCCCAATTGGTTGCATATTTAATCTTATGTTTCCTGTCTTCCAAGTTTAACATAAAAACTATTTGACCAGTAGGTGTTTCTTTTGCTTGATGTCATCTTTTCAAAAGGCACATGCCTCTTTTAATATTCTGTTTCTGTTCAACCTGTTAGTTTTTAACACTTTACTTGGGTCATTCCATTGTGTTTCTTCCAAACTCCAGACCTTTTGGAAGCACCAAACTATTATTTCAATAGGGCCTTTGTATTAGCATTAACAATCAATTCCCATTTCAAAGCTTGTTGTGTTTACAACTTGTGTTATCAAACCATCCCATCTCAGAAGCCTGTTTTCTGTTTGCAGCCTGTATCTGAGGTTTTAGATTTTTAAACCCAGTATATCATGTATTAATAATGTCAGAATTATGTTCATATTATGGTGTATCTCTTGAAATATGGCTTATTCCATCACAGGGCTTCATTTGAACCAGGCTGGGACCAGTACCCCAGTGAATCGAATAACTAGGGCTGTAGATAGGGCTTTAAACTAAAGAGTGGGGAGGAGGGATCCGCTGAGTGCACACAGCATTCATAACAAGGTAGATGAGTTGACAGCACAAATATAAATAAATGGGTATGATTTGATAGCCATTAGAGATGTGGTTGCAAGGTGACCAAGGCTGGGGACTGAATAGTCAGGGGTATTTGCCATTTTGTAAGGATTGGCAGAAAGGAAAAGGAGGTGGTGTAGCTTTGTTAATAAGGGATGAGATCAGTGCAGCAGTGAGAAATGATATTGGCTTAGAAGATCAAGACGTAGAATCAGGTTGTGTGGAGATAAGAAATAATAAGGGTAAGAAGTCACTGGTGGGAGTGGTCTACAGGCTCCCAAATAGTAACCACACTGTAGGACAGAGTAAAAATCAAGAAATAATAGAGGCTTGTAAGAAAGGTACGGCTATAATCATGGGAGATTTTGATCTTCATATTGATCGGACAAAGCAAATTGGCAAAGGTAGACTTGAGGAAGAGTTCTTAGAGTGTATGCGGGATGGTTTCTTGGAACAATACATTGTGGAACCAACCAGGGAGCAGACTATTTTAGATCTGGTAATGTGTAATGAGGCTGGATTAATTAATGATCTCGAAGTGAAGGATCTTCTCAGGAAGAGTGATCATAGCATGGTAGTATTTCAAATTCAGTTTGAGGGGGAGAAAGCTCGGTCTCAAACATACAATGTTGCAAAGAATAGTGGAAGGCCAGAGGATTGGGAAATTTTTAAAAAGCAGCAAAGGACGACTAAAAAAATGATAAAGAGAGAAGATAGCTTATCAGAGTAAGCTAACAAGAAATATAAAAACAGACAGTAAGAGCTTCTACAGGTATATAAAAAGGAAGAGAGAGTAGCTAAAGTAAATGTTGGCCCCCTAGAAGATGAGTCTGGGGAATTAATAATGGGAAATAGGGAAATGGCAGAGACTTTGAACAAATATTTTGTATCGGTCTTCACGGTAGAAGACACTAAAAGCATCCCAATAATGGATAATCAAGGGGCTATTGGGTTGGGGGGGAAACTTAAAACAATCACTAGAGAAAAAGTACTATGCAAACTAATGGGACTAAAGATGGATAAGTCCCCTGGACCTGATGGCCTGCATCCTAGGGTCTTAAAGGAGGTGGCTGCATTGATAGTGGGTGCTTTGGTTGTAATCTACCAAAATTCCCTGGATTCTGGAGAGGTCCCAGCGGACTGGAAAACCGCAAATGTAACGCCCCATTTAAGAAAGGGGGGAGCCAGAAAGCAGGCAACTATAGACCAGTTAGCCTAACATCTGTCATTGGGGAAATGCTGGAGTCCATCATTAAGGAAGTGATAGCAGGACATTTAGAAAATCATAATATAGTCAAGCATGGTTTTATGAAAGGGAAATCACATTTGACAAATTTGCTGGAGTTCTTTGAGGATGTAACGAACAGGGTGGATAAAGGGGTACCAGTAGATGTCGTGTATTTGGATTTCCAGAAGGCATTCGATAAGGTGCCACATAAATGGTTACTGCACAAGATAAGAGCTCATGGGGTTGGGGGTAATATATTAGCATGGATAGAGGATTGGCTAACTAACATAAAACAGAGAGTCAGGATAAATGGGTCATTTTTAGGTTGGCAAACTGTAACTAGTGGGATGCCGCAAGGACCAGTGCTGGGGCCTCAACTATTTACAATCTATATTAATGACTTGGATGAAGGGACCGAGTGTAATGCAGCCAAATTTGCTGATGATACAAAGATAGGTGGGAAAGCAAATTGTGTGGAGGATGCAAAGAATCTCCAAAGGGATATAGATAGGCTAAGTGAGTGGGCAACAATCTGGCAGATGGAGTATAATGTGGGGAAACCACTTTGGTAGGAAAAGTAAAAAAGCAAAATTATTTAAATGGGGAGAGATTACAAAATGCTGAGGTACAGAGGGATCTGGGGCTCCTTGTACATGAATCACAAAAAGTTAGCATGCAGGTACAGCAAGTAATTAGGAAGGCAAATTGAATGTTGGCCTTTATTGCAAGGGGAATGGAGTTTAAAAATAGGGATGTCCTGTTACAACTGTACAGGGCGTTGGTGAGACCACACCTGGAGTACTGCGTACAGTTTTGGTTTCCTTATTTAAGGAAGGATATACTTGCATTGGAGACAGTTCAGAGAAGGTTCACAAGGTTGATTCCGGAGATGAAGGGGTTGTCTTATGAAGAAAGGTTGAGCAGGTTGGGCCTATACTCATTGGAGTTTAGAAGAATGAGAGGGGATCTTATTGAAACATATAAGATTCTGAAGAGGCTTGACGGGGTAGATGCAGAGAGGATGTTTCCCCTCGTGGGGGAATCTAGAACTAGGGGACATAATTTCAGAATATTTAAAACGGAAATGAGGAGGAATTTTTTCTCTCAGAGGGTCATGAATCTTTGGAATTCTCTTCCCCAGAGAGCTGTGGAGGCTGGGTCTTTAAGGTGGAGATAGACAGATTTTTGAATGGTAAGGTAGTCAAGGGTTATGGGGAGCAGGCAGGAAAGTGGAGTTGAGGTCAAGATCAGATCGGCCATGATCTTATTGAATGGCGGAGCAGGCTCGAGGGGCCAAATGACCTACTCCTGCTCCTACGTCTTATGTTATGTTCTTATGAGTGTCCTCCTAGCCTGTAGGGTCATTGGCTCCAATCCCACTCTCAGCTGTTGTCTGAACTGAGTTGGGCCAGATATAGGTGCTAGTCTACACTGTCCTGCTTTTCCAGTTAAAGGAAGATACCCAGTGTTAAGAGGGCATACCAGCGGTAAGTAAAGGTACATTAATATTGGAAATATCTTACCCCCATTGGATGGGTGAAGGAAAGGATAAACATTTTGCAATATGAATACAGAAAAGGAACAAAGAGAGGAAGACAAATCCATTCTTTCACTTGAGCAGAGTTGGGAAAAAGCGGAAAGCTCTCCTCCACATCGAAACATTTTCCCATAGAAACAGAGAGTGGGCTGGAATATTGTGTGGCAGCTTCCTGAAAAGTTGTCACCTGCCATTTCCCCAGTGATTTAGAATAGCAGTGCAGCAGAAAAGGAAGATCACTGATTATGGAGCAATTCCCAGTGCAACTGTGCACTTAAAGGGTGAGGGGCGTGATGATATTGATACAGGTATTCCAGTGAATGGGCAGTAACCTGTGAATGAAGACACGTGCTTGAAGAAAACTGTGCCTCCGACATTAGTTCATTCCTTCACAATCTAGTGTTTGCTCACCAGGGTAATTGGATAAAGGGAATGTTTTGCTCACCATCCGTTGAGAGGCTTTTATTCTACACTGTTCAGACAAGAGTGTGATTAATTACCATTTTGCATTACACGCACTTTACCATGAAGACATAATTCTGTTGCTAAGGTTTCCCCTCTCCTGCTGCTAATCAGTAAAACCAAGGTCCTGCTTTTGAACTGAAAATCACAAATATTATGAGCTTTTCAATGCTGTCATCTTGTGGTAGCATGAAGCAACAGCACCAAGGCAGTCTGAAAAGTGATGGATGGAGGAAAATTTTTTACTTGCCATTTTACGGGTGCTTACTTCCTTCCCCTGCCTGGTTCAGTCAATCGTTCAGGGAAGAAGGCAGGATATATTGGAAACAGGAACAGTGTACTTACAATCTAAAAGGAACATTGCTGATTCGCTCAGTGCTCCCCACAATGGCTGTTGTTAAATATACACAAACAGCAACCCATTATACTAAAACAACAACAACTTGTATTTATAGAATGTCTTTAATGTAGTACAACGTCCCAAGGCGATTCACAGGAGTAGTAGAAGACACAAAAAAAACACGAAAGCTAGATCAGACATGGCCTGTGGGTTACATGCACCCTTAACTCTTGGTAATTCAGCACCTCTAGCAACTCAGTCCTATTTGTGCTTCCATTTCTTATTTAGTGGTTTGTTGTTTGAATGTTGTGATCCCAGAAAGGGCCTCTTTGGTGGATAAATCCTAAACCCGAACAACCAAGGTCTGTTAGTATCAGCATCTTGGGATGTATGTATATGGGCATGGATTTAAACTTTCCAGAGTGGAGTTTACACCACCTTTGCCCCCAAAGGCTTGCGTAATCTGGGCGCAAACCAATTACGCGGCGTAAGCGATCCCTGAATTTTGGGCAAGTGAGTTACGTGCGTGACTACAATACGCCCAAGTCTCCTCGTTCTTTTACATCTGCCCATCAAACCCTCCATCTGAATGAATCTCTACCCACAAAATTGGCCACACCCACAAAACTGAACCCGCCCCAGCCTCTCAAATGTGAGTATCCTCCAATTGCGTTTGTTCTGGGGTCTCAACATTGCAACCAGATTTTCAGGTGCAGCAGGAAACAAAGTCATTCTTCTGGTGTTTTATTGCAATTGTTTGAGCATTTTTTTTAATGATCTTCACTGAGACCTGCAATGCATTTTCTGTTTCTTTTACTGCATGGTATAACAAGTATAGATCACATTAAAAACTGAAAAACTTCCCCAAGTGCAGGTTCTTAAACACTCTGAGCTAGAAATTCATTATAGACACGTTGTGCAGTGTTTAGACTAAAAATGGTGAATTAGCGCCAGGTGAAAAGCATCTAGACTACACGCAAAATTCGTCCTCACTCCTCATTAAAATGATTGGCGTCATAAATCTAGTTTAAAAACACAAGCTTATTGGCTTTACACTGAAAAGATGGACCAATATCAGGTGTAGTCTAAACGCAAGTAACGATTGCCATAGGCTTTTTTCATTGCTTAAAGGGCAGGTCCATTGATGCTGCAGCACCTCATTCTCAGCATTGTTGGCTGTGCAGCTGCCTGAACAACCATAAGAAGGACAAGGAGAAGGAGCACTTATTTACAAATCCTGATAGCAGATTGCCACCCCAGGGAGAGAGCCCACAGGTTTTCTCATGAAGCTTTGGAGGCATTGGTTTTGACAGTGGAGAGAAGGCAGCTGGTCCTGTACCCACCAACTGGCAGGATGCCCTCACCACAAGTCTGTCGTAATATGTGGAAGGAGGTGGCACACCACATCACTGTGGTCCCCAGGACCCACACCAAGTTTTTTTAAAAATTTTTGATGCGATATAGGCGTCGCTGGCTAGGCCTGCATTTAGTGCCCATCCCTAATTGCCCTTGAGAAGATGGTGGTGAGCCACCTTCTTGAACCACTGCAGTCCATATGGTGTAGGAACACCCACAATGCTGTTAGGAAGGGAGTTCCAGGATTTTGGCCCAGCAACAGTAAAGGAACGGCGATACAGGTCCAAGTCAGGATGGTGTGTGGCTTGGAGGGGAACTTGTAGGTGGTGATGTTCCCAAGCATCTGCTGCCCTTGTCCTTCTAAGTGGTAGAGGTCGCGGGTTTGGAAGGTGCTGTTGAAGGAGCTTTGGCGAGTTGCTGCAGTGCATCTTGTAGATGGTACACACTGCAACCACAGTGCGCCGGTGGTGGAGGGAGTGAATGTTGAAGGTGGTGGATGGAGTGCCAATCAAGCGGGCTGCTTTATCCTGAATGGTGTCGAGCTTCTTGAGTGTTGTTGGAGCTGCAGTCATCCAGGCAAGTGGAGAGTATTCCATCACACTCCTGACTTGTGCCTTGTAGATGGTGGAAAGGCTTTGGGGAGTCAGGAGGTGAGACACTCGCTGCAGAATTCCCAGCCTCTGGCCTGCTCTTGTAGCCACAGTATTTATATGGCTGGTCCAGTTCAGTTTCTGATCAATGGTAACCCCCAGTGATGATAATGCCATTGAATGTCAAGGGGAGATGGTTAGAGTCTCGCTTGTTGGAGATGGTCATTGCCTGGCACTTGTGTGGTGCGAATGTTACTTGCCACTTGCCAGCCCAAGTCTGAATGTTGTCCAGGTCTTGCTGCATATGGACACGGACTGAATCAGTATCTGACGAGTCTCGAATGGTGCTGAACAGTGTGCAATCAGCGACCATCCCCACTTCTGACCTTATGATGGAGGGAAGGTCATTGATGAAACAGCTGAAGATGGTTGGGCCTAGGACACTGCCCTGAGGAACTCCTGCAGTGATGTCATGTGATTGAGATGAATGACCTCCAACAACCACAGCCAACTTCCTTTGTGCTAGGTATGATTCCAACCATTGGAGAGTTTTCCCCTTGATTCCCATTGACTTCAGTTTTGCTAGGGCTCCTTGATGCCACACTTGATCAAATGCTGCCTTGATGTCAAGGGCAGTCACTCTTACTTCACCTCTTGAGCTCAGCTCTTTTGTCCATGTTAGGACCAAGGCTGTAATGAGGTCAGGAGCAGAGTGGCCCTGGCGGAACCCAAACTGGGCGTCAGTTAGCAGGTTATTGCGGAGTAAGTGCCGCTTGATAGCACTGTCGACGACACCTTCCATCACTTTGCTGATGATTGAGAGTAGACTGATGGGACGGTAATTGGCTGGGTCGGATTTGTCCTGCTTTTTGTAGACAGGACATACTTTGGCATTTACCCGGCAATGTGGAAAATTGCCCGTGTTGTAGCTGTACTGGAACAGCTTGGCTAGGGGCGCAGCTAGTTCTGGAGCACAAGTCTTCAGTACTATTACCGGAATGTTGTCAGGGCCCATAGCCTCTGCAGTATCCAGTGTCTTCAGCCGTTTCTTGACATCACGTGGAGTGAATTGAATGGGCTGAAGACTGGCATCTGTGATGCTGGGGACCTCAGGAGGAGGCCGAGATGGATCATCCACTCGGCCCTTCTGGCTGAAGATAGTTGCAAATGCTTCAGCCTTGTCTTTTGCACTCACGTGCTAGGCTCCACCATTATTGAGGATGGGGATATTTTTGGAGCCTCCTCCTCCTGTTAACTGTTTAATTGTCCACCACCACTCACGACTGGATGTGGCAGGACTGCAGAGCTTTGATTTGATCCGATGGTTGTGAGATCGCTTAGCTCTGTCTATCACATGTTGCTTCCGTTGTTTGGCATGCAAGTAGTCCTGTGTTGTAGCTTCATCAATGTAAGAAGTCACACAACACCAGGTTATATTCCAACAGTTTTATTTGAAATCACAAGCTTTCGGAGCACTGCTCCTTCATCAGGTGAAGTGGAGAGATGCATAAAGACAAAGCTTATATAGTCAGAGAATAATGCCAGATGATTACAGGTAATCTTTCTAACTGCCAATTATCACACCTCGGCAGAGAGATAATCACAGCAATCAAAGGTGTGAATGGTGTCCAAACAGGTCAGTCAGGAAAACATTACATCAAAGAACAATGAGGTGGGGTCACAAGGGGTCAAATGTTGCAGATGCTGGGGTCTGTATGAAAAACAAAAAACAGACAAAAAAACATTTTTTTTGCTGGAAATCACAGCAGGTCCAGTCGCATCTGTGTAGAGAGAACCAGCCAACAACGACTCGAGTCTGGATGACCCTACGTCAGGTGGGGTTACATGTAGCGTGACATTAACCCAAGATCCCGGTTGAGGCCATCCTCATGAGTGTGGAACTTGGCTATCAGTTTCTGCTCTACGATTTTGCGTTGTCGTGTGTCTCGAAGGCCGCCTTGGAGAATGCTTACCCGAAGATCGGAGGCTGAATGTCCTTGACTGCTGAAGTGTTTCCCGACTGGGAGGGAACACTCCTGCCTGGCGATTGTTGCGCGGTGTCCGTTCATCCGTTGTCGCAGTGTCTGCACGGTCTCGCCGATGTACCATGCTCCAGGGCATCCTTTCCTGCAACGTATGAGGTAGACAACGTTGGCCGAGTCACATGAGTATGTACCATGTACCTGGTGGGTGGTGCCCTCACGCGTGATGATGGTATCTGTGTTGATGATCTGGCATGTCTTGCAGAGGTTGCCGTGGCAGGGTTGTGTGGTGTCGTGGTCGCTGTTCTCCTGAAAGCTGGGTAATTTGCTGCGAATGATGGTCTGTTTGAGGTTAGGCGGCAGTTTGAAGGCGAGTAGTGGAGGCGTGGGGATGGCCTTAGCGAGGTGTTCGTCGTCATCGATGACATGTTGAAGGCTGCGAAGAACATGGCGTAGTTTCTCTGCTCCGGGGAAGTACTGGACGGCGAAGGGTGCTCTTTGTTTGTGTCCCATGTTTGTCTTCTGAGGAGGTCTATGCGATTTTTTGCTGTGGCCCGTCGGAACTGTCGATCGACGAGTCGAGCGTCATATCCCGTTCTTACAAGGGCGTCTTTCAGCGTCTGTAGGTGTCCATCGTGTTCCTCCTCATCTGAGCAGATCCTGTGTATTCGCAGGGCTTGTCCATAGGGGATGGCTTCTTTAACGTAGTTAGGGTGGAAGCTGGAGAAGTGGAGCATCCTGAGGTTGTCCGTGGGCTTGCGGTAGAGTGAAGTGCTGAGGTGTCCGTCTTTGATGGAGATCCGTGTGTCCAAGAATGAAACCGATTCTGAGGAGTAGTCCATGGTGAGTTTGATGGTGGGATGGAACTTGATGTTATCATGTAGTCTTTTCAGTGATTCTTCACCGTGGGTCCATAGGAAGAAAATGTCATCGATGTATCTGGTGTATAGCATTGGTTGGAGGTCCTGTGCAGCGAAGATCTCTTGCTCAAACTCGTGCATGAAGATGTTGGCATATTGGGGTGCGAATTTGGTCCCCATGGCTGTTCCGTGTGTTTGGGTAAAGAACTGGTTGTCGAAGGTGAAGACATTGTGGTCAAGGATGAAGCGGATGAGTTGTAGGATGGCGTCTGGAGATTGGTTGTTGTTGGTGTTGAGTAGTGAGGCTGTCGCAGCGATGCCGTCATCGTGGGGGATACTGGTGTAGAGTGCCGAGATGTCCATCATGGCGAGGAGTGTTCCTGGTTTAACTGGTCCGTGGGTGCGGAGTCTCTGTAAGAAGTCTGTAGTGTTGCGACAGAAGCTGGGGGTTCCCTGTACGATGGGTTTCAGGATGCCCTCGACATATCCAGAGAGGTTCTCACACAGGGTTCCGTTGCCTGATATGATAGGACGTCCGGGTGTGTAGGCTTTGTGTATCTTTGGGAGGCAGTAGAAGTCTCCCACGCGGGGAGTACGTGGGATGAGAGCGCGTAGGATGTTTTGAAGGTGTGGATCGAAGGTCTTGATCAGTCTGTTGAGTTGGCGGGTGTGTTCTTTGGTCGGTTCTGCAGGTAACTGTCTGTAGTGTTCCTGGTTGTCCAGTTGTCAGTATGCTTCGGGTAAGCATTCTCCAAGGCGGCCTTCGAGACACACGACAACGCAAAATTGTAGAGCAGAAACCGATAGCCAAGTTCCGCCCTCATGAGGATGGCCTCAACCGGGATCTTGGGTTGTCACGCTACATGTAACCCCACCTGACGTAGGGTCATCCAGACTCGAGTCGTCGTTGGCTGGTTCTCTCCACACAGATGCGACTGGACCTGCTGTGATTTCCAGCAAAAAAAATGTTTTTTTGTCTGTTTTTTGTTTTTCATACAGACCCCAGCATCTGCAACATTTGACCCCTTGTGACCCCACCTCATTGTTCTTTGATGTAATGTTTTCCTGACTGACCTGTTTGGGCACCATTCACACCTTTGATTGCTGTGATTATCTCTCTGCGGAGGTGTGATAAATGGCAGTTAGAAAGATTACCTGTAATCATCTGGCATTATTCTCTGACTATATAAGCTTTGTCTTTATGCATCTCTCCACTTCACCTGATGAAGGAGCAGCGCTCCGAAAGCTTGTGATTTCAAATAAAACTGTTGGACTATAACCTGGTGTTGTGTGACTTCTTACATTTGTCCACCCCAGTCCAACACCGGCATCTCCACACTGTAGCCTCACCAGGATGACACCTCATTTTTCGGTATGCCTGGTGCTGTTCCCCGCATGCTCTCCTGCACTCTTCGTTAAACCAGGGTTGATCTCCCGGCTTGATGGTAATGGTAGAGTGAGGGATATGCTGGGCCATGAGGTTACAGATTGTGGTTGAATACAATTCTGCTGCTGCTGATGGCCCACAGCACCTCATGGATACCCAGTTTTGAGTTGCCAGATCTGTTCGAAATCTGTCCCATTTAGCACGGTGGTAGTGCCACACAACATGGTGGAGGGTATCCTCAACATGAAGACGGGACTTCGTCTCCACAAGGACTGTGCAGTGGTCACTTCCACCACTGCTGTCATGGACAGATGCATCTGCAACAGGTAGATTGGTGAGGACGAGATCAAGCGCAGGAATAACTTTAACAAGCTCACACGGGTGGTCAGGGTGATTCAATGCTTCAACAAATGCTACATATCACCATCTTTACCACGTTTCACACATTGCTCAATGCACCACACCCCCAGCACTCAACCACCAACAATCTCTACCTACCAACACTCACACCTTGCACACAATGACAGCTGTTCAACTATGGCAGGCATAAGGGTCATTAGTTATTAGAATGCATGTGATATTTGTGATATGGTTATTCATAAATTTATTAATAGCGTTTGAAATATTTTGTCGTCTCTCTCATTTCACCTTTGCACCCAGGAGGACGCTGTGATATGGCATGACACAGGGATGATTTGATGGGGATGTGGTGAACAATGGGGATCTGGGGTTTCATTCATTCAAATCAGAGTCTGATGAGCTGGCCACGGACCACCCGTCCTGAAGCCCAATTGTCCGGCTGCCTCCTCCCTCCCTCCCTCCTGTTCCTCCTCATCTTGTTCCTCCTCCCTCTGCACACATGTCCCCGTCTTCCTCATTGCCTCTGCTCCCTCCGCCGTAGATCCTGGAGTGTAAGGTGGACTGCCAGTACAGCCTCCATGACTTTTAGCAAGTGTTGTAGGTTGAATCTTTCAAGAATAAATGTTGCACTTTTCTACTTGCCACAACACTCCTGATACCAAAGAACCTTCAAATCACTGAATAAAACTGTTGCAGTATCAGGAACTAACACACAGGCACTGAAACTTCACTAACCTGTCAGGTGTGAGTGATTGGGGCTGAGCCCTTTAAATAATGTCCCTGGAGCTGGCTTCCTGGTGCTGCATGCCAGCTCTCCCTGTTGTTGTTAACTCCAGGCGGTGAGATAAGTGGCGAGAAGCAATTTGGCAGATCAGGTGTTCAGTGAGCATTGCACACTCACTGACATCACAATCTCCCTGGCGTTGAGGTCTCCGGCGATCGCTGTTACTGGCAGCACTATGGGGGGTCCCGATTTGGTGTGCGGCGCTGGATTCGACAGGAGCTGTCATTTCAGCTCTCAAAGCCAAATTAGCACCATCTACTGGCACTAACGGGTGTCACTAAGGGGACAAATGTTTCCCCCTCTGTGCCTGAATGATGGTTAGACGAGTTGAAATTTAAATTTTCATACTCAAGGAAGAAGTACCTTGATGTGGCTTCGGCGCTTTCCTCGGTATGTTTGAGATGATTTACACCTATTTTAAGTTTGGGCATATTCTAATTAGATGAGGAGGATAATTGGGCGTAACTTGCCATCTGCAAAATTCGGCATGACACTGGGTGCATTTTCAGGTTTAACTTCCAGATTGCACCCAAAAGCACAGAGGGAATGGTAGCATAGTGGTTATATTTGTAGTGTCCGTGTGTCGATAAAGACACTGAAGACAGGAGTTGGTTCATAGGTATTTACTAAGCAAGTCTGGGGGGGGTTCTAAAGGATATACACAATACACAGGCTTATATAGCCCAAGTGGCAATTACCGGCATTACGCACACCTGGGGCTCTTAAAGGCACATACACCACAATTCCTCCCCTTTTAGCTAACCAGTACATCATATTTTAAGTAATTATTAATTACATGTTATATGCAAAATAATATACATTGCTGTAATTAATTAATTATAAGTTAGTCTCTCAGGAGGCTTCCTGACTCGGTCCGGATAACGCCTCGGGGGTGTAGTAGTTTCTGGTGGTGTAGTAGGTTCTTCTGGCAAGGCTGATTCGGCTTGAATGCCAGTGTCGGGTTCATCGGGTTCCAGTATCACCGGATCGGAGGTAGATATGGGTATCTCTACTTCATCGTTAGATGTATAGAGTGGTGGTGTAGGTTGTCCCTTTTCGGATGACTTTATGATTTGGTCAGCATGGCGCCTTATTATGCTTTCTCCGATGTCCACGGTATACATCAGTGGTCCTAGTCGTGTGCAGATAGTTCCAGGCTGCCATTTCTCGGTACGGTAGTCCCGGGCCAAAACCTGTTGGCCTATCTGGAAGGCCCTAGTTGGCCTTTCATTCATGCCTTGAAACTGCCGGTTCTCCACGTCCCTTCGGATGTTGGGCTTGACCAAATCCAGCTGGCATCTTAGGTTTCTATTGAAGAACATCATGGCGGGAGTTTGGTTGGTAACCATATGTGTTGCATTCCTGTATGCGAATAAGAAGTTATCCACCTTGTGCTGAAGTTTTATGTCTTCATTACCCATGGCCTTTATGGCCTTCTTGAAGGTCTGGACAAACCTTTCAGCCAATCCATTGGTGGCGGGATGGTATGGGGCGGACGTGTAGTGCTTTACCCCATTGTTCTTTAAGAACTTTCTGAATTCTTCGGACACAAATTGCAGTCCATTATCAGAACATATCTGCTCCGGCAGCCCATTCCTGGCAAATATGGTCCTTAATACTGTGATGGTTTTTTCCGTGGTGGTGGAGGACATCTTTATTACCTCCGGCCACTTGGAGTGTGCATCAACTGCGATTAAGAACATTGAGTCCATAAATGGACCAGCAAAGTCGATGTGCACCCTTTGCCAGGGAGATGAGGGCCACTCCCATGGATGTAGAGGGGCCTGTGGCGGAGCGTTTTGGATCTTCTGGCATCCTAGGCAGCTCTTGGTCATGTCTTCGATGTCTCCATCGATACCTGGCCACCATACAAACGCCCTAGCTAGGTTCTTCATTTTCACTCCACCCAGATGCCCCTCGTGAAGCTCCTTTAGCACTTTATCCTGGAGTTTGGGTGGAATCACCACTCTGGATCCACACATCAAGGTTCCTCGGCACACTGACAGCTGTTCTCTTCTTTGCGAGAATGCTGGCAACAGTGGTTCGCCATGTGCTGGCCATCCCTTCACTGTTAAATCGTAGACCCGTGAGAGAGTCGGGTCATTTCTTGTCTCCCTTTCAATGGCAGAATTTGTCACTGGTAGACATTCCACTATGGTAGAGTGGAATATCTCTACTGGGTCTACTGTAGGTGCCTCTTCTATCGTTGGCAACGGTAGGTGCGATAAACCGTCAGCATTCCCATGCTGTTTTGACCCTTTGTATTCTATGTTGTATTGGTGTGCCCCTAGAAAAAGGGACCACCTCTGTAGCCTTTGTGCTGTTATAATGGGAACACCTTTTTTAGGGTTGAATATGGAGATGAGGGGTTGATGGTCAGTCAACAAGGTAAATTTTTGTCCGTGTAGGTAATGGTTGAATTTCTTCACTCCCCATACCAGGCTGAGTGCTTCCCTGTCTATTTGGGCATAGTTACGCTCAGCTGAGTTTAATGAGCGTGACGCAAAAGCTATCGGCCGTTCTGAGCCATCAGGGAATTTATGGGATAATACTGCTCCTATGCCGTAAGGGGATGCATCGCATGCCAGTCTGATTGGTAGTGATGGGTTGTAATGAGCCAAAATTTTCTCGGATGTGATTAAGTCTTTACATTTATGGAAGGCACGTTTACAGTCTTCGTTCCATTTCCAAATCACTCCTGTCTGTAGAAGATCATTAAGAGGGTGTAGAATAGTTGATAAGTTCGGTAAAAATTTATGATAGTAATTTATTAATCCCAGGAATGACCTTAATTGTGAAACATTTTCAGGTGCTGGGGCTTTTATAACTGCTTCAATTTTTTCAGGTGACTTATGCAACCCTTCCTTATTAATTATGTGGCCACAATATGATATCTGATTTTGGAAAAATTCGCACTTGGGGCGATTTGCTCGTAGGCCCCGTTCTTTCAGCCTAGTGAGCACCTGCTCCAAATTGGCAAGGTGCTCGTTGTCGTTTTCTCCTGTTATAAGGGTGTCGTCTAGGTAACATTGAGTCCCCGGAATCCCTTGCAGGACTTGCTCCATAGCTCTTTGCCAGATAGCTGGAGCTGATGTTACTCCAAAAACCAGTCGATTGTACTGGTACAGGCCTTTGTGTGTGTTTATTGTGAGATACTTTTTAGAGGCGTCCTCAACCTCCATCTGTAGATATGCCTGTGCCAAGTCAATTTTGGTGAAATGTTTCCCTCCGGATAGTGAGGCGAAAATATCTTCTATCCTCGGAAGAGGATACTGTACTGTGTGAAGGACCGGGTTTACAGTCACCTTGAAGTCACCACAGATGTGAATTTTTCTCTGTTCCTCAGAGTTATTTTTCAATGCTTTTTTCATGACTGGAACGATGGGTGTTGCCCAGTCGCTCCAATCTATTTTGGATAATACGCCTGCCTTTTCCAAAT
Source organism: Somniosus microcephalus (assembly GCF_052327205.1). Taxonomy (NCBI): domain Eukaryota; kingdom Metazoa; phylum Chordata; class Chondrichthyes; order Squaliformes; family Somniosidae; genus Somniosus; species Somniosus microcephalus. Next base: position 290,998,245 of record NC_140991.1, read on the forward strand.
TCTCCAGCTCTGCCTCGACTGCTGGACGTATTGCGTATGGCACCGGTCTTGCCTTAAAAAATTTGGGAATTGCTGCATCTTCCACTTTTATTGAGGGGGTGATGCCTTTCAAGGTTCCTAGTTTCTCTTGAAACACTTCTTTGGCGTTGGCCAAGATGTCTTTTAATCGTTCAGGTATGATGTCATCATTGTTTTTTTCCTTACTGGTCACCGTCAGTGCCTGAATGGAGTGCCAGTCTAAACGTATCTTCCTGATCCATTCACGTCCCAACAACGGTGGACCACCATCTTGTAGAATGTATAAATACAACTTTTGTATTTCTTCGCCGTTGTATACAACAGGCACCCTTATTTTTCCTTTGGGGTATACTTTCTGCCCCGTATATGTTTTTAAGATAATGGATGTGTCTTTTAGAGGTATATGCGAAAATAGCCTCTCGTAATCTCGTCGATTTATTACGGTTAGAGCTGATCCTGTATCTAGCTCCATTTTAACTGGGGACCCTGCTATTGTGAGGGTAATCCAAATGGTTTGGTAATCCTCTTTGGCAAGTACATTATGTAATTTGAGACAGCTTAGTCTCTTGTTTCCGGAGTCGCTATCGCTCTTCTGGTCTTCGGAGCTACTGTCCGTCATCATTTGTACCTTCCTGTACTTTTCTTTATTGATTTTTTGTTTTCTGTCAGTGGATTTATTTTGTCCAGATTGGCATACCTGTGCAATGTGTCCAATCTTCCCGCATTGCCTGCATGCTTTGCCCTTGAACCAGCAGTCCCTCTGGTTATGGGTGGATCTGCCGCAGCAATAACATCTTCCGAACCCCTGTGTCATTTCATGGGTGCCGAAGTCCTGTGTCTTTTGTTGTATCTCTGCAGCTCCTTTTGCTGCTACTTCGTATGATACAGCCATACTGAAAGCTTTGTCCAATGTTAAATCTTTTTCAGAAAGCAGTCTTTTTTGTGTTCCTTCACTTAAGAGACCGCAAACGAATTTGTCTCGAAGATAATCCGATAGTCCTACCCCGAATTGGCAGTACTTTGATAGCTTCCTTAAGTCAGTTAGGTAATCAGCGTTACTTTCATTCTTGTGTTGATTTCTCTTGAAGAACTTGAATCGTTCCGCTATCAGCAGTGGTGTTGGGTTTAAGTGCTCCTGCAGGGTAAGTAATCCAGAAACTAATGATTTGGATATATGAGTTCAAATCCCACCATTGCAACTGTGGAATTTAAGTTCAGTTAATTAAATAAATCTGGAATAAATAAAACTAGTATTAGGTGACCATAAAACTACTGGATTGATTGTAAAAACCCATCTGGTTCACAAATGCCCTTTAGAGAAGGAAATCTGCTGTCCTTACCTGGTCTGGCCTACATGTGACTTGAGGCCCACAGCAATGCGGTTGACTCTAACTGCTCTCCGAAATGACCTAACAAGCCATTCAATTTACCAAGGCCAATTAGCCAGCGATACCCACATCCTGAAAATGAACTTTAAAAATACCAATGTGACAAAAAGCTTGGACATCCTGTACCAGATAACTCTTTTCTAGGTGGTAGGAGTTTCTATCTAAGCAGGGAGTAGCTGCTTCAGCCAATGATCTTCCTTTCAAGTGTTTCCTAACTTAACTAATTCCCTTCAAAAGTTCAGCACATCAAATTTCTTTATCCATGAACCACTAGTTAGGGCTGTTGCTGAAATATTTTACACACACTGAGCTCAAAAGAATTCATGACAAACAAACCATTGCAAAAGTGACAAAATCTTTCAACAGTCCTTACAAATCTACCCACAGTTCCATGTGATCTTGATTGGTTAACAGTTCTGAAAGAGGTAGCTTGTTCCAACTGCACGTCTTCTCCACTCTTATCTTGCTGTGTCTGTGCTTGTTGAGATGACAGATATCCAAGCTCGAACTTCACCATATATATGACAATACAGCCAAGTACCCGTTTTCATGCGTCCTCATCAGTTGGCGGTAATGTTTCCTCAAAACCTATTCATTTTCAGTAATCAGGCGATTTGACAAAAATAAGGAGATTTCTGTATTTTAACTCAAAGTTCTCATGTAACCAGAGTTAAACTGGAAGTTCTCTTTCCTGACCAAAATATATAATGAGGGCTTGAGATGAATTGTCTGTGGTGGAAGCCAGGATGATCGATCAGGAAAGCTGCCAGGATAAATGGCTCCTTTCTAGGTGCTAATTAAACTACACAATCAAATTATTTGAAACCAAGCAATGTGTTCATCCTCATTGTATACAATGGTTCCACCATTGGATGGTTAACAAGCCTGATTTGTTATTGGAAAGATGGCATTTTGGGAAATTTTCTATAGGCTTTAGTTCTGGAGGTAATGCTCAACTCAGTGGATTGAATGGAATTTCTCATCATTTACTTGAAAATCCAAGATGAAAAACTTTCATCCAAAGTCTTCCTGCTATTAGACTTGGGGTTACAAAACCCTCCCGGAATAGGGCCTGGGTCTCGGGGGCATGGGTGCCACATAGGACATCTTCGCACTTTAAATTTCCCGCCACACCCGCTTCATGACGTCACCAGCTACCCCCACCCCCTCAGAGATCCTCCGGCTCAATGGAGTTATGACCCCCTGCCCCTCTCCAGAGAGAACTGGGACCAACTGGCAACGTGAACAGAAAGGGGGGGCCCCCAAGAAAGGAAAATGGGGGTTCTGGGGAAAGAGAGGAGTCTGTGGGTTCGGGGGAAATTGGGGGTTCGGGGGAAGAGAAGAAAACTAGTGGTTCAGAGGAAGAGAGGAAAATGGGGACTTGGAGCAGAGACAAAAACTGGCAGTTCGGGGAAGAGAAGAAAATAGGGATTCGGGAAAGAGAGGAAAATGGGGGTTTGGGGGGAAAGAGAGGAAAACGTGGGTTCAGGGAAGAGTGAAAAAATGGGGATTCGGGGAGCGAGGGAAAAGGAATTGCAGATTGAGGAGAGTGAGACTAGGGAATGGAGGTTGGGGGGCAGAGAGAGGGGACTGAAAGTTGGGGCATAGGATAGGTTGATTGTAAAGAGTGGGACTGAATGTCCAGGGCTTGGGGTCAAGTGGGGGGGGGGGGGGGGGCTGTGGTAAGAGAGTGGGGAATGGTGTATATTTCCTGCAGAGCCAGGAGTAGTAGCAACAATGTGGATGGTGCCCGAGGCCCCAGTTCCAGCGAGCTGCTGCCTTCGCGTATGCTCTCCAGTCGTGGCACCTGTTTTCAATGCTACAAAAATTTCCCAGCCCATGAGCGGAACTTTCAACTTTGGTGGGGCTGTCAGATCAGCTGCCTGTCATACACTCCACCCGCCATACCTCCGTTCAGTCCGTAAGGGTGACCCCGAGCTTCCGGTCGCCTGTCATTTTAATTCACCGCTCCATTCCCACTCGGACCTCACCGTCCTTGGCCTCTTGTATTGTTCCACGGAAGCTCAACGTAAACTCGAGGAACAGCACCTCATCTTCCGATTAGGCAGTCTGCAGCCTTCCGGACTTAATATCGAGTTCAACAATTTCAGATCATAAGCTCGGCCCCCATTTCATTTTCTCTTGTAATTGTTCCACTCCTTTCCCCCCCCCCCCCACTTTCCTTTTGTTTCTCTCTCACACCTGGCAGCTATCTTTTGCCCTGCCAGTACACTTTACACCTAATCCCAGCCTATTACCATCTCGTCTAGCTTCTAATCTCTTTTACTTCTTTTGTTTCTTTTATTCTTTTGTCCGATCGCAGCCCTGCCTTAGATCTAGTTTCTTTTCTTTCCAGTTTTGAAGAAGGGTCCAACCCGAAACGTCAACTCAAATTTCTCTCCACGGATGTTGCCTGACCTGCTGAGTTTTTCCAGCATTTTCTGTTGTTATTTCGGATTTCCAACATCTGCAGTATTTTGCTATCGTCATACAGCCTGCCGGTCATAGGCCCTGCCTGCCATACAGCCTGCCTGTCATACACCCCGCCCGCCATACAGCCCGCCCGCCATACAGCCCCGCCCGTTTTACACTCCCAAAGTTGAATGTTTTGGAGGGTATTCTTCACTCTGACTCAATTGGTCATTCAGAGACATCAGGCTGTATTTCAAACATAATTCTTATTTGCCCAGGGTGGTGATTCCAGCGGTTTTGCCAGGACTTCACCTGACGCCGCCCGTCAGTACTGACCCCACAGGGGTTTGCAGGGTCAGTGGGAGGCATCTCATTAGCATGGGGCAGGTGGGAGAAAGCTTCACTTCTTGGTGCCTGCCCGTTGAGTGTTGCCGGAAAATCTGGCCTCATGTGGGGTGCCCAGGCTCCTCTTCCCCTGGTGGTCCGCACAGTCCCCTGAGAAACAGGGACAATCGGACTGTATTCGGCACCGAAGAATGAAAAAAAAAAAAATTTCAGTTCTCCGGCTGTCCAGGCCACTTGCCTCACCCGGGGGTCGGGGTGGGCAGGGGGTGCGGGTATGGAGGTACTGGGTGCCAGTGCAATGAAAGGTGCCCTTACAGATCCAGGAGTAGCAAAACCCGGTTTAGTTGTTGCCCCTGGCCCTGCACCCAGCCATTCATTCACCAGACAGAAGGCCCACCCCACAGAGGCACTGAGGAAAGAACCAGTTCTCTGCTATTTCCCTGAGGAGACCATGGTCGCTGGAATTTCAGACCCACTCACTTTATTTACAGAGAAGAGAACATGGTTGACTCACTCACTGCACCCCAGCTCTCAAAATGGCAGGTGCTATACACACACACACAATGTATACAGCAGTACAGACTGCAAATAAAATGGCTGTATTCCGGAGTCCAATTGTGAGCTAGCTGTTACTGCTCAGGCCACGTGACCAATTTAGCCACTTTGCTGCTCTGGAATATGGTGAAGAGTTGCTATTTTCAAACCTTTTTACTAAAATGTGATCAATAGTTTCAGACATGCCTGTAGCACCCAGAAGTTCAGTCTAAAGACAGAGGTAAGGCTTAATTTAAAGACTCCTCCAGCCCTACAATCCTTCGAGATCTCTGCTCTCCTGCAATTCTGGCCTCTTGCACACCCCCAGACTTTAATCGCTCCACCAATGGTGGATGTGCCTTTAGCTGCCTCGGTCCTAGAATTCCCTCCCTAAACCTCTCTGCCTCTCGACATCTCTCTCCTCTGTTAAGATGTTCTTTAATACCTACCCCCATGTCCAGGCTTTTGCTCAGCTGTCCTGGTGTCTCATTATGTGGCTCGTTGTCAAATTTTGTTTTATAACGTTCCTGTGAAGCGCCTTGGGATGTTTTGCTATGTTAAAGGCACTATATAAATGCAAATTGTTGTTGCAAATGAGTAATTCATTTGCATCATATCCGCCACCATTAAAATGAGATGGCTCTGTAATAACATTCCAGCTACATTGCTAATTATTAATTCTACTATACCACTATAATAAGCAATTCATAATGTTTCATTAAGCGACAAATATGGAATTATAATTATAACGTTGTGTGACACACACTATTAATAGTTATAATAACTGTTCTAACATATTTTATCCTGGATTATATTGATGGAGGGTTGATTAAAAATTAGCCACAGCCGAATGCATGAAATAGATCAAAGTCCTTTAACGTATTATCGCACTCATCGGATCATGCATTGTGAGCGTGCATCGCTACAGTTTATTTGTCTGTAAATTCCAGTAAGTTGCTGATGAACAGGGTGTTAGCGGTTTTAAGATGTTTCCAATATATTTATACACGTGCTTGGCCAATGCATTCTTAGTCTGAAGGATTTGATTTTCAAGGATGTAGGTTTTTAACATAATGGCTGCTCTCCTAGATGACTAAATCACTCGTTTTATGATATTCTGATTGCTGATTTGTAATTTATTCAAGGTGTTGTGTAAGATGTGATGGGCGGTTTGCATTTGGTTATATTAGAAGCTGAAGGGAGCTAACTGTCAGGAATTGGGCTCGTGGGGTGCCTCTACAATGGCTTATGACAACAACAACAACTTGCATTTAGAGAGCGACTTTAACATAGTAAAACGTCCATAGGCGCTTCACAGGAACGTAATCAGACAAAATTTGACACCGAGCCACATAAGGAGATATTAGAGCAGGTGATCACAAGCTTGGTCAAAGAGGTAGGTTTTAAGGAGCAACTTAAAGGAAGAGAGAGCGAGATATAGAGGCGGAGAGGTCTAGCGAGGGAATGTCAGAGCTTAAGCAGCTGAAGGTACGGCCACCAATGGTGGAGTGAAGGAAATTGGGGATGTGCAAGAGGCCAGAATTGGAGGAGCGCAGAGATCTCAGAGGGTTATAGGGCTGGAGGGGGTTGCAGAGCTAGGTAGGGACGAGGCCAAGGAGGGATTTGAACAGAAAGATGAGAACTTTAAACACCAGGGGCTCAATTTTAACTCAATAAAATACATTTTTTTTTTAAATCGCAAAACCTGGGGGTCGGGACTCCCGCCTGGTTCCCGACACCTAGCCATTTTAACCCAGGCGTGTCTGATGGTCCCGAAGCAGTCCCGCCTGCAACAGGCGGGACTGGTCTTTAGGGCCCTTAAACAGCACTAATTTTTACAATCCCATTTTAACAGGCCCTTGCCTGTTTAACCCTTTTCCCACATAAAACACGCCTGGTGGGGATCACGCCTGTGAAACCTGGCGTGAGCACTATTGGCTTGCTGACCATCAGCTGCAGGTCAACCATTAAAGAGGAGGTTTGATCAGTCATCATTTGCAGGTGGCAGGACTTTGTTGTTTCAGGCCTGGGGCAACTTTTACCAGGCTTAACCACACCTGTGGAAGGTTGGAGCCTCACACACATCTCGTGACCTCCTGGGAAACGCCGCTCGCCACCTTCACTCAGCACTTCCTCAACGGAGGCATATACCAGAAGCATGGGAGCCATTTATTTCCTTCCCTTCTGGGCATTAGATGAGCTCGAACACCAGCCGAATCAGGAACAACAGCAGCAGCAACAGGAGCGCCAGGCTGCTGCTCACCCACCTGAAGCTGCACAGGCCAGAAGGGGCCAGCGCTTGGAAGTGGCTTGAGAGCACCTTGCTGCACATCAGGGGGCCATGGGGACCCGTATCTGCACTGGCAGTCCTACTCAGAAGGACTTCCATGAAGGTCTGGTTTCTTTGTTCAATAGATGCCCATCACTCCTCAAGAGATGTCATTCTATTATGTAATAAGGGAACATCTATAATTATGGGGGATTTTAACTATCATATTAATTGGACAAATCAAATTGGGCAGGGCTGCCTTGAGGATGAGTTCATTGAGTGTATTAGGGATGGGTTTCTTGAGCAGTATGTAACTGAACCGACCAGGGGGCAAGCAACCTTAGATCTGGTCCTGTGTAACGAGACAGGATTAATTAAAAATGTCCTAGTAAAGGATCCCCTTGGAATGAGTGACCATAACATGGTTGAATTCCATATTCAATTAGAGGGTGAGAAGGTTGGATCTCAAACAAGCGTGCTAAGCTTGAATAAAGGAGACTATGAAGGTATGAGAGCGGAATTGAGTAGAGTGGATTGGGAAAATAGATTAAAAGGGTAAGACGATACATGATCAGTGGTGTACATTTAAGAAGTTATTTTACAACTTCCAAAAAATATATATTCCACTGAGAAGAAAAGGGTGTAAAAGAAAAGACAGCCATACATGGCTAAGTAAAGAAATTAAGGATAGTATTCGACTAAAAACAAGGGCATATAGGGTAGCCAAATCTAGTGGGAGGATAGAGGATTGGGAAAACTTTAAAAGACAGCAAAAAATAACAAAAAGATTGATTAAGAAAGGGAAGATAGATTATGAAAGTAAATTAGCAAAAAATATAAAAACAGATAGTAAGAGTTTTTATAGTTATATAAAAAGAAAAAGGGTGGCTAAAGTAAATGTTGGTCCCTTAGAGGATGAGACCGGGAAATTAGTGGTGGGAAATATGGAGATGGCAAAAACACTGAATGAATATTTTGTATCAGTCTTTACAGTAGAGGACACTAAGAATATCCCAACACTGGACAAACAGGGGGCTATAGGGGGAAGGAGCTAAACACGATCAAAATCACTAAGGAAGTGGTACTCGGTAAAATAATGGGACTCAAGGCGGATAAATCACCTGGACCGGATGGCTTACATCCTAGGGTCTTGAGGGAAGTGGCGGTAGGGATTGTGGATGCATTGGTAATAATTTTCCAAAACTCCCTGGACTTGGCAAAGGTCCCGGCAAACTGGAAAACTGCTAATGTAACACCCTTATTTAAAAAGGGCAGTAGACAGAAGGCTGGAAACTATAGACCGGTTAGCCTAACATCTGTGGTAGGTAAAATTTTGGAGTCCATTATTAAGGAGACAGTAACAGGACATTTGGATAATCATAATTTAATAGGACAAAGTCAGCATGGTTTTATGAAGGGGAAGTCATGTTTGACAAATTTGCTGGAGTTCTTTGAGGAAGTAACATATAGGGTGGATAAAGGGGAACCAGTGGACGTAGTGTATTTAGACTTCCAAAAGGCATTTGACAAGGTGCCACACAAAAGATTATTGCTTAAGATAAAAAATCACGGGATTGGGGGTAATATTCTGGCATGGATAGAGGATTGGCTATCTAACAGAAGGCAGAGAGTTGGGATAAATGGTTCATTCTCAGACTGGCAATCAGTAACTAGTGGTGTTCCGCAGGGGTCAGTGCTGGGTCCCCAACTCTTTACAATCTATATTAACGATTTGGAGGAGGGGACTGAGTGTAACATATCAAAGTTTGCAGATGATACTAAGATGGGGGGGAAAGTAGTGAGTGAGGAGGACATAAAAAACCTGCAAGGGGACATAGACAGGCTAAGTAAGTGGGCAGAGATTTGGCAGATGGAATACAATACTGGAAAGTGTAAGGTTATGCACTTTGGCAGGAAAAATCATAGAGCAAGTTATTATCTTAATGGCAAGAAACTGGAAAGTACTGAAGTACAAAGGAATCTGGGGGTCCTGGTGCACGAAACGCAAAAGGTTAGTATGCAGGTGCAGCAAGTGATTAAGAAGGCCAATGGAATGTTGGCTTTCATTGCTAGGGGGATAGAATATAAAAATAGGGAGGTATTGCTTCAGTTGTACAAGGTATTGGTGACACCGCACCTGGAATACTGCATACAGTTTTGGTGTCCATACTTAAGAAAAGACATACTTGCTCTCGAGTCAGTACAAAGAAGGTTCACTCGGTTAATCCCGGGGATGAGGGGATGGACGTATGAGGAGAGGTTGAGTAGATTGGGACTCTACTCATTGGAGTTCAGAAGAATGAGAGGCGATCTTATTGAAACATATAAGGTTGTGAAGGGGTTGGATCGGGTGGATGCGGGGAGGATGTTCCCAATGATGGGTGAAACTAGAACTAGGGGGCATAGTCTTAGAATAAGGGGCTGCTCTTTCAAAACTGAGATGAGGAGGAACTACTTCACTCAGAGGGTGGTAGGTCCATGGAATATGCTGCCCCAAAAAGCTGTAGAAGCTACATCATTAGATAAATTTAAAACAGAAATAGACAATTTCCTAGAAGTAAAGGGAATTAAGGGTTACGGGGAGCGGGCAGGAATTTGGACATGAGTCTAGGTTCGGATCGGTCATGGCCCTGTGGGTAGCGGAGCGGGCCCAGGGGCCGTGTAGCCTGATCCTGCTCCTAGTTCGTGTGTCTAATTCTGTTAGATTCAGGAGATGGTTCTGTGATAGTAGATTGGCGGTTAGGATCAGATCAGCCATGATCTTATTGAATGGCGGAGCAGGCTCGAGGGGCCGATTGGCCTACTCCTGCTCCTATTTCTTATGTTCTTATGTTCTTACTCACCATGTTTTCCATACCCTGGTGACTTATCTCCTCCATGGAGGTTGCCATCCTTTCCATGGTGATGCGTTCATGTGCCAATGACTCCGTTCATGTTCGCTATGGACTCCTCCATTCGCTCCACACTCACATCGACCCTGGAGACAAAACCTGCCAGAGACTCCTGCATCTGTTCCTGGAGTTCCAGCCCCACTGATCTTATGGATGGACCCAGAGGCAGAGGGTCGACATGCAACTGAGCCGAGCTGGCAGAGTCCTGCGCCCTCTGACTAGCACTCTCGACTGCTGTCCCTGTCTCCACAATCTGCTGATGCTCACTTGTGAGCTGTGATACACCAGGTGACAAGACTACTCTATGTCCCGAAGGTCCCACCGAGTTGTGAGTGTCTGCGCTAGTGCTGGACACTCTTCCTCCTGGACAGTGGGGACGGGGGCTCTCAATGGTCCTGTGGGGGAGTAAAGGAGTTAGAGATGCGAGGTCAAGGTTACATGCACATTGCAGATGATCATAGGTCCATCTGTTATAGCTTCAGAATCATTATCAGCGACTCATGCAATGTCAATGAGAGAGATGGAAAACTGTTCTGTCACCAGCTTGCTGTGATGCACCCGTCTGACCGTCCCCCAATTGCGACTCATCCTCCAGTCCTACGATCTCCAGGACCGCCTCCTCCCAGGGGGTGAGGTGGGCTACTGATGGTGGCCCTCCTCCTGTCCTCGCTTGCTTTTGTGAGCTCTCTTTTCCTGCAATGAGGGAGACAAGTGGAGTTTGAGTGAGAATGAAGGAGTGAGTGTAGAGAATCCATAGCATCGATGCTTAGAAGGAGACAAAGATGGAGTGAGATGGCAAGACCAAGGGCCCTCCCTGTGTGTTGTCAGTTGTTTTCATAGCATCAGAGTGATAGGGAGTGTGAGGGCTGCATAGTCGAATAGTTAGGTGAGTGTGAGCAGAGAGAGAGAGGGAATGGGTAAGGGTGCATGGATGTCAGTGTCAAGTGGGATGTGGAGGAAGAGAGTGCTAAAGCTGAGTGCTGGTGAGGAGAGGCAATGGAGATCAGATTGAGGGTGATGGGAATTTCATACTCACTTTTCCAGTGTGAAGGTCATGTAATCTCTTCCTGCACTGTATCCAGGTTCTGTGGGTAGCCGATAAGGAGTTGACCTCCTCTGCCACTTGCAGCCACACAGCCTTTGTCTGCTGGGGGGGCATCTTCCTCCCTGATGAAGGGAAGAGCACCTCCTTGTGAGCTCTTGCTCCCTCCACTAAAGCCTGCAGGGCAACGTCGTCAAAACGGGGTGCAGACCTTGGTCTTTCTCTTGCCATTCTGCTTCCAACTCAGTGTACCAGCAAATGCCAAAAGGTTGGCAGCCTGCAGAAGAAGGAAGGCTTGTTGCAGACCCTAAAAGCAGCAGCAATAATGACGTCAGATTATGCGACTTTCTGACTGGAAATACTCATTTGCCAAGGGTTCCCACACGTTGGAAATCAATTGGCCAATTGAGTTAAAATTGCATCAATCTCACACACCCATTTAGAATCGTGTGGGAAACACCAAATTCGGGGAACCCGACAATTCCCTGCACCCGAGTTAAAAATCGACCCCCAGGCGTTGCTGGACCCGAAGCCAAAGTAGGTCAGCGAGCACTGGGGTGGTGGGTGAGTGGGACTTGGTGCGTGTTAGGATACGGTACTTAGTAAATCCAGTGGCCTGTGGGGAATTGATCCATGCCAACTCGAAACGCCCCCTTGCCAGATCAGAGTGAATTAATCTCAGCCGGCATGGAGGGGGGAGGTGGGATCATATAATCATCACCATCCCCAGGCTAGGAAGTGGAAAATAAGTCACTCAGGGTTCCTGCTCCCAATTGCCCCTCACCAGGGGTAATTTTGACTTTGCGTAAAATGAGTGATAGCGAATCGGCAGCCCGCTTTACATCTCTCCTGATTTTTATTTCCATTGAAGTGAGTGACGCCCACATTCTTAGAATGGATATAAAGACATGATAGACAACTTACAAGGAAGCAGTTCTCAAGAATGGAAAGTACAGTCGCAGCACCAGAGCTCAGTTGGCCTTCAGCTATCTTTCTTTCCCAAATCTGTCTGTTCAGCAATGCTGCCATCTGTGAAAAATCACTAAGGAGCCTGGAAGCTCGTCAATCCTAGGGTCACGGAAATCATTAAAATCTTTCCCCCGAATAATATTAGTATCATTGCAGAATCCTGCAATAAACAAAACAGGTTGTAACTCGCACTCAGTGCATGAATATTCAGATCTACACTCCTCTCAGCAGCTAAGTAACCTTTAATTAGAACATGACCACGATATCCCTTTTTTTTAAAGCTTAGTTGAATCATGGAATAAGATGATGCAGATGCGTAAAAGTCCCTTTGGGCACACAGACCTCTGTCCAGTGCTAACTATATTCTCAGCTCTTGTAACCATAGCTTTATTAAACGGAATGTGCTGCACTCCACTGGCACACTGCTGCCCACATGATGCACCAAAGACAAAGATACCCAAGGCTAATCACAGCCTTGGCTCATATCTGCTCTTGAGATTTCCTAGTTGCTGACAAAAAAAGACTTGATCCGTGTCTCGAACGCTTCATATACACTGAATTACTTAGAAGTACAATCACTTTCAACAAGGTAACTTCAGCGTTACAATCTGGGCTTTCCGCCAACACCTTCACCTCATAATGAAAATGTGCTTTTCCTAAGCAGACGGAGCCTGCCGCGAGCCAAAACCTGCACTCTTATACCTGCTGTGGATGAGAAAATGTGTCCAGGACTAACCATTACCGTTTTTCAGTGATATCAGCCATTGCGCATCATGGCCTGGAGTTTCTGCTCGGTTGCGCTGGTCGTTCGGCTCAATTCGCCCAAAATTGGCGGGTTCAGTGCAAAAGATCGCGGAATTTCAAATGCAAATTACATCCAGCACAAATTGAGTTTCCGTGATCTTTTGCGCTAGTTTTTTTTTTAAAAAAGCATGCTAGAACCTGGCCCCGCCCACAAAACTGGCCACGCCCCCAGATTGAATTAATAATCATTGCAAGATTCCGTTAATTGCGCTCGTTTGCAGGCCTTCGAGCAGACTCCAAAAATTAAGTTTTTTCTTTAGACGCAAGGACACTAATAGGCGCGTTTTAAAAGCTTTTGAATTTTCTTTTAATTTACTAGGAAACTTACATAGAAACACATTGAAGATACAGCACAGAAACAGGCCATTCAGCCCAACCAGTCTGTGCCGGTGCTTATGCTGCACTTGGGCCTCTTCCCATCCTTCCTCATCTAACTCGATCAGCATAACCCTCTATTCCCTTCTCCCTCATATGCTTATCTAGCTTCCCCTTAAATGCATCTATACTATTCGCCTCAACCACTCCCTGTAGCAGCGAGTTCCACATTCTCACCACTCTTTGGGTAAAGTCGTTTCTTCTGAATTCCCTATTCGATTTCTTATATTGATGACCTCTAGTGTTGCTCTTGCCCACAAGTGAACTGACTACCGTACACCAGTATGACTAGCAAATGGTTCAGTATAGTTTTTTTTAAAGACATTTAAAATCGTGTTATTCACAGGTGGTGGACTAGACACTATGATTACCAATCTTAAATATATCAAGGAATATTTTTTAAAGCAAAAACATATCAAAAAATGACGTTCTAAAACGCTGCCCGATGGCAGATTTTACGTTCGATGATATGCAGATGAGCTTGAGCGGAAACTCGAGAAAGAAAGAAAAACACTTCTCAAAACTAGCGCAATTTTGTGCACAACTTGTGACTGGATCACTGATTGTGGCCAAAGCAGAAATCTACCCCAAAATGTGCTTTGCCCAACATGTTCTCCTGACTGCTCTGATAGGCAGCAAAGAGTCATAGTTATTTACAAATTGAGATATACAGAGACCAGCAAGGTACTTAATAACAACAACTTGCATTTATATAGTGCCTTTAATGTAGTAAAATGTTCCAAGGTCCCTAAAACAACAAAATTAGAATAAATCCACAAGGTTACATTTTCAGTTTAAGCTGGTTTTCGGGATGTGGCTGATGCTGGCAAAGCTGCATTTATTGCCCATCCCTATCTGTCCGGAGAGCATTAAGAGTCAACCATTCAGTGTTGAACTGGAGTCACATGTAAGCCAGACTAGGCAAGGACAGCAGGTTGCCTTTCCTGAAGGACGTTAGTGAACCAATTGGGTTTCTATGACAATCCAGCATTTTTTTTCCAGAATGATATCTTTACACAGTGGAGTAAACATTCTCCTCAAACACTCCTGGCCAGGGCTTCACACCTGGAGTAAATATTGGGACCTCAGACACCTGGGCAATTTCCATCCAAGATTTGTGGACTGTCGCCTAGTTTAGTAAAATATTGAAATAAAGAATAGATTTGCCTTCCAAAGCTAGGCTTTATTAACTTTAAAATCTGCAGCACATCTTCCCACGTCCAGTCCCAACCAAAGCTGGAAAAGAACTGAATTTAAGGTGGCCACAACACATCATGTGATCATCAACTACCAATGAGATTACAACATATATCCCAAGGCAGTTAACAAACAACCAATCACAATACTTTTACTAAACAAGGAATAATCACCACAAATATTGACATAGTTAATGCATTCCAAAGGGGACTGGATTCGTTTCTGATTCAGCTTGGACTGGGGATGTGGGTTAGAGGTAGGAAATAGATGAAAATTGGTCAGGTCAAGTCCCAGAGCAACTGACAAGATAAGGTTTTTGCAGAAAAATAACACATTCTGCTTTAAACATTCCAATGGTGGCAGAGACCATTTAGCCCATCCTAACTCATCCATGCATACAAAGGATGCAAGAAAAAGAACTACAAATGCTGGAAATCCTGAGCAAGTCAGTCAGCATCTGCAAAGAGAAATTATACTTACATCTTCTGAATTACACTCAAGTGACCGAGTAATATAATCAAGCATTGCATAAGAAATAGGAGCTGGAGTCGGTCATTTGGCCCTTCGAGCCTGCTCTGCCATTCAATAAGATCATGGCTGATCTTCTACCTCAACTCCACCTTCCCACACTATCCTCATATCCCGTAATTCACTTAATTCCCAAAAATTTATCGACATCTGTCTTGAATATACCCAACAACTGAGCATCCACAGCTCTCTGGCATAGAGAATTCCAAAGATTCACAACCCTTTGAGTGAAGAAATTTCTCCTCATCTCAGTCCTAAATGGCCGACCCCTTAGTCTGAGACTGTGACCCCGTGTTCTAGATTCCGCTGCCAGGGGAAACATTTTCTCAGCATTAACCCTGTCAAGCCCCCTTTAGAATGTTATATGTTTCAATTAGATCACCTCTCATTCTTCTAAACTCTAGAGAATATATGCCTAGTCTACTCAATCTCTTCTCATAGGGCAATCCCCTCATCCCAGGAACCAGTCTAATGAACCTTCATTGCACTCCCTCCAAGGAAAGTATGTCTTTCCTTAGGTAAGGAGACCAGAGCTGTACATAGTACTCCAGGTGTGGCCTCACCAATATAATTGTAGTAAGACTTCTTCACTCTTATACACCAATTCCTTTGTAACAAAAGCTAACATATCATTTGCTTTCCCAATTGCCCGCTGTACCTGCATGTTAACTTTCTGTGATTCATACACATTGATTCACTAGATTTATTGTTGCCTCACAGTGATTTGACACGTTAGGTGCAGATTCTGCCATGACACCCAGATACCTCTCTGCTTCACCTTTAGCTATTTCTACAGTAGGGGCTGTTTTCCAACATTGCACTCCAGGTGGGTGTACATAAAGCAAGCATCAGCAGCCAATGACCATTTAATTAATGGTCATGAAATCATGCACAGCACTCATTCAAATTTCTGATACAAACTCCCAGAGGGCAAGGCTCCCTACTGTGAGTGTGAAGCCTGAAAATCACCCCATGTGTATGCAGCTTTCCTGCTAACATGTAGTACCTTGCAGAAACTGCAGGAATGACAAATGTTATTAAAAACCCTTGCATTTTGACACCAGTGTTTATATTTTTACAACAGTGACAGAAAATGGAGCTGCTCTCTTTAGTCATGCTGGGGAATGTTGCCAAGTGGCACTGTGCACACGTCAGCGGCCGATAGTCCTACCAGTGCAACAATGATAAGCAACAGCCTGTGCACAAATGCTCTCTGACCCTGCTCGCAAAGAATAGTTTCTGTACCAGTAGTAAAAAAGCTCTTGGTGATATTTAATAATATAGCCATTCACACTCAAGGACATATTCTGGAGCTGTTGTCTCAGTTTGATTGACTTGTGAATGTCACTTAAAGCCAGAGACTGAATTGCAGTCCTTAATTAGCCGCAGGGGAATCTATTCCTCTACAGGAATTTTATTCTGTAAAACAGAGCAGGTAATTTCTCTGCAAAACCTTATTTTCTTGTCAGTTGGCCCCAATATATCCCTTGTCTGTCATCAAAATACTCTTGCACACACTTGCAATTCTCCTGCATACTGCATTGCCCAGTCACAATCCTTGTCTTGATGTCTATTTCGCAGTCCAATCAGTCTCTCTCACACTTACAATCCTCCTCTCACATACACTTTCACTCACGGTCCCTCTCACACTGGGTCTAGTGAATATAAGGAAGCCCATGAGCTGAATCATTACACCCCCTTCAAGGTGAGCAGCATTGAGGAAGCAGGAAATTATTGAAGGTGAATAATACAGAAGGGGCTAGAAATTCGGTTTGGGCAGTGGTGCACAATGGGCAGTATTGGATCAGCCACACGTTATGCACAGTGCCTAATATTCAGTTCCATTGCAGTTAATGGAACTGAATATCCGGCACTGTATACAAGGGGCGGCCAATCCGATACCGCCCGTTTTGCGCCCCCACGTGAGACAAATTTCTAGGCCATGGTTTTCTTATTAGAAGAGATTTAGTTAAAAAGAGTAAGTCAGAATGATTGCAATAGGGACAATGACTTTATTTAATAAGGCAGATAATCTATGTGTACACTTAGCTCCCAAATGAAATATATTTATTAAAGTCACACATCCATATCAAATAAAACCTCTCAAAGTCTTTTCCAATCTGTACAGTTGATAAACATACTGAAAAAAAAACGTTCACTTAATTAAAAACTAACGATCATAAACAAAAATATCCTACCCTATTGAACAAAGAAAACTTGTTGAATTGAATCCAGGGGACATTGTACATTTTTTAAAACAATAAAAGAACTTGCACTCCGACAGTGCAGCACTCCCTCAGTACCGCACACTATCAGCCTGGATTATGTGCTCAAGTCTCTGGAGTGGGGCTTGAACCCACGATCTTCTGACTCAGAGGTGAGATTATTATCACTGAGCCACAGTTGACTCTTAATGAGACAGCACCTCACTTGAAACCATACGTGTAGCATATTATCATTTTGCAGAAACAAACAAAAACAGATAATTTTAAAAATAACAGCAGATGCTCCTCAATGCCTGCAGCTCTTAGTGCATTAAGTGATTGTGTTTAGAATTTAGGTCTCGACAGATACATGGATATAAGGAAGAGTAGGAGCAGGCACTGGTTGACAATTGAATCCTAGTCATCATGGAGGAGGCATCATGAAAGAAATTGGTGAGACATGTTCCCCTCAACCCCTCCCCAATGGCCGTGCTTTGTAGGATCGATTCCTCCCCCGCAACGGTAAAAATATTGGACTAATGAAAGACAAAACCCCAGAAGAACACAGCCTGCAAAAAGAGCTGGGCAATAAAGGGTTAATTCAAACATTGCAGCCGAAACTACGAACCTTCAAGAGACTGGATCACAGACAATCTAATATACGAATCTAAAGGGAAGATACAAGAACATTCGCATATTCATGTGCCTTAAGGGGTTACATTGTCCACCTTAGACCATGGCCCCCAAATAACCAGTTTCAGAGCAGGCCTAGACAATGGGCCGGGCCTCGAATGCTAACAGAAACCAACAACTTTGCAAAGGGTTCACCTGAAACGTTGACTCTATTTTCTCTCCACGGATGTTGCCTGGCCTGCGGAGTTTTTCCAGCATTTTCTGTTGTAACTTTGCACATGCAGTCACTTTGGGAGGGTTGCATTGCCAAAAAGGTATCTCAAATCAGTGGACAATACCAGGAAGAATTCACACATTTTGATATGGCCATCACATACTCAGGAAGGGGCCAGGAAATACTGAAGGTTGGTTTTGGTTTAAAGTAAGATCACATCGAAGACAGTGGTGGGGGAAGCCGACAGCAGAACAGCAAACAGAAAGATTCGGGCCTACAATCAAGTCCAAGAGACAGCCGATCGGGAGTGGTGATTGTATGTTTCAGCTAAATCATAGAGGGGGCTTTTATGATTGAGTCTGAGTAAGTTTGTGAGTTTCAGTCAGATCACAATAAGGGTTTTGTGATTGAGTCTGGGTAACTTTATATGTAACAGTCAAATCGCGGACGGGTTTAAACTGTGTCATATTGTGTCGATGCAAATGACCCTTGCATAGGGGTTTGTATTTTGGGGTTGTTAGCCTGATATAAACCGTAGGGATTTATACTGGGGAAGTAATTATGTGTGCGTGTTCAATAAACAAACGAATCAAAGGTTGAACCAAGACCCTGTGCTGTGTGTATTTTGTTCTTATAAATCCTGACGTCCAAGAACTGTGTGTAACGGGGGGACCAGTATTGGAGAAAACCCCTTACAGCTTATAACAAGATGGAGCTCAGTTTCCCAAAACATTTTTCCCAGATCAGAGTCCCAGTGGTACCGAGCCGACTTCAATATTGCCATGACTCTCCTGAATCAGGGGAACCCGTGAGCGCAGGACTTGCAGATGTCTAAAGCCCGCCCTGTCAGCCTTGACTATGTAACGGGAGTGCCTGGCAGAGCACTGCGCCCTCATTCAAAGGGTCAGGCTCGGCTCCCAGCTCCTCAGCTTTGCCAATTCTCAGCTGTACCACTAGATGGAGCAGCTGATGGCAGTGGCAGAATATTCTGCATGGATACCAGTCCCACTTTGCAAAGCACTTCTGTCAATGAATGTGGAGCAGCAATGACTGCCCGCCCAGCTGAAAGAGAAAAAAGTGTAAGGATGACAGAAGTGGAGATACAGCGGAGAAAAGAGTAAAAGGATATAAGAAATGAGGATTTCAATATCAATTAGCCTTCTGCTCCAGCACTCTGTCACTCTTACAGAAAACAGCACCTTGAAAATCTGGATATGGGAAATGTCAAAACTGTTAATCTAGAAGCTTCACTATTGATAAAGGAGAGAGAAGATTAACACGATTAGTGCATCTTCTGACAATGTGCAGAGGAGTTTAGCTCTTGCTTTTATTAGGAGATAACACCTTAACTGAAGACAGATTTTAGAAATATGTAACATGGAGCATACACTACACCTCTGACAAAAGAAACGCTGTGGTCTCGGCTATAAGGAATTAAATTATATAAGCCTCATTTTCTAAGGCTGTGTTATGCCTCCATGGTATTTTTTTTAATTAACTGATTTCACAAGAGCCTTTCAGATAAAAAGAAAAGCCTTGAATTCTGGAAATCTAAAATGAAAACAGAAAATGTAGACAAAGAGAAAGATAGGTTAAAGTTTGAGCTACAAATACTTTTGCTGAAAAGTTATATCCTTCTGTTCTCCCACAATGTACAGGTCCTCAAACTCCAAGCTTGGTGTTCACTGTTCCTTAATATGTTTTGAGTTTGTTTTACAACCTCAGCATTGTTCTGTGCTACGATCAAGGCTGTTCACCCAGGGTTCTCGGTAAAGAACGACACTGATCGATCTAATGTGTGTCTCCAATGTTTTCTGTTTTTTTAATCACAGAGCTTGTATTGATTTTTAAAGGTTACACAGTGTGCATTTTATATTTTTGATACTATTTGTGCTGTTCTGTCGGGAAGCTGAACTAACATCAAGGTGAACATCATCATTAACCCAGCATATTTAACAATTCTATCGTTTCAGCTGTGTGCGCTGTGGCCCATCTTCACACTGTCAGTATCAGTGATGCTTCCAAACTGGCTCATCCAATAATGCCATCAGGTCTCACCACTGAAAGACATTTCACAAACTAGACTGAAACAAACAAGAGGACCTTAAATTAAATCAGAATTCTCCCTTTCTGATATTGCCGATGTAAAAAAGGCCTGAAGCTGTAAAACTCCAGATACCCATCTCAGGGTAAGTGCAGGTTGCAGACAGCATGTGGAGAGCTGGTAATGTGAGCCCGAACGTACCAGCATCAGGATAAGCCTGTCTGTACTGGAAAAGTCAGAAAACGGTAGATTTAAATTGCTGAGCTGTTGTCTCTGTGGGGCATTGAATGTCTGTAATAATTACCAATCCAATTAACAAGAAAACATGGGCACGATCTTGCCAGGCCTGGGGAGGTGGGTTTGGAGGTGGGACTGCTGGGAAAATGGCAGAATCTGGGGGCGGGTGCCCATCCTGCCCCCAATCGGCCTCCGTGCCATCTTCCCAGGAGGTGGGTAGCCGACCTACGCCTGGTCCTGTCTCCTGGAGGCAGGAAGGGAATTACAGCCACTTAACTGCCTGTTAACAGGTAGTTAACAAGCAGATAAGAGGGTTATCCCCATTTTACCCACACAAGTGCAGGCTTCCCGAAGGCTGCGAACCCCGCCAGGGTCACCGAGGCGCGCAGTGGGTCTGCGGTGCGCAGAAGTGCGCTGTGAAGGTAAGTGATGGGTGCAAGTGTGGAGAGGGGAGTATGTGAGGTAAGTGGAAAGTTTTAGAAAAAGTTTACTTACATTTGTTTCTTCCTGCAGGCTTCAAGAGTTGGGGATGCGGAGAGTCTGGCATCTCCGTGGCAGAGATGACAGATGGCTGCTGCATTCTCCAATGCAACAACCATCTAATTTCTGCTAAAGAAAGAGGTTTGATGAGTCTTGAATACAAGGACTCATCAAACAACAGAGAATGTCAGTGTTTGACAGCTTCACAGAGCTGTCAAACGATGACAACTCATCTGTCAAAATTTTTTTGACAGATGAAACATCATACGCTGACGTTCTCTGTAACTGACTTCCCTTTAATTGGCCTGCTAAGCCCACTGGGCACGAATGTTACTTACCAGTTAGCAGCCCAAGCCTGGATGTTGTCCAGGTCTTGGTGCATGTGGGCATGGATTGATTCATTACCTGAAGGATGTTGTCGTGACATGTAGCCTTTGCTGCATCCAGTGCACTCAGCCATTTATTTATGTCACGTGGAGTGAATGGAATTAGCTAAATAGCGGCACTTGCGGTGGAGACCTCAGGAGGAGGCCGAGAAAGATCATCCACTTGGCACCTTACAGATTATTATATTTTACAGCAGACTTAACTGCAGAAAGTCTTAAACTTTTATTTTTATTCTCTGTTCAATATCACTAAATTGGCACCAAATTTGAAAAAGCCTTGCAGCAACCTGGCGATTCCAGGGACATACTTTACAACTAGAAACACCAAGTTATTTTACGGAGCCCAATCTTTTACTGAAATAAATCTAAACTTGAAATTACATTTAATTCAGTGTTATCTCAGTTAAGGATTATTCAATCATGTGAAACTCATTAGAAACTGAATTCAGACATTGCCCCTGTCCCATTAGTTACAAGGCTGCTGGGTATCTGTACATAAATCAAATCGTTTTATTGAAAGAGGATTTCCCCATGTTCACAGTTAACTACCTCAAACAATTAAGCTCTACAAGAAGTTTATGTTTTCAACTGTTAAATTGGATGAGTTTTTAGCACTTTATGTTTTACTTCATACAAAGGCTAAAGTTCCTATATTTATAATGGTTGAAAGTCACAGTGGATGCAGCTTAATTTAATTAAAAGGTGATGTTTACTTCCATGTACCAATTTTCTTTGCTTGAGGATAAAGAATATTTGAATTAATTTTTTAATTCTCTTTTGCTTGGCTATCAGAGTTTTTTCATTTATGTTTCATCCAACAGCTGTAGGATAGGGTATATCTGTATGATTTAGTAAACATTATTAAAATTCTAAAATCATTTTTGTATAACTATAATAATATGTTAAAAACCTAAAAGCATGTAGAAAATGGCGAATGGCTGAGAACAAGGCAGGATGGGAAAATTATGCCAACCTGACTAAATACTTCAGTAATTGAAAACAGAGGTTATGAAATGTAGTGCTAAGTCTACGGAGACTGTCTGGGGCGTGGTATTCGGTAATGTTATGGAAAAGAGATAAGAGTTAAAGAGAGATAGGCATTGGAGACATCCCTCAGTGATACCACTATAACATGGACAGACTGTTTAGACAACATCTTGAGAAATAGTCTTTGAAAAGAGAACATCTAAAAGATAAGGGCACTTTGTTATGCACAAAGGGAGATCTAGTGGAATCAACAAGGTCATAAAATGTCATGAGGTGACTGACAAGGAAAGGAGGGATATTTACCAGGTGTCAGAGAGATGATTACTGTCACATAGGCAAAGGAAGAGAAAGGGTATAAAGATACAGATATTGAACACTGAAAGCAGCACGCACCACGTAATCGGAGTTGAAGGAGCTTCAGTCAACTGAACTCAGCAAGAACCCAGAGAATTGAGCTTCAGTCAACAAAACACAGCAAGAGAATAAAGAGACCGCACCACAGTCACTCGGAAGGAACGCCGAGGCTCAAACGAACAAGACTGTGACTATCTCCTTGTTAAGTATTATTTCTTTGTACTGGGTGTTTAATGCTCAATAAACCTGTTTTACTGATACACAATATACCTGGACCCAGAGTGTTTGTGTAGTCACAGACACATTATTATAAGAGCTTTTGAAAGCTACACAGCGGCACATAAACCTCAACTTAGCAAAGCAATGTCTGGTCTTGTTTTTTAAATTTATATCCAATTCCCTTTTGAAAGTTACTATTGTGACTGCTTCCACCACCATTTCAGATAGTACATTCCAGATCATAACAACTCACTGCATAAAAAAATCTCATTTGCCCCTTGGATTTTTTACCAATTATCTTAAGTCTGTATCCTTTGATTACTGACCCTCCTGCCAGTGAAATTGGTTTCTCCCTATCTACTCTATCATAGCCCCTCATAATTTTGAGCACCTCCATTGAATTTCCCTTTAACCTTCGCTGCTCTAAGAAGAACAATCCCAGCTTCTCTAGTCTCTCCACATAACCACAAATTCTTCATCCCTGGTATCATTCTAGTAAATCTCCTCTGCACCCTATCCAAGGCCTTGACATCATTCCTAAAGTGCGGTGCCCAGAATTGGATACAATATTCAAGCAGAGGCCGAACCAGTGTTTTATAAAGGCTTGCCATAACGTCTTTGCGTTTGTACTCTGTCTCTATTTATAAAGCCAAGGATCCCATATGCTTTTTTAACAGTCCTGCCACCTTCAAAGATTTGTGTAGATACACCCGTAGGTCTCTCTGTTCCTGCACCCCCTTTAAAATTGTACCATTTCATTCATATTGCTCCCTCTCATTCGTCCTACCAAAATGTATCACTTCACACTTGTCTGTGTTAAATTTCATCTGCCATGTTTCTGCCCATTTCACCAGTCTGTCTATGTCCTCCTGAAGTCTGTCCCTATCCTCCTCACTGTTTACTACATTTCTAAGTTTTGTGTCATCTACAAACTTTGAAATTTTGTTTCTGATACCCAAGTCCAGGCCATTAATGTATATCAAAAAGAGCAATGACCCCAATACAAACCCCTGGGGAACACTACGGTTTACTTCCCTCCAGTCTGAAAAACAACCATTCACCACTACCCTCTGCTTTCTGTCTCTTAGCCACACTGCCACTGCCCCTTTAATCCCATGGGCTTCGATTTTGCTAACGTCTATTATGTGGTACTTTGTCAAACGCCTTTTAAAAGTCCATATACACATCAACTTCATTACCGTCATCAACATGTTCTGTTACTTCATCAAAGAACTCAATCAAATTTGTCAGACAATTTGCCTTTAATAAATGGCAGCCAACATGAATTTGTTGACCATGTTTTTCCAAGTGACAATTAATGTTGTCCCGGATTATGGTCTCTAGAAGTTAGGATCACTGTTTGTGCACATAAATATTAGAGTGTGTGAAGACCTAGAGACTAAATGTTAACCCAGAGTAGTTCTGCAAGAGTTTAACACAGGTGTCACCGTGAAAATATGCAGGTTCAAAATTTAGTTACACCCTACAGTGTGTTCCCCATCGCCATTGTGAAATTTAGGATAGGCACATAGCAATGGCCAACTACTTCCCAACAGGGTGATGAAAATTAGCAGGCAAGTTACCCACCTCACCCGCAGTCATGCAATTGTTAACAGTTAGATCCATAGCAAAATTGGCAGATCTCTCCTGTATCATGTGTGGAGAACTAAAGACAGGAAAGGGAGTACAATAAAGAGGGTGAAATTCCTCCGATTTAGTGAAAAGATCTGCATTATTACAAAGTACAACTTTTATTTTTTCACGGCAACATTTTCAGTAAAGTTCCGTCAGGAGGTATTTTATCATCAATGCACTGTGGCTGCAGCATGTACAATCTACAGGGTGCTCGTCAGAAGCTCACCAAGGTTACTTCAGCAACACCTCCATCCCCTGTGATCTCTACCAGCTAGAAGGACAAGGGAACCAATGTTGTGAGAACACCGTCACCTCCAGGTTCCCCACACCATCCTGAATTGGACATATATCACCGTTCCTTCATCATCGTTGGGTCAAAATTCTGAAACTCCCGACCTAAACAGCCATGTGGGAGTACCATCGTCACACAGACTGCGGCAGTTCAAGAAAGCCCAACACCACCTTCTCAAGGGCAACTATGGATGGACAAGAAATGTGGCTTTGCCAGTGACACCTATATCCTGATTACAAGTAAAAAAGTGTCATCCCGAATATAACTTCCATTAAAAAAAAAGTCTGTTGCAAAACTCGGAGTCTGACTGTCAAAATTAAAGCAACTCTCCCTAGGAATTTTCTTATCAAGTCATTAAAGGGACAACTTTTTATTATTTATATATCTATTACATTCAACATGAAGACAATGCAAGTCAGAATCTCAGCTCCGTCAAGTTGAGCTGACTGTACCTGCAAATTCCCCAAATCCTTTTTTCCGTAAAGTAGGTACCACATAAAACAGAGCCTCACTTTTACCTGAAAATTTTCCCATTTTGCATTCATGCTTTCTGGAATTTTTATAAATTTAAAACTTCATTTAATGGAAATTTTGGAATAAGTGAATTATGGCTTGATCTGTTTATTTCAGAGTAGTACACTGTGTGTTCTGAAGCCTATGAAATGCCCTTGTTTATTGCATATGCATAGTAGGAGTACAGCTGATGCTATTTAATTACAGCATGACTAATTGAAATCTGTTAGTATGAAATAACATTACCAGAACCATTTTAATTGCTACATTTAATTTGCTCTCTTTAATTAAAGTTGTCGGGTCCAGCAAATTAAATGTGCTCAGGGCAAAGATGCTCATTTCATTCACATTGCAACGGTCTAAAACACCTGAAAACACAGAAATCTTGTTAACATATACCTGATGTACGAGTTCCATGCTATCTGCTGGAGGGTTTTTAAAAAATTCTATTAATGTTTAAAGAGGATGGAGAGTGGGTGATGATATATTTAACTCCACTGTTCTCAGTCCTGAGATCTGGCCCAGACCGATGGGATTAAGGTCTTATCTCTTGGCTGGTTCTACACACCCAACTTTTCAGGGGAGTGTGTCCTTTGCTGCCAGGTGGAGTAAATTGTAAATCTGTTTATAATGAACGTGTCTAGGATTTTATTACAACTGGTGCACAGGTGAAATTATCCACCAAAAGGAATCTGGATAATTCTGGTCCCTTTACGTAGAGAGTTGTTGATGCATGGAACACTTTGCCACAGGGAGCAGCTTAGGCAGAGACCATTCCACTTTTTGAACAGGGCAGTGGGATCAGTTTTGGATTGATACAGGGCGATGGGGAGAGAGCGGGGCAGTGGGATCAGTTTTGGATTGATACAGAGCGATGGGGAGAGAGCGGGGCAGTGGGATTGTTTTGGATTGCTACAGGGCGATGGGGAGAGAGCGGGGCAGTGAGATCAGTTTTCGATTGATACAGGGCGATGGGGAGAGAGCGGGGCAGTGAGAATGTTTTGGATTGCTACAGGGCAATGGGGAGAGAGCGGGGCAGTGGGATTAGTTTTGGATTGCTACAGGGCGATGGGGAGAGAGCGGGGCAGTGGGATTAGTTGTGGGTTGACACAGGGCGATGGGGAGAGCGCGATGCAGTGGGATTGTTTTGGATTGATACAGGGCGATGGGGAGAGAGCGGGGCAGTGGGATTAGTTGTGGGTTGACACAGGGCGATGGGGAGAGCGCGATGCAGTGGGATTAGTTTTGGATTGATACAGGGCGATGGGGAGAGCGCGATGCAGTGGGATTGTTTTGGATTGATACAGGGCGATGGGGAGAGAGCGGGGCAGTGGGATCAGTTTTGGATTGATACAGGGCGATGGGGAGAGAGCGGGGCAGTGGGATCAGTTTTGGATTGCTACAGGGCGATGGGGAGAGAGCGGGGCAGTGGGATCGGTTTTGGATTGCTACAGGGCGATGGGGAGAGAGCGGGGCAGTGGGATTAGTTGTGGATTGACACAGGGCGATGGGGAGAGAGCGGGGCAGTGGGATCAGTTTTGGATTGATACAGGGCGATGGGGAGAGCGCGATGCAGTGGGATTGTTTTGGATTGATACAGGGCGATGGGGAGAGAGCGGGGCAGTGGGATTAGTTTTGGATTGATACAGGGCGATGGGGAGAGAGCGGGGCAGTGGGATCAGTTTTGGATTGCTACAGGGCGATGGGGAGAGAGCGGGGCAGTGGGATTAGTTGTGGATTGACACAGGGCTAAGAGCCAGCAAGGTATGAAAAGCTGAATGGCTTCCTTCTGTGCTGTAACCTTCTATGGTTCTGAGGCAGTAGATGCCTGAAATGAGAAAGTGTTCCATTCCTCAACTTCTAACATATTTTGGCTTGATACGCACTAAGAAAAATAGCTATAAAAACTTGTTTGCCAGCCACCGAAACTACCTTAGATGACAACCCTTGGATCTAGCTAGAGCATCACAGCACAACAGAGAGGGGAGTGTTACAATTTCAGATTTTTGTCAAACCAGTTCTCTTAACAGATTAGACAGCAGTTCCTGCAAATGAGTCTGATCGCCTATAATAAATATATTTATTTTTCTGTAATCTGTCGTTGCAGAAGTGCATGACCTATAGGATCAGTAATGATTCTTTTTGCAGTAATCTGCGTACAATATTAACCCAAGTCTTACGTTACAAAGTCATTCAGTGAATTGGTGAAATACCAAACAGACAAGACCTTTTTTTAATAAAAACCAGCTAATGCAACTATAATAATGATTTAAAATCACATGGAAAATTGAAGCAAAAAGGAAACTGTCACGTACTTATGAACTGTACGACACAGAAACAATGACCGATAAAGTCTATAAGGGATTAATTTATCCTTTGCAACAATTCTTCCTGAAGCAACGAAACAATCTGTTCATGTTGTTAAACAAATTCCTGAATATTACAATGCAATTGTGTATGTATTCTGTCATTGAGAACATCTCCAACTGACCTCCAATTTTCAGAAGTGGTTTCCTTTCTAGGATCCTGTTTGATTTATTTGAACTTCAATAATCAGATGAAACATGATGAGATCTGAATAAATATACATGTAAATGGATTTCACGAGCACATGATACATACCTGTCTGTGGAGGTGCCAAACAGCCTTAACCATTTTCCATCGAATGATAATGGAAACAGCTTGCTTTGAACGTCAGAATAAAAGAGCTTTTTGATCTGTTGAGTAGAAACTAGCCTCTGAAATGTTAAAGGAACACAGCACAAGCAAATCCATATTTGCAATAGAGAATGTGGGAGCTTTGAGAGTTTGAACATAGACTGGAAGCTATTGAACAGTGAGCAGTGTCTTGTTTTGCACACTTGTACAAAAAATAATAAATTGCAGGACAACGGAGTATTACAGTTTAAACTCTTTTATGAAGCATCAGGTCTGTGATCTCAATCATACAGCACAGTGGGGACAAAATGGAGTTAGGACCCCTTACAGATGCCTGCAAGCCAATTGTAACATTTGCATACTGAATTATCATTGGCCCGCAGGCATCTGTAAGGAATACCTATTATATTCACATGTGATCACATGCTGAGTTGTCATTGGCCTGCAGGCATCTGTAAGGACTACTATGGTTTTAGAAGACCCAGTAGGGGTCCTGACTCCATCTTGTCCACACGGTGCTGGATGATTGAGAAAGCTTACAGTCCTGATGCTTCATTAAAATAGTTTAAACTATAATACTCCGTTGTCCTGCAATTTATTATTTTTGTACAAAGTGTGCAAAACAAGACACCAATGACAACTCAGCATGTGATCACATGTGAATATAATAGGTATTCCTTACAGATGCCTGCGGGCCAATGATAATTCAATATGCAAATGTTACAAGCAGCATTGATTTAATTGAAAACTAACTCTGTACAGCTAAAGCAAAGTTCTGAAAATGTTTAACAAGGCATCTAAAGAAACAACTTGCATTTATATAGCACATTTCACAAACTCAGAACATCCCAAAGCACATTGCAGCCACTGAAGTCCTTTTGAAGTGAAATCCCTCTTATGTAAGGCAACATAGCAGTCAATTTCCACACAGCAGTCAATTTCCACACAGCAAGATCCCACAAACAACAAGATAAATGACCAGAGAATCTTTTTTTTTAAAAAAAAAGTGATGTTGGTCGAGTGATAAATATTGGCCAGGACAATGTGTAGAACACCCCTACTCTTCTTTGAAATAGTACCGTGGGATTATTTACATCCACCTGAGGGGGCAGATGGGGCCTCACTTTAACGTCTCATTTGAAAGATGGCACCTCCAACAGTGCAACACTCCCTCAGTACTCCACTGACGCGTCAACCTTGATTATGTGCTCAAGTCTCTGGAGTGGGACGTGAACCCACAACCTTTGGGCTCAGAGGCGAGAGTGATACCACTGAGCCGCGGTCGATATCTTAATACTAATTTTGCCCTAACCTGCCTGGCTTCAAATGGAGAGGAAAATCGGATAGGATGTAAAACGGGCAACTGACACATATCCCGCTCCGTTCCCGCTGGAATTTACTAGCTAGAAATGCGTAAATCAAAGCACGGAGGATAAAATTGTTACTCGGTAGAAATAAAGAAGTGTGTGCACTGAAGTTAGTGATTGTTTGAGTGGCTATGGATCAGAACAAATTAAATAGAAAGGAGTGTGAAGGTAAGAAACATAAGCCAATACAAATTGCTATTTGCTGAACAGCAAAGGAGGAGACTGTACATGGATCAAAAAATTATTCAAGAGTATATTGAAGCTGAAATTAGATATGAATTGGGAGCAGGAGTAGGCCATACGGCCCCTCGAGTCTGCTCCGCCATTCAATAAGATCACGGCTGATCATTGAACTCAACTCCACTTTCCCGCCTGATCCCCATATCCCTTGATTCCCCTAGAGTCCAAAAACCTGTCAATCTCAGCCTTGAATATACTCAATGACTCAGCAGTCACAGCTCATTCAGAGAATTCCAAAGATTCACAACCCTGTGTGTGTGGAGAAACGCCTCCTCATCTCAGTCTTAAATGGCTGACTCCAGCCAGGGGAAACAACCTCTCAGCATCTACCCTGTCAATCCCCCTCAGTCTTATATGTTTCAATGGGATCACCTCTTATTCTTCTAAACTCCCGAGAGTATAGGCCCAATCTACTCAATCTCAGATCACAGGTTGATGTCCTTTTACTACTGATGCTGCAAATAAATCTTATTATAGTAAAAGTCATAAGAAAGTTGAGAGAAGGAACAAACACCTTACATATGAGCAAATTTACAAATTATGCAAGGTTGGAATCAAAAGGACATGAGCAAAAGTCACAAAGAGCACCAACCCGAGCAGGAGGTGAACGAGTAAGTGTGTGAAATTTGAATTGGAACTGACAGAAGGAAGTGGAAGGGCTCGCTGGAGGGATCTCAGTGGGTCAGACAATAAAATCAAGGACACCAATATCAAATAGACCCTCACCCAATGACTTCGCAGATTTGCAAGTGGTGTTTGGCTGTAGAGCAAAAATGGGTCCCACGGGATGAAACTGAACCGGGTAAACTATATTGGAATATATAATAGATAATATATTAATGAATAGTATAATGGAGAACACATGACTAAGTTTCTCAGACAAAATAACTGGAGAAGACTCTTGGGAGGTTGATTGATTGAAATTATATATAGTTAAAGAATCAAGTTACTAGGAATCTTCCACTCAGACTTTTAAAGGGTTTACTTTAGTTGGTGTGTCTGATTTAATGAATTTCAATTAAGATTTCATAATGAGGAGTAGGAAAGTTTTATAAAACCCAAACAAGGTACTTGCTCTGTGCAATGATTATCAGTTCCTTAAATGAAGAAACTTGCATGTATCTGGACTGGACTTTGTGATAGAGAAGATTCTGCAAGTGTGATGGTAAGTTAAGTGAATGCTAAAATCAATTGGAATTCTTTGACTTTTTTTTTAAAAAGTGCTTGGTGATATTTGGCCTTTAAGTTAGCATCACAGGTGTATGTCCTGTTCTTACTGATGAGCTACCTGCTTGTTCTTAGTATTTTTTGATCTGGTGATTATAGAAGGAAGGTAGTGATTTGAGATGAGCCTTGTTTGGTGTCTTGTAATAAATGTAGCAGGGACTAACTTCATAAAAAATGAACTGAAAAGGATGGGAAAGACATGGGATTCCTAACTGCATTGGTAAGTTAATACATGCTGTGTTATGGAAGAAGCAAATGTGGAAGGGGAAGAGATACAAGGAGGGAAGATAGCTGCCTTTTCTGCCCCAACATTGCTATTAAATTGTGTGCACTTCCAAATGCAATTAACTTTGTAAAAAGCTGTTGGTATCTCAGTAGTTAAATGTACTGTTTGGGTGGGTTGGGTTGAGTGTGGGGGTAAATGGGTGGGGAGTAATCTGCAAAACTGATTAGGAAAGTCCTAAATTCAGTCTCTACTCTGCTGAGTTAGTTGACTTCAGCTGGGCAGTTGTTGTGGTAAGATAATTGGTCTCTAAGACTTGGAGAAAGGAACATTCACCTGTGGTTCCTGCTCCTGAATATTATCCAGAGACCTGTTTCTGTAGCTGGCAGTGAGGATAGGGTTGGGCTTGGTTGTGATGCCGTCTATGGTTGAATATTCTACTGATACTGTCTAAGCTTGTACAGGAAGCCCCTTCAAGTCACACACCACCCTGACTTGCAAATATATCTCTGTTCCTTCATTGTCATTGGGTCAAAATCCTGGAACTCCCTCCCTAACAGCACTGTGGGAGTAGCTTCACCACAGGGACTATAGTGGTTCAAGAATTCTGAGTTGGTGCCTTCAAGAGGGGAGAAAAGAGTAATTACCTGATTGGAGGATGATGTGTGATCTCTCCAGCAGAAAGGAAATCCCACCGGCCCCCAGACACCGCTTTCTTCAGAAACTGGCTTAAAAGCAGCTTCCAATCCTCCTTGGATACAGGGGTGGTGCCAGAGAACTGCAGAATTGCAAAGGGTGCAAGGATAAACCCAGCAACTACAGGCCAATCAGTTTAACCTCGGTAGTGGGAAAGCTTTTAGAAATAATAATCTGGGACAAAGTTAAGTCACCTGGACAAGTGTGGATTAATTAAAGAAAGCCAGCATAGATTTGTTAAAGGCAAATTGTGTTTAACTAACTTGATTGAGTTTTTCTGATGAAGTAACAGTTGATGAGGGCACAGTGATTGATGTGTACATGGACTTCCAAAAGGTGTTTGATAAAGTGCCACATAATAGGCCTGCCAGCAAAGTTGAAGCCCATGGAATAAAAGGGACAGTGGCAGCATAGATATGATATTGGCTAAGTGACAGGAAAGAGAGAGTAGTGCTGAACGGCTGTTATTGGACTGGAGGTGGTTTCCCCCAGGGGTCGGTACTAGGACCATTGCTTTTCTTGATATATATTAATGACTTGGATGTGGGTGTACAGGGCACAATTTCAAAATTTGCAGATGAGACGAAACTTGGAAGTATAGTGAACAGGGAGGAGGATAGTGATAGATTTCAGGAAGACAAACAGGCTGGTGAAATGGGTGGACATGTGGCAGATAAAGTTTAATGCAGAAAAGTGTGAAGAGATGCATTTTGGTAGGAAGAATGAGGAGAGGCAATATAAACTAAAAGGTACAATTCTAAAGGGGGTGCATGAACACAGACCTGGGGGTATGTGTGCACAAATCATTGAAGGTGGCAGGGCAGGTTGAGAAAGTGGTTAAAAAAATCACACTGGATCCTGGGCTTCCTAAATAGAGGCATCGAGCACAAAAGCAAGGAAGTTATGATGAACCTTTTATAAAACACTGGTTTGGCCTCAACTGGAGTATTGTGTCCAATTCTGGGCACTGCACTTTAGGAAGGATGTGAAGACCTTTTGAGAGGGTGCAGAAAAGATTCACAAGTTTGGTTCCAGGGATGAGGGACTTCAGTTATGTGGATAGACTGGAGAAACTGTAGAGCAGAGAAGGTTGAGAGGAGATTTGATGGAGGTGCTGAAAATCATGAGGGGGGCTAGACAGAGAGAAACTGTTCACATTGGCAGAAGGGTCGAGAAGCAGAGGACACAGATTTAAGGTGATTGGCAGAAGGTCCAAAGGCGACATTAGCAAAAACTTTTTTACACAGCGAGTGGTTATGATTTGAATGCACTGCCTGACGGTGGTGGAGGCAGATTCAATCGTGGCTTTCAAAAGGGAATTGGATAAGTACCTGAAGGGGGGTGGACATTTTGCAGAGCTACGGGGAAAGGGTGGGGAAGTGGGACTGGCTGAAGTGCTCTTTGCAGAGAGCCGGCACGGGCTTGACGGGCCGATTGGCCTCCTTCTGTGCTGTAAACTGTAGTGTATGTGCCTTTAAGTCAGAACTACTTTTACAGCTCCTGTATACTGTAGTACCGGCAGTGACCACACCTGTATATAAGCTTGGCGCATGCCTCTGTACCCCCAGTCTTGAGACAACCCTCCTCCAGTAAAGACCTGTTTATTGTTAATGTACAGCATCTGTGTGATTATTGAATAACAGCATACGGATCCAACAGTGGCGACGAGTGTCGATTTGAATCTACCTGCAACATAAAAAAAAAGTCGAGGCCAGGAACACGGGCGTTGACCACGAGCAACCGCCCAGACGTCAGGCAGAGATTGAACATCGCACGGGAGGCTGTGGAGAGCCGGGCTTGGTTCCCCAGCCACGACGATCAGCAAGAGACCAACGACAGGTCCAGCGCAGACCCTTCCCGAGCAGCGGCGGCTAGAGCTGACCGACGGCGGAGAGAAAGCCGAGCCGCGTCGACTGGGTAAGACAGGGTGAAGAGCGCAGGGTGCAGCCGGGGGTTGAACACCGAGTGGCATCGAAAAAAAGAAAACAAACTGGAGAGAGGGTAAAGAAACAGCCGGGTTCTAGACTGAGCGGCGTCGGGGGGGAAAAAAGAGTGCGCAGAGCACAGCCAGGGCTCACGGGCTGAACAGGGTCCACGGGGCAAAGAAGGGGGAGCACGGGAGACGCCATTGAGCCGCGGAGAAGAAGGAAGAGCGTGGGAGACGCCATTTTTAGAAGCCGCAGCGGAGAAGGGCGAGCACGGGAAGGAAGGAAAGCGCGGGCGACGCCATTTTTTGCCAGCGGAGAAGGGGAAGTGTGGGAGATGCCATTTTTGACAGTTAACTCACACCCAAGGATGCCGAAGAGTGGCAGTATCTCTATGTTCGACAATGAAGTCGAAGATTGGGCGACATATGTGGAACGTATTGAGGTGTACTGCAGGGCGAATGAAGTGCCAGATGCTAATAAAGCACTGGTTTTGTTAAATTCCATGGGTGCAAAAACTTATGGGTTACTGCGAAATCTAATAACCCCAGAGAAGCCGGTGAACAAGAATTTTGAAAGCATAGTAGAAATCCTACAGGACCACTTAAACCCACACCGCTGCTGATAGCAGAACAATTTAAGTTCCATAAAAGGAACCAACACAAAGACGAAAGCAATGCTGAGTACCTAATGGAACTGCGCAAGCTATTGAAACACTGCCAGTTTGGAGCGGGACTAGCAAATACGTTATGGGACAAGTTTGTGTGTGGGCTACAAAGTGAAGGAACCCAGAAACGGCTTCGATCAGAAAAGGATCTTACGGTAGACAAAGCTTTCAGTATGGCAGTGTCACACGAAGCAACCGCAAGGGGCGCTGCAGAGATACAACGGAGACCGCAAGAATATGGCACCAATGAAATGTCCTATGGAACAGGGAAGTGCTATCGCTGCGGCAGAACAACACATGACCAGAAAGATTGTTGGTTCAAGGACCAAGTGTGCAGACAGTGTGGGAAAGCAGGACACATAGCAAGAGTCTGCAGGTCTGGGAAGAAAACCAACAGTAAGAAATCTCCACAGGAGAAGTACAAAAAAGGTACACCAGGTGATGGACAGTGGTTCAGACGAACAGAGAAGTGACACAGACTCCGAAAGCAAGGAGCTGGGTTGTCTGAAACTACATAATGTAACCGAAATGGAGGATCACCAGACTATCTGGGTTACACTCGAGATAGACGGAGTCCAAGTGAAAATAGAATTGGACACAGGATCAGCTCTAACAGTCATAAATCAAACCGACTACAAGCAGCTATTTTCACACATACCCTTGAAAGCTACAGAGATTGTCTTGAAGATGTATACAGGGCAAAAATCTACCCAAAAGGAAAAATAAAGGTGAAAGTGATATATAAAGGCCAGGAAATACCTAAAATGGATATTGTGGGAGACTACAGTCTCCCGCGTAAAGAAATAGGCAACACAGCGAGCTATAAGAAATAGGTCTTTACTCCAACTCTCAATACAGTACTGAATTCGTAAAGCCCGCGAGCCTGTGATGACTCTCGGATTGGTCACCTGCTGGAACCTGATTGGTTTTCCTTCTCTCAGCAGCAGGCAAGTCTGAACATGCCTTATTCCTCTCAGCTTGCAACTGTCTTGCGGGGGGAGGGGAATACAGCAGTTAAAAGGGGATTATACAGGTTTATCTACATAGTGTTTCCCCAATGTGGCAACGCCACTATATATGTATTGCCAGATGGAGGACCACCACTGCTAGGACTTGAATGGATCCGGAAGATACAATTAGATTGGCATTCCATACAGTCACTGAAGGTTGAGGCCAAAAAGGATGACGACGTCACACCTGGTCGACTGTCAAAAATGCTAACTGACGCAAAAGAAGTGTTCCAGGAGGGACTAGGAACACTAAAAGGAATAACAGCAATGATTAAAATAGAGGAAAATGCAAGCCCAAAGTTTCTGAAGGCCAGACCAGTGCCTTATGCGATCAGACCAGCTGTTGAAGCAGAGCTGGAAGGGTTGGAATGTTCAGGAGTACTGTCCAAAGTGGACTGGAGCGAGTGGGCTACACCCATCCTTCCTGTAATGAAGAGGTCGTTGAGTAGTACGCCTGGGGAACCAAAGAAGGTCCGCATCTGTGGGGATTTTAAGGTGACGGTGAACCCAGTCCTTCACACAGTACAATATCCGCTTCCACGAATTGAGGATATTTTCGCCTCGCTATCTGGAGGTAAACGCTTCACCAAAATTGATCTAGCCCAGGCGTACTTGCAAATGGAGGTAGAAGAAGCTTCGAAACATTGGCCCAGAACTTGGTGTCGGGGGCTTGCCGCGCGTGCAAGCCCCCGATGAGCACTTACCCGGTGCGCTGACATCTGAAACCTGGCCTGAAGTGGATTTCCTGTCAGTGGCCCGGTTCAGATGTCGCTGCACAGTGCTTACCTGATCCAGCGGCGTAGTTAGTGTGATGTGCCGGCTGGGATCAGGTGAGCACTGTACAACCAATCAGGGGAGGGGAAGGTTCATTCTTGAGTTTGAGAGTAAGAACTGTCAAACTCCTAAACTGCGGGGGCCCAAAACACTATTTAAACTTTAAATAAAAATTTAAAAAACATCCCAATCATTAAATTAAGTATAAATAAGTTTAAAAAAATAATTTAAACAATAATTTTTTTTGAAAAAATAAATTTTTAATAAAAAGGGTCTAAAACTAAACTTACCTTATTGTAGATTCTTTAAAATAATAAACCTGTGGGGGGGAAAAAATTCTAAATTGCACTAAAACACCACTTACCTGTAAAAATAAATACTTGCGTGTGCTTTTTACAAGCGTAAAGACCGGAGGCCTTTACACATGCGCAAATCCCCCAAAACAGAGGAAATCCAAGACGCACGCGCTGCCCCCTACAGCGCACGCGCTAGCCTCTTCACCTCTTGGGTTAGAGGAGAGGAAATGCCGGTTTTCAGCGCATGCGCTGTGCATGCTGAAAACCGGCATTTCCTCCGGCCAGACACGTGAGTACCCCTTCCGTACTCACACGTTTGGGGAGGAATTACTGCCCCAATACCTTACGATTAACACTCATAAAGGTCTCTATCAATACAACGGGCTGGTGTTTGGAGTAGCCTCGGCTCCGGCTACCTGGCAAAGGGCGATGGATCAGGTCCTGCAAGGGATTCCAGGGACCCAGTGTTATTTGGACGACATCTTGGTCACGGGCGAAAATGACGGTGATCACCTCGCCAACTTGGAGAAGGTGCTCACCAGATTAAAGGCGTATGGGCTACGAGCTAATCGCCATAAGTGCGAGTTTTTCCAGAAACAGATCTCGTATTGTGGCCACGTCATCGATGAGGAGGGGTTACATAAGTCCCCTGACAAGATTGAGGCAGGAGTCAAGGCTCCAGCACCGGAAAATGTGTCACAACTGAGGTCGTTCCTCGGGCTGGTAAACTACTACAACAAGTTCTTAACAAATTTGTCCACGGTATTACACCCACTGAACACCCTACTGCAAACAGGGGTACCATGGAAGTGGGATGACGAACGTAGACGAGCTTTCCAGAAGTGTAAAGAATTGATCACATCAAAAGAGGTGTTGGCCCATTTCAACCCAGCACTACCAATTCGTTTGGCATGTGATGCATCACCCTATGGTATTGGAGCGGTGCTGTCGCACAAATTCCCAGATGGGTTGGAGAGGCCAGTAGCCTTTGCGTCTCGGTCACTAACCTCAGCCGAGCGCAACTACGCCCAGATTGACGGAGGCCCTCAGCCTAGTATGGGGAGTAAAAAAATTCAACCACTATCTGCATGGGCAGCAGTTCACCTTGCTGACTGACCACCAACCACTTGTTTCCATCTTTAATCCTAAGCAGGGCGTTCCAGTGATGATGACTGCACAGCAGTTACAAAGATGGTCCCTGTTTCTAGGGGCGAATCAATATGAAATAGAATATAAAGGCACGAAACAGCATGGGAACGCTGATGGGCTATCACGCCTGCCACTGCCTACTGTGGAGGAAGCACCAGCAGTGGACCCTATGGAGATATTTTATTCGTCAATAATTGAACGATTGCCAGTAACGAACGTGGATATAGAGAAGGAGACCCGCAATGATCCGACGCTGTCTCGGGTATATGAATTGACGGTGAGGGGATGGCCAACACATGGCGACTCACTTGCCAGCATTCTCATCCAGAAGAGAACAGCTGTCAGTATGCCAGGGGACAGTGATGTGCGGATCCAGAGTGGTGATTCCACCCAAGTTAAGGGAGAGAGTGCTAAATGAGCGACATGAAGGTCATCTGGGGGGGAGTGAAAATGAAAAGCCTTGCTAGGGCTTGTGTGGTGGCCGGGAATCGATCAACAAATCAAAGACCTAACTAAGCTGCTTAGGATGCCAGAAGGTCCAAAATGCCCCACCACATGCCCCTCTACACCCATGGGAGTGGCCCTCCTCTCCATGGCAACGGGTGCATATTGATTTTGCTGGTCCATTCATGGACTCAATGTTCTTAATAGCAGTGGATGCTCATTCAAAGTGGCCTGAGGTGATAAAAATGTCTTCAACCACTACAGAGAAAACGATTGCAGTCCTACGGACCATATTTGCCAGAAACGGTTTGCCAGAGCAGATTTGCTCTGATAATGGACCACAGTTTGTGTCCAACGAGTTTCAAAAATTTATAAGAAGGAATGGGGTAAGGCATTACACATCCGCCCCGTATCATCCAGCCACAAATGGATTGGCTGAGAGGTTCGTACAAACCTTTAAGAAGGCGATAAAGGCCATGTGTGACTGTGAAATTCCACTATAGCATAAGGTGGACAATTTCTTAGCCTACCGAAACGCGACACATGCAGTTACCAACCAGACCCCGGCCATGATGTTCTTTAACCGAAGGTTGAGATCTCGTCTGGACTTGCTCAGACCAAATGTGCGAAGAAATGTTGAGGACAAACCATTCCAGCACATCAATGAGAAGCCGACAAGGAGCTTCAATGTAGGGCAACCAGTCTTGGCCCGTGACTATCGAACAGAGAAATGGCAACCCGGAACGATATGTACAAGGCAGGGGCCATTAATGTACACAGTGGATGTTGGGGAGAACATTGTGAGACGCCACGTCGATCAGATCTTGGCGTCACAGGAACGCGTCAACCCCCTGTCTCAAGTACCTGGGGATGAACCCGACATACCGGTAGCATCTACCTCAGACCCAGTAGCAGTGGAACCCGATGAACTACCTGATGAAAAGGGGTCAGAATCGCCTCTGCACCAAGAACAAGAACCTCCAGAAAGGCGCTATCCCGAAAGGGTCAGGAAGCCGCCCCAAAGACTGAATCTATAAATGGACTTTTGTTGTTTAATGTACATGTTGAAATGTCAATTGTTTGAATATTAGGGGTACTACTAATCTAAAAGGGGAGGAACTGTAGTGTATGTGCCTTTATGTCAGAACTACTTTTACAGCTCCTGTATTCTGTAGTACCGGCAGTGACCACACCACCTGTATATAAGCTTTGCGCATGCCTCTGTACCCCCAGTCTTGAGACTACCCTCCTCCAGTAAAGACCTGTTTATTGTTAATGTACAGCATCTGTGTGATTATTGAATAACAGCATATCCTCAGAATCACGGATCCAACATAAACATTCTATGATTCTATGGTGACAGGGACCCTTGAATTAATTGAAGTGTTTTTAAGTTGAGGAGTTTTGATCGGAGTTAATGAGAAAGCTTATTCTCTCTGGTTGGAAAGTCAGTGATGAGGGAGCATCAACTTAAAATTATCATAGATTTAGAAGTTCCTTTTTTTCCAGAGGGTTGTTGGAGCATGGAAAGGAAAGTAGTTGAGGCAGAGAATATTGCATCTTTTAATGGAAAATTGGAAAGATATTGGTAGCAGAGGAAGACACAGTGCTATAGGGAGAGAGTGGGATTAGTTTTCGATTGCTCTAGCAAAGAGCCAGCATAGACACGATGGGCTGAATAGCCCCCTCCGGTGCTCTAAGCTTCTATGGTTGGGTGTGTGTAGTCAGCTCCTTCAGATCTCTTTTTGAAAATGAGAGGGTTTTGTTTTGCCTTTTTTTATTTCACTAGCTGATGTGTGAACCCCCCCCTGACTCTGTAGTTCTTGCCGAAGGATGAATAAAATTGTGCAACGCTGGCCTACTTCATAGCTGATCAGTGAAAGCTCAATCCAGCAGCCTGTTCCGGAGATTGACGCTTTGAATTCGGGCCCTTGAGCACAGCCACTAATTTAAGAGGAAGGGAATAACATTAACCTTTGCTCCTGGTTGTCTTGGAGTAATGGGATGCTGTGGGCGGCTGATGACCTCTAGTGATGTTACTTGGTAATTGCAAGTAGCGCGGCAGCACTTGGCGTGCTCTTGGGATAACTGAGTAATTGTAGGGACCGACTACACTACTGTGTTAGCAGCGCTGGTGCTGGGATTTGGTAACTTGGTCTGGTGTAAACTGTCTCTTCAAAGTTTCCCAGACTGGCACTATATAAATGAATGTCACAACAGTCTGATGACTGAAGTAGAATAAAGAAAAGGCACCTAAATTTCACAATTAACCACATGGTTATTTTGGTTTTAAAACTAACTATTTCCAAAACCCAACTAAAAGTGTTTAAATATTGCAACTAATACAAACGTCAGTTTATTCTGACTATCAGCCACTGAGGATACGGTAGTGTAGGAGTTGTTACTGGACTATAATTCAGAGAATGCGAGTTCAAATCCCACCATGGCTGTTTTGAGAATTTGAATTCAGTTTATTTTATTTTATTTTTTTTAAAAGCTGGCTTTAGCAAAACTGACCATGAAGCTGTCCAATTGTTGTAAAAACCCAACTGGTTCACTAATGTCCTTTTTTAGGGAAGGAAATCTGTCATCTTTACCCGGTCTGGCCTATGGCCTCGGGCACGGCAATCTCATGGTGTCAAGCTACCTACCAGTAGATAGCAGCATGATGGCATCAGCTCCAGCCATTCTATTGAAGTTAAGGCCATGTTAGTCTGCCCTGGGCACTTTTTTTAGGTGCCAAAAATGATGGTGATATAGTTAGTGGAGTGACTTTGGGTGGTGACTGCTGTGATTTTTAGCATAACTTTGATACGAATGTTTATTGATTAATGACCAGTAGGACTCCTTCGTTCTCTGCTGTCTTCAATAGGCTGATCAGGATGATGGGAGATAATTGTTGAATAATGTGTTTAAAATTGGATAAGATTTATGAAACTAGTGTATGTCATCAGATCCGACATCAATATCTGTTTTAGATAATGCAGTGACCTGCAACCATTTAACATTTCTGAGATATTAAACTAAGAACTTTCATTTATACACTGCTTTTCACAACCTCGGGACATCCCAAAGCACTTTACAGTCAATGAAATACTTTTTTGAAGAGTTGTCGCTGTTGGGGAAATGCAGCAGCCAATTTGTACACTGCAAGGTCCCACAAACAGCAATGAGTTAAATGACCAGATAATCTGTTTGTGTTATTGGTTGAGGGGATAAATGTTACACCGGGGAGACTACCACTGGTCTTCACATAATGCCCTGGGAGTGCAACAAAGGTTCACAAGATTGATTCCTGGGATGGCGGGACTGTCGTATGAGAAGAGATTGAGTAAACTAGGCCTGTATTCTCTTGAATTCAGAAGAATGAGAGGGGATCTCATTGAAGCATACAAAATTCTTACAGGGCTTGATTGGGTGGATGCTGGGAGAATGTTTCCCTTGGCTGGGGAGTTTAGAACCAGGGGCCACAGCCTTAGGATAAAGGGTAGGCTATTTCAGGACTGAGATGAGAAGACATTCCTTCACAGAGGGTGGTGAATCTTTGGAATTCTCTACCCAGAGGGCTGTGGCGGCTCAAGTCATTGGGTATATTCAAAACCGAAGTCGATAGGTTTCTGACTAGTCAAGGGATATGGCGATGGGGCCAGTGAATGGAGTTGAGGCAGAAGATCAGCCATGATCTCATTGAATGGCGGAGCAGGCTCGAAGGGCTGAATGGCCTACTCCTGCTCCTAGTTCTTATGTTCTTATACGTCCACCTGAGTACAGACGGGGCCTGTTAACGTCTCATCTGAAAGGTGGCATCTCTGACAGTGCAGCACTCCCTCAGCACTACACTGCAGTGTCAGCCTAGATTATGTGCTCCAGTTTCTAGAGTGGGACTTGAACCCACAACCTTCTGACTCTGAGGTGAGAGTGCTACCATTTGAGCCATGGCTGGCACCTGTTACATTTTCTCCTGCACTAAAGCAAACTCCTTTCAGCAATTCTCTCCTCCATTTAAAAAACATACCATTTACAGTGTACGTCCTTTCCCAATTCTTACTTCCAGTGGAGTCATATGAAGGCGTTCGAGTACAGAAGAGATTTACTAAATGGTTTCAGGGATGTGCGTACAGTTATGTGGATAGACTGGAGAAGCTAGGTGTGTTCTCCTTGGAGCAGAGAAGGCTAAGAGGAGATTTGATGGTGAAA
Organism: Somniosus microcephalus; assembly: GCF_052327205.1. Classification (NCBI taxonomy): domain Eukaryota; kingdom Metazoa; phylum Chordata; class Chondrichthyes; order Squaliformes; family Somniosidae; genus Somniosus; species Somniosus microcephalus. The sequence goes on from NC_140991.1 coordinate 291,040,088, forward strand.
ATTATGTCTGGTTTAGATGAGTAAATAAAGAGAAACTGTTTCCAATGGTTGATAACCAGAGGGTACTAAATTTAAGGTGATTGGCAAAATAATCCGAGGCAACATTAGGAAAAACTTTTATGCAACGAGTGGTTAGGATTTGGAATGCACTGCCTGAGGAAGGTGGTGGATACAGATTCAATAGTAGCCTTCAAAATGGAATCAAATAAATACTGAAGGAGAAATTGCAGGGATGTGGGGAAAGAGCGGGGGAGTGGGTCTAACTGGATTGCTCTTTGACTCGATGGGCCGAATGGCCTCCTGTGCTGTACTATTCTATGAACTTTTTAATCACAAGCATTTGCACCCTGTGATTCATCTCGTCTGTTACTCCCTTGAGGTGGAAATCTGTACCAATATTGAGAAACAATGGGTGTTTGCTGACTTAAGGTACAGGAACACATTAGGCTTTTTTTACCCAACCCCTGCCCTGACACAGCTGAAAGTGTAAAAATACGAGCAAAAAAGTGGGATCTCAAGCAGTGTATCTTCAACTACAATGGGCCAGATTTTGCTGCAGCTGGGCACCTAACAGCAGCTGCCATTTAGTTAGTTTTGTCCCTGCACCCAAGGCTCAAACAATTTTTCCCACAAAGTTGCTATAAAGGTGCGAGCTGATAATGACGCAGCAAGGGGGGGGGGGGTGGAAATGGGGCATCTGGGACCTGAGGGAACAGGGCAACCAACAGGATATCTCCATAACCAATGAGATTGAAGGAATGGATAATAAACAATGGCAGGACCGAGGGGGGGGATTCAATGTCAAATTGGGTACAGAAAGAGGAAGAAAGATTCGATGCAAGAGAAAAAATGTATATAAAATTTTACTTTTTTAAAATTCAACACCTGAAGGAATACCACACTTGTAATTAATTTTCA